>NC_053163.1:99516464-99832212 GCF_016835505.1 Polypterus senegalus | reverse complement strand
TCTGTCCTCTGCATGTCCTGGAGTACAAAAGAAACAGCACCATACAGCAACATGTGCGAACTGGCAAGATCGGGGAAAAAACACGCGGTCACTGATTACAAACTGCAAGATGAATGAAAGAGGCAACATATGTAAAAACATCATCGCACTAATGCAATAATATCTGAAAACGAACACCGTCAGATCGGGTTTGAATATGCGCCCGATCTGACGCTGTTCGTTTCAAATAATATTGCATGTACTGTGTGTTGAAACTGCTGCACTGAATAAGCTGACTCCTTCTGTAACAGCGTCAGCGTGTATTCAAACCCGATCTGACGCTGTTCGTTTTCAAATAATATTGCATGTACTGAACTATTTTAGAATAAAAACATACATTTGATTTCAGTCAGTCTGTAAGAGCCAGTGTAAATGCATGATAATTGTAAAGGTTAGCTTTTTTTTTTTTAATTCAGTTCCATTCTCTCAGTCGCATTCACGATCCAATCCCGCCCCCCACAATCTGACAGTGCTGTTTTCACATAAAGACGCGCTATAACGCGAATGTGATTTATTTGGAGACGCGCTATACTCGAATGTGATTTATTTGGAGACGCGCTATACTCGAATGTTATTTATATAGGGAAGAAAGTACAATGTCAGGTGCTCATTCAGTGTAATAGGAACCATAGCACAGAGAGGTGTGTACACTGCAACAAGTACACATGTCGTGAATGTAGGAAGGGTGTGTGGGAATTGTTAATATTTGAATGTGATGATTTTATATAGCACGGATTGGAAATCAGCAGTTCTTAGCATTGCACCACGCAAGCTGTCGTATCAACCGCCTACTGTAACTTGCTTTATTTTTTCTTCACTTATAGTCTAGAATAAAAGTGCACTTGTTTTGTTATACTTGTACACCAACATATGTTCCTGTGTTTGAGCGACACGGGCATGCTCAAAAAATAGACGTGTAATGCCACGAAAAGTGCACGCAGACACTTCAGTTCACAAGCATTGGTACAAGAATGCAGTCACAAGCACGCTTTATTTGAAAACAGCATTCTCAGATGATGGGGGGTGGGTTGTTAGAGAAGGATCCTGAACACGACTGAGAGAATGAAAAGTGAATAAAAAAAAAAAAACCTAACCTTTACAAGTACCATAAATTACATTGGCTGTTACACACTGAAATCAAATGCGTGTTTTTATTCTAAAATAGTAAGAATAAGAGCAGTTTACTTCTCAAAACGGAATCGTGCGGGATCAAACTCATGACCTTTTAAATACTAGTCAGCGGCTAAAACCATTACGCTACCATGGCAGCTGTAGTAAATATGTGTCAATGTGGCATGCTAAGGCGGCTTTTTTCTGCAGTTATATTTTTGAATAAAAGCATACTTGTTCTGTTATATTGTACCTTTTGTGAAAGTGTTTGATATTTGGACTTCAGGCTTCATACATTATATAGTTTATGCTTACATTTTGTCAATTTACTACTACAATATGAAAAACGTTTCTGTTTTAAAAATGTGTTTACACGGATTACTGTAGAAACGGAACACACATGAAATGCATGTGTTCCAAATAATGATCTATTATTTCCACTCTAAAACTCCACTTCACTCCCAGATAATCAATCAAGGCATGAGCTGGGAGAAGTTTGTGCACGTTCTAAGTCGGTGGGGGGGGTGGAATAGCCGGCTACTTGCAGCTTTTCTTTATCAGCACATTTAGATTAACAAAAGACACTGTCGGAGAGGTGAGAACGGTTTTAAGAAGCGATTTAAGGTGGGACGGTCCTACGAGTTTTTTCGTAGGCTCTGGTAATTCTAGTGTTAATCAGGTATTTAATCACAACTCTTAATAATTAAATATTTTGGGTATTTTAATAATATTTAATGGCAGAGGGGTTTTTCTAGAATATACCATTTATCTGTATGGTGATTGGTGTAATTGAAATTCTTTGCAGTCATTATATGTGAATGAACTTTACTGATAATTTAAGCTATTCTGTTAGTGTCAGTCTGCCATGTTGCATTAACACAAGGGTGTTAAAACTCCAGTCCTGGAGGGCCACAATGGCATCAAGGTTTCATTCTAATCATCTTCTTCATTAGTGACCAGTTTTGGAGGCTAATTAACTTCCTTTGCTTTAGTTTTAATTAACTTGACTCAGGCCCCTTAGTCATCTCCTTTTCCTTAATCAACAGCCAAACAATAATGAGACACAAAACAAGCCACCACATGACAAGATCACCTGTGCACATCACACAATATCTGAAAATAAAAAAGGTGATGGTCTCAGTAAGGTTGAGAGTAGAATGAGGGCAGCAACAAGCCATGGAATTAAATAACGGGTTTAATTAACGGCAAGACTCAGCTTCTCATTAAGAGATTGGTTGGAGTGAAATTGGTTGGAGTTTGAAATCCCACTTTATCTGCTCATCTGTTGCCTCATTTCACATCTCATTTCTGTTTGACTGTCATTTAATGAAGAAGGGAATAAATTCAGAGGATTGAATCCTTAAAAAAAGGATTAAAAACCCTTAAAACAAGGCTAAAAGCCTTAAAAACAAGGCTATTTAAATGAAAGGGGAAAAAGTCAATTAGCAGTGCAAACTGGTCACTGAATAGGAAAAAAGGTTAGAATGAAAAACTACAGCCACTGCGGCCCTCCAGGTACGGAGTTCAACACCCCTACGTTAACAAGAGCACCTGAAACTCCACCAGATGGTGTAAATACAGGACATCTAAAAAAAGCTTGAATTTCCTTTATAATGATGCCTCATGACTCTTCATTTACTAAGTTTTTTGTAAAGCAGCCGGTTAGAGAATATGTTCAGTTTACATAAAGGTGTGCTCACATTGCTTGACATCAACAATGATTTATTACCCATGATTAGTGAATGATGATTAAGTGATCTTTATGTTTCTTTGATAAATCAGTTAAAAATGCAAGCAGTTTCAATGTTAAATAAAATGTATAATAATTTTGTAAATAACGGTCTAAACATATGTACAGGGGGATGAAATATAGTAAATAAACAGCATGTATCATTTATTGTTTTTATGAGGAATTAAGTGAAGAGGCAGGTATTTGATACAAATGCCACTGCTGCTTTATCTCATATAGTGTAACTATAAATAGACCAAAAGCACAAGAATGTAAGATAGTGAGATAAAGATCAAGTCCCTGTGAATTCAAAAAGCTTTTTTTTATTTGTTAGCATTTGTGACTAAACAGCCTCAAATAAGTGTGGCATAATTGGTGTTCCCTAGCAACAGCCATCATGATTGACAGGGAAAGGTGTGGCCAAGGATAAGGTCATGGGTTGAGTGTGACAGCGACAATGTTAACTGCTCAATTCAATCAGGCACCACACCTGCTTTCAATATGTTCTGAGTTTTTTATTCTTTCAGATGTTTTCGGCTTTTTGTGTATTACAACAACATTTAAACAGTAGCATTAGGTGCTTGAACTAATAAAGTAGTTCATTGGTAATCAATAATGAAATCACTTAGTCAATTTGTGCATTTATATGCACTTATGCGATTTCAGCAGTTAAGCTATCTAAACTAATTTTAAAACAGTGCAAAGGCACAGCAGCATAGTAACATTATTTATGCCACAAAAGATTCAGTGCTTTGACAATATGATACGTTTCCTTGCCAGAAATTTCAGTCCTGATTGATAACTTGATATAGTGCCGATTTAAGAGGAAATATGTCAACTGTTTAAAATATGGCTTCTTGTAGCAGAAGGTATAAGCCAAAAAGCCTGCTTGGTAACTGCTAGTGCTCAAATGTATGCACCAACAGAGGCCTGAATAGATTAATTTAACAAACACTTCACATGCTGACTGACAAGAGATGTTTTAATCAATAATGTTAACGTTTTAATCACCAGATTTAAGGGGATGTCTACAGTTATTTTAAGTTATAAAATGAAGATGGTAAGCCACAACTTCTCAAGCGTGAAAAGTGAATCAAAAATAAAATCGTACATTTGATTTGCATGTACGCATGCTGCTAACATTGCAGAAATAATACAGGAATATATTCTGAAAAAAAATTTTTAATTCTCAGCAAATCAGTATGAAGGGCAAACAATTTAGAAACACTAAATGTGCTAATTTTTCTATTAAATATTCAATTCAAAAAGACAGCACTAAATGTTAACATCGCAGGCTTGATTCTTCAAAGATGTCCACATCGCTTTATTGATACAGACCATTAATTGCATTACATAACCATTGGTTTTGTGTGAAGGTTAAATTAGTAACGGATGGAAACCACTCAAAACAATTTGCCTCATTAAAATGACTTTGCTCAACAGCAAGTTCCTAAGGGAGGAGGACTATTCTTCAAATGCAGGGAAAAGGGTTTTTTATGCTGCTTGAAAAAATAGAAATTGTTCTCAATATTTTACACTTTAATTTTAGAATACAATATTCCAAACTTGACTGATAGACTCTGGACTGTGCTTTCAGCTTCACTTACCTAAAAACAGATTTCCCAGCTATTTGAATCAGAAAGTAAAGAGATTCACTTAACCCTAATAATAAATGTATTGAACACTTAAAACTTTGTTTTTGAGGTTTCTATATAAGATACACAAAAGGCATTCAGTGGTTTGTTTTAAACAATTTTACATTCATTTATTTCAAGTGAAATAAACATAATTACATTGTTCATTTACTTCATAGTAATGTTTTTTTTTGATGGCCATTTATATCTGTATATTCTTTAATCTGCATCTTTCAGGCCCTGGTGATTTGTTTGCATAATGAAATATTTATACACAAGTTATTTTTTCTGTGTTAATGAAGCAGTTTGTTGTTGCATATGTCCAGCTCCATTTTAATAGCAATGAGCCCTGGAAGCCGTAAAGTACCAGCATCAGATTAAACAGACTTCATAAAGATTGGCTTGGGCTTTGCACCTCTGAAAGCCATTTTCAAAGGTATGTGCATATTGTAAAAATGACTAGATGTTTAGAATGACCAGGCACTCAAGGGACTTAAGTAAAGTCAGCCATCTCTGCAAAAGTCTACAATTGGTATTCCGGTTCCATATGGATCTGAATGAAGACAGCAATGGGGAATGGCTCCAATAGTTTTGGAGCACTCATCATTATTAGAAAAGGTTATTAAATTCAGCTTACTTTAGAGCCAAGTAAGACTAAAGATTTGTATAGCTGGGTCAGTTCTCCATCTTCCAAGGTGATGGCATGACAGATGAGAAGATGAAAAGCTGATTTCTCGGTTGCCTTAAAGCTATAAAAGACTGGATTGAAAGCCTAGATCATTCACTGTTTGTATGAAGTTAGCACTTCCACCCTGTGACTGCATGGATTTTTCTGTAGTTGTCACACTGTGATTTTCTTGCGTTTTCCCCTATAGGAATTTGTGGTTTTGCTTTTATGAAATACTTTGCTGTAATGCAATGTACATTCATTCCACCAGCTACTCATAAATCAATCATCAGATTAGACGTAGATCAAATGCAAATTTGCATTCTGAAGTTCCTTAAAAAATCAATTATACTTGTTTATATGCTAATGGCGGTGTGAATGTTTCTGGGATAGTGTGACGTTTCTTTGAAAGTCATCCAATTTCAAATTAATATGTGACAAAACAAAATTACCTCATGATTTCAACTATATTGCTTTGGGACTTCACTGACATATTGGATCAGACTTAATTTCACTTCAAATCATGGACAATTGATAACAATTTACTCTTGCACTGATAGTGCTTCCAAGTACACCTCGACCCAGCCAAAATCATTTATTTTTTAAGACACTGTGGCAATTGATTTGGTGAAAAAAAAAGATATCCAGGGAAATTAGTTGATGAAATGTATGTGAAATAGCAGAACGTCTAGGAAAAATTCAGTTTGTTATTCTTCAAAAGCACACTTCAACTTATTAATTTTAGCAGAAACATATGGTTACCACTAATAATCTATTGTTAACAAAAACACAAAATAAAATGAGACACAAAACATTGTTGAAGTCTAAAAATGGACAGTGTGTGTACAAGGATACAGTATATATAATATATATAATACTACATATACAGAAATACTATATTGCTTATGGCACCAAATATCTTCCTACCACATCTCAATTGTCCAAAATCACATGGCTCTTTAGCCCCAGCTGGCTGCAGGTAACAACTATGTATTATTATTTATGTATTTATCTATCTGTTAATTGATTGTATTATTTGTCCTGAGAGTCTATATCTTTGTTTGTATACTTGTGCTGCTCTATGCAATTAAAAAAAATCCCTTTGAGATTATTAAAGTTTTTTTTTATATAACCTAAACTAATTACGACTTTTATTCAAAGTGTTGTTCCTTATATTGTAAAATATTGTCCTTCAGGCAAGAATGTTTATGTGTGTGTAAGTATGCTATAAATCATTTGTGCTAAAAATATAACAGTTTTTCCGAAGTGCACAACAATATATCTTCTTGCATCATTCTTAAAACCCACAATTAATTTAGTTTTGATCTTAAGATGTTTAGAAATGATAAATATTACAGATCATGAAACAAGGTTAACTAACTGTACTGTACTGTAACATCCAGTCAAAATTTTTGCTACCTGTAAAAGTTAGTGTTTTTTTTTTTTAATTCAGTTTTATTCTGTCAGTGATGTTCACGTGGCACAACAAACTTGCCTCTCCTTCTTTGAGTTGATGGTACTTATCTCCATTCATTTCACAGAAGCAGTGATGACCACAGTTGTTGTGGTTGATGCCTGCTCAGAACTATTTGTTGTACTGTACAGTGATCCCTCGCTTTATCGTGCTTCGACTTTTGCAGCTTTACTTCATCGCGGATTTTAAATGTAAGCATATCTAAATATATATCACAGATTTTTCGCTGGTTCGCGGATTTCTGCGGACAATGGGTCTTTTAATTTATGGTACATGCTTCCTCAGTTTGTTTGCCCAGTTGATTTCATACAAGGGACACTATTGGCGGATGGCTTAGAAGCTACCCAATCAGAGCATGTATTACGTATTAACTAAAACTCCTCAATGATATACAATATGTTTTCCGTGTGGTGCTTGATTGTTTGCTTTTCTCTGTCTCTCTCACTCTCTCTGATCCTGACGGAGGGGGTGTGAGCAGAGGGGCTGTTTGCACAGAGGCTCTTTGCCTAGAGGATACGGACGCTCCTCTAAAAAATGCTGCTTTATCGCGGTGCTTCGGCATACTTAAAAGCCCAAAAGCACGTATTGATTTTTTGATTGTTTGCTTTTCACTCGCGCTGCTCTCTCTCTCTCTCTGACGTTCTCTGCTGACACGCATTATTTGAAGAGGAAGATATGTTTGCATTCTTTTAATTGTGAGAAAGAACTGTTATCTCTGTCTTGTCATGGAGCACAGTTTAAACTTTTGACTAAAGGGTGTTATTTCATGTCTAGAGGGCTCTAATAATGTTAACAGTGTGGGAGAGTTTAAAAGTGCTTAAAATATATAAAAATAACCATACAAACATATGGTTTCTACTTCGTGGATTTTCACCTATTGCGGGGAGGTTCTAGAACGCAACCCCCGCGATCGAGGAGGGATTACTGTACCGGCAATCAAAGATACAATGCAGCATTTGCACTTTGACAACAAAGACACCCGTGCAGAATGTGTGAAAAATTACAGATTTGCTGCAGTCTTGGACATCTGGCAATGTTTTGTTGAGAACTGTGTTTTGACTTACAACCCAGAGCAACATATTACTGTTGATGAGCAACTGTGTCCAACCAAGGTCCATTGTCCTTTCTTACAATATATCTCATCCAGGCCAGACAAATTTGGTATAAAGTTTTAGATTGCGGAAGATTTGGAGACAAAGTACATGTGCAATGGCACTCCTTATTTAGGAAAAAATCCCAGTCGTCTCATAGGAGAAAGACATTCCGACACAAAGGTCATAAAGCTTATGGAGCTGTTTCTGGACAAAGGCAGAATCGTAACAACAGACAACTTCTACCCATCGCTTTCGCTGGCCAATAGACTGTTACACTGCCACTGCCAACTCTGCTTGGCACCATAAATAAAGTGGTACTTCCACTTACAGCTAAAGTCACTTTAGTACACGAGCAATTCTCCACGCTAGTGTTTAGATCTGCCAGTGCCATGTTGACAGTGAATGCGCACAACAATAAGGAGTCTGTCTGCCCTCTCAGTACCATGCACCATAACGTGGAGACTGGGCAAGATTGGAAAAAAAAACAATGTTCAAATGACATAGCATTTTCAAATAATGGAGTGTTCATGCACGGATGTGTCAGAGACAGGCAGAGACAAATATGATGTCATTCAAGTGGTCACTGGAATATAAAATAAACACTTTCGCAAAAGGTATAACAAAACAGGTGTGCTTTTATTCAAGAATAAATAAAGTTTCTGTTTTAGTTATGTGTTCAACATTTCTTGCCTCGCATTTCCTGTCATCCTACATTTACACGGATTGTAGGATTAGGGGTTTCATTGAAGGGCTAGGTTGGATTAGGGAGGTTAAATACAAGTTTGTTAGACAATGGCAATAGTTAAACAGATCTGTTAAAGTCTTAACACCAGGTGCTTGGACCAGAGATCTGGAAATGCAGGGTAAACCATAAGCGCCCAAAGTCACCATTACCTCCATTTTTTTCTCAGTCCTTATCCCTCTACCTCTTCAGGCCCAGATCTAGACAAGAAAAATGTATTTGGTTTTTGCCTGTTTGCGTCAAATCAACTTATGTCTGAAACAAGAATTATTACGATTCAGCAGAGGACAGGGGACAACAAAGGACCATATATTAAAGAGGTAGGGCTATCTTTGTGAATATGTTTGATATTTAATATTCAAGTTTTTGGAGTATGACACTAAAAGAAATTGGGAAGCTGCTTAATTTTCTATCTATAATAAAAACGGATGCCTAATCTTTATAATATTCATCTGAAGTTAACTAATGAGTTATAGTTTAACAAAATATGGAGTATGTGCAGCTGTGCACCCTCAACTGTAGTTGTTCAGATAATTTTATACAATTATTTTCAATCAGTTACAGATTTACAAATAACTTTCCTGAAGCATGTATTTGTTCCTTAATAAACTGATTGAACTATTTTTGAACTTTTCAGGTTATGGAGTTAAAATGTATTTCTGGGCATGGTCTAAATATAGTTTTTATTGTGTTCTTAACACTAGAATTACCAAACCTACGAAAAACTCATAAATCTGTACCATCTTAAATTCCTTCGTACCTCTCCGTCAGCATCTTTTGTCTTTTAAATGTGTCGATAAGCAGCAATTAGCCTGCTATCACATCCCCCGACTTTGTTCACTGATGGAGAGGTGCGAAGGGATTTAAAGTGGGACAGGATTAGGTTTTTTCGTAGGTTTTGGTAATTCTAGTGTTAAAGATGGGACCTATGCAAAACTTAAAGACAATGGTATACTTGTTTTAAAAGTTGTTGTCTGATTTTATTACTAACAATACTAATTTACCATAGTGAGCCCTCTGTGCCTTCTACCATGATTCCAATGTGTTTACTCTTTAGATTTTCACAAGTCCAAGAAAATGGACAGTTAACAATGGTAAACCATTGTCCTATCTGACTTCATCTTAATTACTTGGCTCATACATGATGCTTACATGCTTTAGCTTCTCCCTCAATTAATCATTTGATAACAAAATTCAAGACAACTCAATGCTCTTAATTATCTATGAAAAAGTAATTGTAGATCTACACATATCAGTGCATCCGCAAACAATGACACTTTTAGCATAATTCTGAACCGATCTGGCAGTGGATTAATCATTGGTGATGACAGATCCAGTCCAAGACATCCCAAGTGCAACCACAGAATGCTAAGAAGAAAAAGATCATGGAAAAGGCTTAGTAATGGTGAAACAAAACATTGGTTGCTATGATCAAAAACAATATGAACATCCACAACTGCAATTTTGGAAAGGGTATGCAGTGATAAAATAATGAAGCACCAGCCCTTAATGATTAATGCCTCAAATAACAGTTGACTAGTTCATTATAGATTTTCACCAATCATGTAGATAAATGTTATATATGAATATCGAAGGCAGTGGTGTAGTGGTTAAGGCTTTGGACTTCAAATCCTTTCTTTGTGGGTTCAAATCCTGCTACTGACACTATGTGACCCTGAGCAAGTCCCTTGACCAGCCTAGGCTTCAATTGGAAAAACAAAAGAAATGTAATCCAA
This sequence comes from Polypterus senegalus, assembly GCF_016835505.1. Lineage (NCBI taxonomy): Eukaryota > Metazoa > Chordata > Cladistia > Polypteriformes > Polypteridae > Polypterus > Polypterus senegalus. The sequence continues at coordinate 99,821,987 of NC_053163.1, read as the reverse complement.
TTGTATCATAAATGTTGTAAGTCGCGTTGGATAAAGGCGTCAGCCAAATAAGTAAATCTAAATGTAAAAAGGGAATAAAACATGAGAAAGTACAAGCTGCAACTCAAAAATCAATTATCTTTGCATGGTGCAAAGGAAACGGACAAAGGTTTTTTAGTGTCCTGTAAATCTTTGTGTGCTCCCTACTGTGCTCGTTTAAGAAAATTCAAAACAAACTTTCACAATCTGACTTTGTAGAATCAAACCAGAAATGACTTTGTTGTCAAAAGTATTCCTTATTAGAAGTTAAGTGTTAAAATAAAAAATATAACCACCTGCAGCTTTAATTGCACACATTATATATGTAGAGCAAGCTCTACAGAACCATCTACTAGAATGCAGCAAAATAAATGAGACAACACACAAATAGTTTAGTTAAATCTGAGTATTCCCTTCCACTAAGTGCCTTGAGCATGGGAATGGCGCTATATAAATAAAAAGTATTATTATTATTAACTATTCCTGCTGTCAGGATCACGAAAAGCACCAGCTAATTAATTAAAAAAAGCAATGCACCCATTGCCCGTTTTATTTTTCCCTTTTTGAGTGTCACTCTTCCTCTCTTGGCCAATACTGAACTTTCAACCTCTGTTAAGCCTTTCACATTCCATCAAATCCCCCTTCTCAGCACAGCTGTTGTGTGCCAAGACACCCTTAGTTATTGGCTCTTTGCCATTATCAGCCAGTGTCAGGCATCAAATAAATCCAGCTGCTGTGGTGTTTAGAAAGAAGAGAATTCTTAAAAATGTTTTGTTTGTAATAATCTTTTATATTCTCTCTTATATGACACAAGTGCATGATGCCACCACCAGTAACTATGAGATGGCTTAAATGCTCGGACAGAGCTTTCCATCAACAGTACTGCATCTGTCTTGCCTAAATTACTACCAATAATTAACAGAGGTACTGAAACAAAGCAGAGGTACTGAAACAAAGCAAAAACAAACTGTGATCAAAACAGAATGATATATATAAAATCTCAAGCCTACAACCAAGCAAAACAATGATATCAAATGACTCCCATAACTTTTTAGGGCTTAAAGATATACAAATAATACAAAAATCACAAGCAATGTCCAGATTTCAAGAGAAGTCACTTAGTTAATAGTGAATGAAAAACTCTACAGGTTTAAAATTGTTTTACTTTAAATGGAGACAATGCTGCCCCACTAATAAATAAAACCAGATATATCCTAACAGGAAGAACTTGCCAAGGATTAAAATGTCAACACTTTCATTCTTTGAAATTTCCACACTTGTAGATTTTTCTCCTGGGTTCAAGCCTATTTGTAATCCAGTTTAAAGAAAGCTATTCCTCACAATATCAATGACTGACACACTGCAAACAAAACCTTCTCTGACATTCCACTGCCTGCTTCCCCTCAGCTGGCATCTAAACAAATGTTAGCCTCCCTTTGAATTCAAATGAAGTGATCATGGTCCAAAAAAATCAGAAAACAGTCAATGTTTATATTCTGTGCTGACAGTACTGCAATTTTTTAAGGAACACATTCGGACACAATTTTAATATTAAATAAATAAATAAATTATATATATATATATATATATACATGGCGGCATGGCGGCATGGTGGCGCAGTGGGTATTGCTGCTGACTCGTAGTTAGGAGACCTGGGTTTGCTTCCCATCTGCGTGGAGTTTGCATATTCTCCCCATGTCTGCGTGGGTTTCCTCCCACAGTCCAAAGGCATGCAGGTTAGGTGCATTGCCGATTTTAAATTGTCCCTAGTGTGTGCTTGGTGTGTGTATGTGCCCTGCGGTGGGCTGGTGCCCTGCCCGGGATTTGTTTCCTGCCTTCCGCTTGGGATTGGCTCCAGCAGACCACCATGACCCTGTAGTTAGGATATAGTGGGTTGGATAATGGTTAGATGAATATATATTTATAGGTCTGAATCGCAATCTGATTATATGAATGGTTATCTATCACATAATGCATGTAGTTGGTTGGCCAGTTGGCAAACATCCTCCATGTCCTTTCAGTTTTGAGAAGCAGATCATAAATATGTGATACGGTACCTGCCAAATGATACAAAGGGTGCACAACATGTGTTTTGCCCTAATTGGGGACCATCAGATGTACACACCTTTGCTTCCCCTTGCGGGGATCGACCCTTGGACGTCAGCGCCTAAGGCAAAGCCTCTGACATTGCGCCATGGCAGCTGGTTTGCTTACTTGACAGGGTGAAGATCGGAGAATTATGTTCATAGGTCTGAATCGCATTCTGATTATATGAATGGTTACCTATCAGGTAATACATGTGGTTAGTTGGCCAGTCAGCAAACATCATTCCAGGCATCACACTGTTTTTATTTAGTATTAATAACACCAAACCACCAAAAACAAAAACATTTAATGATGACAATAATTTCCTTTGATACAACTTCTTTTAAAAAAATCCACCAAAGAACACTTACAGTACATAAAAAATGTTCTACAGTATCTACTCTGTTATTGGTTTCAGGTAATATCTTTGTATTTGTCTTATTAATATCTTTGCTGATAAACACTATAGAAATGGGGTTGTTTTTACATCAGTGAAAAGAATTTTAGGGGCATGGGAATTTTTTTTTCAAAATTACAATTGTATTTAAAAGTCGATCAATACAAGTAAAATGAATAACACAATCTACTTAGGATGCTATCTGACTTTTCATAATGAGTCAAATGTTAGTGGCTGGACATGGGATTAAGAACAGAGATATTATCAGGATGTCAAGACAGGGGTGGACCCAGAAATGCCTGAAGGACAGGTAAAAATTAATACTGGCAAACTAAGAGTTTCTGTGTAAGTTAGCGTGGATATATATGGACTGCTATGGGGCAGTAAAGTCCTTTTATCACAGAGTATGCACAGGTAGAACATTTCTTTAAGAGCTTGCTAAAGATAAAAACAGAACATGGCACTATGAGAAGGCCTTTAACATTCCCCCAAGTAACTAGAAGTCTGACACAGACATTCTTGGAAACTGCTGGTGAGCCTTATTAAGTGCAAAGGTTGCCATAAAGAACTGACAAAAAGCTATTATAAACAAGTTAACCTCTCTGACTGGTGGATACAGAGACCCTGCTTCTTAAATTGCAGAGTAGGTAGCCTAGGCTTTGTCTAGCAGGTCTGATCCATCTAAAGGCTACTCAAAGTTCAGAGTTAGATCCTTTAAGGAACTCTTTTTCTTTTTTTTAAAATCATTTTTGTATTTTTTTAAGAAAAAAAAAGTGGGAACAACCAGATAAGAAAAGTGCAACCGCCCACTATATGTATCGGGAATACTATATGCAACAGTTAGGTCGTATCTCTAAAGCTGTATAAAGAGTCAAAGGACCTCTGGAAGGGAATTTCAGTTCTAAGACTAGAATCAAGAAGCAGGTATTATGAAACACAGTGTGTGGAGAATAAAGCAATTATGAGCATAAAGCAAACAGGGATGACTGAGAAATTAAAAGATCTGATCAAAATGACTAGCAAGGGTCAAACTGAGAACAAGTGACCAGAATCAAAGGTAGAAAAAAAAAAATCAAAAGTGAGATTTAAAAGACCAAAACACAAAATCCTTCATCCACTGAGGGATAACGTACACTGTCATATTTATATCATAGAGTTTGTTACATCATTAATATGACAATTGTGGTCATGTGACCGTCAAATTGGTTTCATTTAAATAAAGCAAACGAAGACATTATTGCAAATCGACTTTAATTTGCAATGCAAAGGATACAACCACCAACAGAAATGAAATACTCATATTACAAACCCCAATAAACACTCATATAAATATGCATTCCTATGACAGAAAACTACTTGACAGGGCAAAGTAGAAAATGGTGGTAGTGAAGGTGTGCATTGAAGTTTTTGGCAGGTGGTAATGTGGGAAAGTTGCTCCATCAGACATTCAGACCAAAAGGACTGGAACAAGAAGTTCTAGTGTAGAAGCAGTTTTTGCTTTCCTTTTCCTGTTCCTTATAATGGTTTGTCAAGAGTTGCACAACTGAGAAAACACTGGGGCAATTAGAAAAGATGTTCAAGGTTTGCTATCTTGTTTGCTACCAATGTGGAATTCAAAAGCTAATTGTCAGTTGGACATAGATTTGAAACTAGTAGAGTAGTACAACCAGAAATACAGAAAAAGGCTTTAGGTGAGCAGAAGAGAGTCTAATGTTTAAAACACATTGTTAAGGGCAACAGACAAGGTGCATAGCCACCCTGCCAGATATAGACAAAGTATTATGAAACTACTAGGAATTATTTTCTGTTTATTTGCATTACAACTTTGTTTTTTCCTTAACATTACTGCTCCCTTCTATGTATTTAGTTAAAATAATTCGCAGTTTTGGTATATCTGGACTCTTTAGCACTTTCTGTTTTTGGCTAGTTTAAAGGATAGATAAGCACATCTTATATTCCTTTATTACTTTGTGTTTCTTATAATCTGGTCTCTTTTATATTCTTCCATGAATTGCATTCTTTTGACAAATCTCACACCTCCTTGGTAATATTCTAGTTTGGAGAAATAGCTGTAGAACATCCTGTTATGACAGTATATAGCACCTTTATTTACTCGTAATAAGTGCAATCAGAAATGCTTTACATAAAATATTGTTAGAATACACAGTAAATCTAGCAAGGTATTACAAGTACCTCATATTAGATATAAGTAGTTCTTTAAATTTAGTAGGCCAACAGGTAAGAATTATACGTAAATATGACAAAGACAAAGAAATGAAATGCAACAATTGTCCATTTAAAATGCATTAAACCAGTGTTTGATCAATTAAAACACAGTTTTGCTAGTAAAATGATCATTTTTATTGCAGGTATATGGAACAATGAGACCCTAAATTTCACTACCACCTCAGTGACTTTTTAATTTGCCTACAACTTGTGGTGATATCACTCTTTAACTATCCTGATTAAAGAATGCATTGTGCATTTACTGCCTTTTTAAAAGACCAACAGTGCAAATGGTGATTTTTAGCCACTGGAATCATGTCAAAGTGAGCCATTATATGAATATAGCCAATAGTGAAAGAAAAGACTTATGCCACTCTGAATAATTTGCATTTCATGTTAAACATGCTGTGAAAGTCACTTGTGTCACCATAATTTCTAGTACAATTTACTATTTGATGATTGGCTGCATAGCTGTAAAAGGAAAGAGTAGAGAGATATATGTTAAAGGCACATCTTTTGCATCCAAGTGAAAAATAATGATGCAGCTTTTTGGTGCTGTTTAATCTTCATTTGCATTAAAGTGACAGCATTACTGTGGGGTAATATTGTGTTATACAGTCCTGGAGGCAGCAACAAACCATAAATAATTATTTATGCCAAAAGAAACACAGCAGTTAAGCTCTGAAGTCTTCACTGACCCTTGTGGATGCAAAACCAACAATAATATATTTCATTTTTACTTAATAGGATACATTAAGAGTCCTGTTTGTAAAAGCAAATAGAAAAAGGATTTCCTCCACTCACAGTTCCCAGATTGAACTGAAGGGTACTGCAGCTAAAATAACTGATTATACAATGTTGCATCAATTAATGCACCAAAGATCTATCTCTTCCTGGACTTGAATGTGCAACTTTGTACTTGGCAGCCAAACCATAGAACCAGAATAGTTTAACCAAGGAATGCTCCTGTGTACCAAAAAGATTCAGTCATTCTTCTGGTAATGGTATCATACCTATAGTGTATAAAGCAACTTCATAAACATTTTTATTTTCTGTTTTAATAAATAAAAAGTCCCAGAAGCTTAATAGTTGAAATGTTGACACAGAAATATAATGGGGAAAAAACAGTTGAAGAAAAAGGAAAGAAGGAGATGATAAAAAGTAAAAATAAATGAGAACAGAAAGAACAAGTTAGAAAATGTGTGCATGGTGTAACATTCAGGTATATTTAGGGACTTAGTTAACTGATTTGAAAGTTAAAACATTTTCATTTTTTAGTTACTTCATTGAGTCAGTTATCCCATTTTTGATTACTAAATACTTTTGTATCCATGGACCATATTCAGGAAAAAGCCATAATAAAATGCAACTATAGACTCATTAAGTATATGCATTTTTAACAGTACTTTACATGTCAAGTAGAAACATAGCTGAAATAATCTTCTAGGGGATCAATAGATGTCATAGACAGCAAATGCTCATTCAAAGAAAGATGAAATGTCATTGATTGATATGCCATTGTTAGTTGTTGGTTGTAGGGGGTCTGCAACTAATTGCACTTCAAATTTTTTAAACTTGACAAATCTATTTTGAAGTCTCAAGGTAAAATTGTGTACAACTTTAGATGATGATAGAGAGCAGGCTTGGAGCTTTGCTGACAAAGTTATAGCATAAGACAAATGTTGAATTATTGTGATGTGTAGATTATACAGCTTTAAGGTCACTTTAATGCAAATGCTGAGTGCATATCTGTTTACTCATTGCTTAGGGAGCAGTGCTTACATAATTCCTTTCCTCCTATATTCACTTCGAGATAAGTGACCATTTTCTTTTTTTTTTAACTTTTATAGTTAACTTACCTTCCACATCAGGAGAGGTGAGCTGGTATACCAATAGCTTGCATACACATGTACAGTGGTGTGAAAAACTATTTGCCCCCTTCCTGATTTCTTATTCTTTTGCATGTTTGTCACACAAAATGTTTCTGATCATCAAACACATTTAACCATTAGTCAAATATAACACAAGTAAACACAAAATGCAGTTTTTAAATGATGGTTTTTATTATTTAGGGAGAAAAAATCCAAACCTACATGGCCCTGTGTGAAAAAGTAATTGCCCCGTGAACCTAATAACTGGTTGGGCCACCCTTAGCAGCAATAACTGCAATCAAGCGTTTGCGATAACTTGCAATGAGTCTTTTACAGCTCTGGAGGAATTTTGGCCCACTCATCTTTGCAGAATTGTTGTAATTCAGCTTTATTTGAGGGTTTTCTAGCATGAGCCGCCTTTTTAAGGTCATGCCATAGCATCTCAATTGGATTCAGGTCAGGACTTTGACTAGGCCACTCCAAAGTCTTCATTTTGTTTTTCTTCAGCCATTCAGAGGTGGATTTGCTGGTGTGTTTTGGGTCATTGTCCTGTTGCAGCACCCAAGATCGCTTCAGCTTGAGTTGACGAACAGATGGCCGGACATTCTCCTTCAGGATTTTTTGGTAGACAGTAGAACTCATGGTTCCATCTATCACAGCAAGCCTTCCAGGTCCTGAAGCAGCAAAACAACCCCAGACCATCACACTACCACCACCATATTTTACTGTTGGTATGATGTTCTTTTTCTGAAATGCTGTGTTCCTTTTACGCCAGATGTAACGGGACATTTGCCTTCCAAAAAGTTCAACTTTTGTCTCATCAGTCCACAATGTATTTTCCCAAAAGTCTTGAGATGACAAAGACATTGAGATGTTTCTTAGCAAAATTGAGACGAGCCCTAATGTTCTTTTTGCTTAACAGTGGTTTGCGTCTTGGAAATCTGCCATGCAGGCCGTTTTTGCCCAGTCTCTTTCTTATAGTGGAGTCGTGAACACTGACCTTAATTGAGGCAAGTGAGGCCTGCAGTTCTTAGACGCTGTCCTGGGGTCTTTTGTGACCTCTCGGATGAGTCGCCTCTGCGCTCTTGGGGTAATTTTGGTCGGCCGGCCACTCCTGGGAAGGTTCACCACTGTTCCATGTTTTGCCATTTGTGGATAATGGCTCTCACTGTGGTTCGCTGGAGTCCCAAAGCTTTAGAAATGGCTTTATAACCTTTACCAGACTGATAGATCTCAATTACTTCTGTTCTCATTTGTTCCTGAATTTCTTTGGATCTTGGCATGATGTCTAGCTTTTGAGGTGCTTTTGGTCTACTTCTCTGTGTCAGGCAGCTCCTATTGAAGTGATTTCTTGATTGAAACAGGTGTGGCAGTAATCAGGCCTGGGGGTGGCTACGGAAATTGAACTCAGGTGTGATACACCACAGTTAGGTGATTTTTGAACAAGGGGGCAATTACTTTTTCACACAGGGCCATGTAGGTTTGGATTTTTTCTCCTAAATAATAAAAACCATCATTTAAAAACTGCATTTTGTGTTTACTTGTGTTATATTTGACTAATGGTTAAATGTGTTTGATGATCAGAAACATTTTGTGTGACAAACATGCAAAAGAATAAGAAATCAGGAAGGGGGCAAATAGTTTTTCACACCACTGTATCTCCTTGACTCTCACCAACTTGTATTGGGGATCTTTTTGTCATCGGGAATGGGTGTTGGATTAGAAAAAGATTAAGTATACAAAATACACAGATTGAAATGACCTTTCTGCAGGTAAATTTAAAGAAGCAAACAAATATGTAATTAAAGTCTTTTAAGATAGATGAATTTCCAAATTCGCCAATGCTTACCAATGGGAGAATGTAAGATTTTTTAAATTTAGATAGCACGCTCCATTTGATTTTCCTCAATGAAAATGGAACTTTCCTGACAAATTTCCTTGAAGAATAACTGTGCCAAATTTCAACAAAATCGGTCATCTGGGAACTGATTTGTTTCATGTGAACAGAGAGACAGATGGAACAACATGTAATAATAATAATAATGATAATAATAACTTTATTTATATATCACCTCATCATACATGCAACTCAATGTGCTTTCCACAGATTAATTAACAAAAACAATAAAGATATACCATGGGTTCTTGGATATTATCCTTAATTAATATTATAATAATTTCTAATAAATGTAAGTATACTAAATAGAAAAACAACCTTGGCAGACATGCAGAAACAGTTAAATTAATTGAAAAGATACAAAAGCAAATAAAACAGTCCATAGTAGTTCTGGTTGACTGAGGATGTAGTGAAGTTGTTGATTCCTGAATGTGATTAGTTGGTCGGCTGACTTGGAGGACAGGAAAACACAAACCTCCTAAGATTGTGGCAACAGGAGAAAAATAAACCTCTGGATAGCCGTGGTCGAAGACCAAAGCAAGCAAATCAAATAGGTAAGTCTGATGGTAATCAACTTCTGCACCATAGAAGTCAAAAAGACTTAGGCCAGCTACTATAAGATCACCGGTACTATTTACATTTAACCATGTTTCACACAAAATTTAACAATCTGTTTTCCTACAAATTCCAACAAATATGTGTGCAACATTGATCTGTTGTTGCATCTGCTGATGTTTGTTTTGCAAGTAGAAGACATGTGAGAAAATATTTTGGACACAACCTTCCTTTTGTTCATTTTTGTAATTGGGTTAATTCCTTTCAAAACTTTGTTCTTTGTAACCCCTGCAGGCTGCAGCCTCATTACAACTTCTAGCATTTTCATTCTATCTATCTATCTATCTATCTATCTATCTATCTATCTATCTATCTATCTATCTATCTATCTATCTATCTATCTATCTATCTATCTATCTATCTATCTATCTATCTATCACTATTACACAATTTTATTCAACTTGCCCTTCTCTGTTTGTCTGGGTTAAATTTTGCAATCAATTTTTTACCCACTCTTACTGAACCGATTTCCTTCAAACTTTGCATGCATGCTGATCTCCGGTGACAATGCAATATTTTATTAGTTTTGACTCAGGATATGTAGTGTTTTTAGCCAACACACATATATATATATGAATTAGTGGCGTTGGTCAAGTGGTTAGTATGTTAGACTTTCAATCAAATGGTTGAAGGTTCAAGACAAATGCGGACACATTAATTTAAAAAATATAATTTTGATTGATGTTGAAATTTTGTCAATTTACTTCAGTATGTCAGTTAAGCAGCATTGGTCAGAGGTCTGAGACCAATATACACAAATTATTATTATTTTTTTTTTTTACCAATTTTTCATCCTTTGTATACAAATTTGGTGAAATACACTTTTCAGTGATTTTCCGGTTTTGGCTCAGTGGATAAAGTGTTAGACTTTTCTCAGAAAGGCTGAAGGTTCAATTCTCCAATAGACAAACACACATTTCCAGTACTTCACACTTCTAAGGTTTCACCATGGTTAGGATTTTCTGAAATGAACATGAATGAATGTTACTTTTCACTTTAATATCATAGGTTTGATTCCATTCTTGCTAATGTCATTTCTGTCAAATCACAAGTTTTTGTAAAGTGAAATTTCAAACCAGATTAGTTAATGGACTGAAAATGACACATCATATAAAAGTTGATTAAAGTATATAGGATAATAACTATAATTGGAGAAATTTTCAAATTGCAAAATTTATTTTTTTGAAATAATTTAAGGAATCTATGCATTTTAATTGAATGAAATTAATTAATTCATGGGTGCCCCACAATTTTATTTTCAGTTACATATGACTAACAAAATCTTAGTACAACAAACAAAAAAAAAAATTCTTTTAAGTGCATTTTTGAATAAAATTGTGTCACTTAATTTTTTTTTTTATTATGTTTTTGTAATCTGGATTTTTATAATCTCTTTTCTGTATAAGTCATTTAAAGTGTAACATGATTATGTTTGCATTTAGGGCATTGTTTATTTTCCTTTTTCTGTCTTTTAAAACTGGATTATTGCAATATGCACATTTTAGTAAGGTGATACATTTTCCACTATTTTAGTCATTTAGAAAAAGCCAGTCAATAAACAATGCAATGTTTCATTAAAGAAGGATCAACTTGTCTAACTTTTAAATACAGATCATAAGCAGATATGTTTAATGCAGACACTTGTATAATAAACATGATCATTAAATGCTTCTTCACAAAGTGCTGCAATAAGTTACATTTGTACAAGATAATGTTAAATAATCTCAAATAAGCCTCATGCATACTTCAAACTTAGAGGTGTTAACCGAAAGAATTGTGATTGAATAACTGACAAAAAGTGATGCACTACATATGAAAGTTTCTTTATGGTAGTTCTACAATAAGTAATTAGTTTTTCTGCTCTTAGAATTATGGCTTGCCTACCAAGTTGTTGCCCAGGCCCACCCCTTTTTCAGCTTCTGGCCTCACCCCTGCTTAAAACACAAAGAAAAAGAAAACAAAAGAGTATTCATTGGGTTCTTTCTCTTTAATCCTGTCCTCCCTTCTCTGTAAAAAAAGGGTTTCAGGTTGTTTTCTATAAGGTCAGGGGTTAGCTTTTTCCCGTGAGGTCATCATCTAATGCTCTCAACTGAAGCTGCTCTCAGCTATCATTCTCAAAACCAAAAGAAACTTAAAGGGAAACAAAACCATGTCTGTCTATCTAATTATTTTATTGAATTTCCATATTCTAATTCTGGTTCTGGTAATTGCTTCTTATCTTTGTAAATAAGCAGTCAATTTTAATTGAGTAATAAAATAATTTTCTCAAATTTAACTTTACAATAAAGTATTTTCTGAACAACAGGAACAACTGTCACCATATTAGTACAGCTTTGGTTGTTCATGCATGCACATTGCCAATGTACCACGAAAATCCTTAATAAATGCCAACAAAGATATAAAATCTTTCAATGACACTCCCTCCTGCAGCTGCCCTTTACTGACAAAATGTAGTCCATCTGTTAGCTTCGTTCTTTTACTGGAATCTAAATGGATGTTTCATCAGACACAGTATGTAGATCTGGCAAAGTGTTGTGTGCAATGCACATTTGTGGTAACCAATAATTCTTTTCTCTGGTAAACGAAGGTCTCTGATGCCTAATGTTATAATCATTGGAGATTCTTTCATAAAAACATTTTTTATATTAGAAGCCATGCTGAAAGCAATGTAATTATATCAGATCTAAGAATAATCAGTATGAAAATATTTATAGGTGGATCACAACTTATAGTCTAAATGTAAATTTTTTTCTTTATATTTCAGATATGTAAATGAGTTTATAGGTACACATTCTGTACACATAAACCTGCTAATAATTAACTAAAATTTCTAAACATAATTATGCAGCGATGCTCATACAAGGTTAAATGAAATGTTAGTTATGTTAATGAACCCTAATTAATAACATACATGCACAAGTTTATATATAAATTATATATAGAATGTGCAAAGTATGTGTATGTGTGCGTGTATGTTTGTATTTATATTTGTATATAAAAAGTTGGAACAGGTTATAAAATGCAAATAAAAACATCAGTGATTTGTAAATTCTCTTTTACTCATATTTAATTTAAAACAGTTCAAAGACAAGATATGTAAAATTTAAACCTAACCGATTTCATTTACTTTAGTTAATAAACACTCATCCCAAATGTAATGATTGCAAGAAGCTCCAACAAAGTTACGACAGGAGTGTGTTTACCACTGTGCTAAGTCACCTTTCGAAACCGAAGGCATTGTTGTAATATATTTTCCCATTCTTGTATGATATAGCTTCAGCTGATAATCAATCCTGGCTCTCTTTTTCCATATTTTGCATGTCATAATATGCCAACAAGAAATCAGTCTGGAATGCAGGCAAGCCAATCAAAGCCACACTATTATAATACACACTGAATGCGACTTAGTGTTTTCTTGCTAAAATAAGCATGGACATTCATAAAAAAGATGTCCTCTAGATGGCAGCAAATGTTGCTCTAAAATGTGTATGTAGCCTTCAGCATTAATGGTGCCTTCAAAGATGTTCACGTTTACCATGCCATGGGTACTAACACACTCCCATACCACGACAGAAGCTGGGTTTTCAGTTTGTTTTTGGCAGCAAAGGATGATCCTTATCCTCTTTGGCGTGGAGAACAAAATGTCCAGTTTCTTCAAAGATAATTTGGATTCATCAGACCACAGCACACATTTCCATTTGTGTTAGTACATCTCAGATGAGCTATAGTCTACAGACTGTGTTTTTATCTCTAGATTTTGAATGATGTATGGCTTCCAATGTCCATAGCATAGTTTTAGCTTCCTTTTGCAGATATTGCAATAAACTGTATTTACTGACAATGGTTTTTCAAAGTACGCATGTAATTATATATTACAGTTATTAGCCACGGTACATATTAGTAGTCCAGTTGCATTTGTAACAATTACTTATGAATGCTTTAAAATCTTTTTTTTTTAGTCCAGCACCTCCTGACTCACTGGTATGAGAACACCCCTACATACTGTATATTTATCATTCAACACATATTGATGTCTAGTTATGTAAGAAATCAAACTTTTTGCAGTTCTCCCCTATTTTTTCCCTGTAGGCCGAGAAAACCCTAATATTTAGTCCATTTTTGTGCAGGAAATTACACCTTATGATAAAGAGTAAACCAATAGTCATCTTTAGCAAAAACGATTAGAAGGACTGTGTATGCCAAATCAACCGACCCCAGGGGTTCTCCACCTAATGGGATACAAGGGGTGAAAGTTACTCCTTTTCACAAAACTTTGAAAAAAATAGGGATCAGAATATACACATATGGAATGTCATTTTATGCTATTTCGAGATTGGTGATTGCAAATATGATATTTTGTGACGTAATTCTTAACTACTGGTCCTAGTCCTCTAGGAGTCATGTCCAGAAGGTTAAAAATGACAAATTTCAAACACAATCATGTGATTATAAATATGTTATTTTTGATCCTTTAATACGGATCTAGTTCTCTGTGGACCTTTATGAGAGGGTAAAAAATGACACATTTCTATTACAGTCAATATTGTTTAGATGCAAAAAAAAATTCAATTGAAGCATACATTTTAATATTTCTAATATCTATTGCAATTATTCTTGTTTATTATGTTCTTCTACCTCATGAAGTAAATCATTACATTCATGAACATACTGACTTATTGTGGCTTACGACGTACTCAGACGGCGGACCGTGGTCCACAACCCGGACCGCCAAGACGTTTTTGGAGGACCGCGACTGTCTTCTGCGTAAGTCAAAAGTCCGAATATAAAAGCACCAAAATTATTGTTGTTTTATTATTTACTCTGTAGCAGGGTTGCCAACTGGCATTTTTTATGCCAAATAAATGAAATCTGGAATTTTTGAAAGCTGTTTGGTATATAAAATTTGCGTTTGGTCTACTGGCATTTTTTTGGTCTTTTTTACAAGCCGTTTGGTCTATAAATTTTTCAGTTGGTCTCTTCACTTTTTGTCTGAGTTGCTACTGGAAAGCTAATGTAACATGTATCAGTAGATTCGGCCTTCGAGAAATTTTGGTATTAATCGGTGATTAGGGGGACCTGTTTTCTGTTTATTTGAATTATTTCCGGTTGCTGTAGTATACGCAGTGTCGTGTCGTCCGCTCCGTTGATTTTCATTTCTGGTGTACGACATACAACTGTATAACTTGTATTATTTACACGAATTTTGAATTTTAATTGGTAATAATCGTAATTATGGCAACAAGTTGCCAGTGCAGAAAGACAGATCAAGAAAATCAATCGTTTCAGAAGTTGTGGACTGAGGACTTTTTCTTTATTTTGCCAGACCGGCCTAATGCACGGCCCATGTGCATTATTTGCCAGGAAACGGTAAGCGTGATTAAAAGCAGCAATGTAAAATGACATTTTGAGACGAAACACGGCGAGTACTACAATGCGAATTATCCATCAAAGTTAGAGCTCCGTTCGCATAAGTTCGACGCCCTTAAGTCGGCGTTGGTAGCGAGTTCATTGCTGATGACGAAAGCGACCACCACACAATCAAATGTTACAGAAGCTTCGCTATGCATTGTTTGGGTTTTTGGCAGACATAAGAAAGCATTTACTGATGCAGAGGTTGTTAAAGAATGCATGATGTCTGTTTCTTCATTTCTGTTTAGCGACAAAAAGTGTGTTTATCTGATTCAGCAGATACCATTATCAGACAGTATTGCTAGTCGCCGTGCAGATGACCTTTCTGACAATGTCGGTGGTCAGTTAATATCAGATCTTAAACAGGCTGAATTGTTTGCTCTCGCGTGCGATGAATCCATTGATAAAACTGACATGTCTCAACTCTGTGTGTTCACAAGATTTTTTGATGGCCATAATTTTGTTGAAGAGTTCCTGACATTATTACCGCTAACAAAACAGACCCGTGGTGATGACGTGTTTTCAGCATTATTGCAGTTTATGCACGCAGCTGGATTGGATGTAACAAAAATGGTTTCCCTTACAACAGACGGGGCACCAGCAATGACTGGTAAAGATAGAGGACTTGTCACTTGTATGAAGGCACTTCAGCCCAACCTTGTTGCTTATCACTGCATCATTCATCAGTCCTCTGTTCAAAACTTTGTGACGAACTGGCTGAAGTGATGTCTGCTCTTGTGAAATTAATGAATTTTTTACGATGTAATTCGTCTCTGCAGCATCGTCTGTTTCGTTCTTTTCTTGAAGAGATGTCTGCAGAATTTGTAAATCTGCTGCTTCACAATGACATCAGATGGTTAAGCAAGGGCTGTGTATTGGAAAGGTTCTGGAATCTCCGTGAAGATGTAGCTGACTTCCTGCAGTCCTTGAATACAAAGAAAGCTGCAGACTTTTTAACATTTTTTCAAGACAGTGACAAGGTCGCACTGCTGGCATTTCTTGTTGATATTATGGGGCATATAAATACACTGAATTTGCCACTTCAGGGTGCAGACAAAACCATTGTTGAATTGCAAGAAAAATGTTGTGCCATTGAAACAAAACTGAGCATTTTCATCAATGACTTGGAAAGTGGCAAGATGCTGCATTTCCCAAACCTGAAGAGCTGCATGGCAGCTTATCAACAGGCATGTTTTCAGTTGATTTCCACATTTCTACATCATTTGAAGGTCGAGTTTGATGAACGTTTTAAGGATTTCAGAAAACTGAAGCCTGTGTTTTTGTTTGTTGCTGATCCTTTAATTGTCCAGCCTGTTGGTGAATGGACATCTGTGGCTGCCTCAATTTTTCCGAACTCAAACCCGTCACTGTTGTAAATGGAAGCAGCTGATTTGCAAGTTTCTCGGGTTTTGAAAGCAAAATTGAACGAAGTCGGCATAACAATTTTTTGGTCAAAGTTTGTTCCAGATTCTCAGTATCTGCTGCAAAGAAACTGCCAATTTCTGTGCTCACTATGTTTGGTTCAACATATTCTTGTGAGTGTGCGTTCTCCACTATGAACACTATCAAGATGAAACATCGAAGTGTAATTACCAACCAGAACCTCAGGAATGCAATGAGAATTGCACTGACTGGTTACTCACCGAACTATGCTGCCATTATGAAATCGAAACAACAGTTTCACACTTCACACTGAGTGACAATCATTTACGTACCAACTGTTGTAATTGGTGTGTTAATTGCAAGTAATCATGTGACTTTTTAAAATTGTTTTCCATGTTTTGTGCATGTCTTGGTCTTCTGTAAAAATGTTATCATTTGCGTTGAATCTATTACTAGCCTCCTAAAGACATACACCTACAGTCCTACAGACCTACATGGTAAACCTGGTTATAGCGGACCCCGATGGTTGGTGGCGAACTGAATGTGGACCGGCATTCAAAAACTTTGAGCACCCCTGTCTTACGTAGTTCAAACTTTTTTAATTATTTGATTTCTTTGTTATTAATGACAACTGATCCTGTGAGAAGCGATAAAGTTAGTTCTGCAGGATCTAAGCCAGAGACAACAGAGAGTTGTGGGTACATGACAGAGGCAACAACAGCTGTGGAGGATAAAAAAAGATATTCAGGCAGATGAAAGGCATGTAGAAAAGGCTTCTACAAGCTATGTTTAGTTCAGGCACAAATCCAATTTTTTATAGCTATCAAGCCGCGGGTCAGTCACCCTCTAGGAACATCTTCTTGATACTGCAGAGAAGAGAAAAGATGAGACTGTTAGTAACAGTGCCCCCTTCTCGTCCTGGTGGGGTTTTGTGTACCTATGATGAGCTTGGAAGGTGTTCCACCAACGCGTAGGTCTCAGTAAGTTTAAGATCTGCTATGATGGACTATAGCTTTTCTTAAGAACCCAGATAGATTAACCAACATACTGCAGAGTTCACTTAACAACCACTGATGTGCTAAAATACGAATGGAGAGCAGGTGCTAAATGTCTCTGTGTACGACTGAAAAACAGATAATTACACAGGCATATAGGAGAATCTGGGAAGATGAACTAGTAATGGAATCACTTTCAACAATTTGGAGTACATTTTCATAAACTTACGTATTTGACAACAGGAGACTGAACTACACAATTAACAAGTTGTTATACTGTCTTTTCACTTACGGTTGAACTTTTGGGTGTCTTCTTTGATTGTCTTCTGGTAGAAGTTAAGATCAATACCTTTACTATCCAGGCATTTTATCTATTCAATTCTAACAATCAATTTTACGATATTTATATAAAAAAAAGGAACAAAAAAAAAACGTTTTAAAAGTCACACAATTTATGGTTGTTTTCCAGTGTTGTTACATTCTCAGTCTTGTACTTTTTATTTACAAAAATAATAAAAATGTTTTTCAGCTTCTTGTAATGCCCTGTCAAGTGCACATACAGTTTTACTTTTATCTCTCAACATGTTCTTTTACAGAATGCAAGGTTAAGCCAACATATATGGGGTAGTTAAAGATGTTTTCATCTTTTCAAATGCACATAAGAAAAACATTTTGAAACTAAGTAAAAATAAATCCAGGGAGTGTGACAATCAGTGAAAGATAAAGCTTTCCAAAAGAATGTTTCTTTAAAAGGCTATAGACATATTAAGGAGTAATGCTAGGGATAGAAAACTGAATTGGTGAAATATGTCAATTGTTAAAAATTTTTTCAGTAAAGAGAGTAAACACTCATAATGGATAACAGGTAAAAGGAAAGAGAAAGTAATTACAAGAAGAGTGATGTCAAGCTTAGCATACTGTGGCTGGCTTTGTAAATGGACACAATATTACACTTTCCATGTAAAAAGGAGTGCTATGAGTCACAATGATCCAGGGCATGCTAAAGGATAAATTATAAAATTTCAAAGGTAGATTATTTGAATACTGAAAAATAGATGTTGAATTGTTGCATAATGGAATAAATGATGAGGGGAGGAGGGTTTATTTTAGTATGAGAGTCATTATAAACAGCATCAAGTGCCAGTTTCTCATCAACATAAAGTTATGTGTTTATTAATATTCAAATACACTGTGAGAACATTAAAAGGTTGGGCCATTGTGCATTCAAAACAGGTAATTCAGCTGAATTTCACTCTGTGCTTAGCGTCTAGGTCTTAGTGCTACAGGATTAGTTTTGTCTACTAGTAAATGTAGACATGAAGTGTATAATGTGTGAAGCCTGATTTCCAAATATCAAATAAACACTTTCACAAAAGGTACAAATATAACAGAACAAGTGCGCTTCTATTTTTTCGTAGGCTCTGGTAATTCCAGTGTTAAGGTTCACTTAGCAGTTCCAGATCTCTGATCCTAGCACCTGGTGTTGATTTTAATAAATTTGGTTACCTGTTACAGGCCATTATCTCATAGACCTGTTTAACATCCATAACCCTACTTAGCCCTTCAATGAAACACCTAAGGTGACCCCCCAACCTAAACCTATAATATAAGAAAAATATAAGAACTTCTACCAACTTAAGATACAAAGCATTTAGCATATTTATTACAGCACTAAAATGAAATATGAAATTAAAAAAGATTAAATTCAAAATGTAAATAATAGAAAAATAATATTCTTACAACATTTTAGAAGCAAATGACACAGATTCAGGCTTTTCTCTTTATCTTCAGGAAATTCTCCCTAATTACAAATTTCTTTTTGTTTATATAAGGTATACTTTGTGCCCTTGTGCCCGGATCCTCCCATAAATTTTTGCTCAACCCTGGACTTTCCCTTCTGTGGTGATGTAACACTTCCCTTTAGTTTCTTAGTCTAAAATGTAATGGTTCAAAAGATTAACTTGTAGTGATGAAAAATTTTTGTGAAAGCGATGAACAAGGAAGGTGAATGATTTCTTTATTTGAGATAAATGTTTCCGGGAATATCTGCCAAGATTAAGGAAGGCATTTTTGTTGGTCCAAATCAAAAACTCAGCCATGTTGTCAATGAGAAGCAGTTTGAAGATCTACTAGTGGAGCCAGAAGAAATCACATAGAAGGCATTGAAGGATGTTTTTGAGAATTCTCTTGGCAACTTAAGAGCACCAAACAATGTCCAGCTGGTTGACAACATGCCTCAAGCATACAAAACCATGAAGTATAATATATTACAAAAGATTAATTTTCTTCATTAACACTTTGACTTCTTCCCTGCTAATCTTGGTGCAGTCAATGACAAACATCATGAAAGGTTTCCCCAGGACATTGCAACAATGGAAGAGTGGTATCAGGGCAAGTGGAATCCATTAGTGCTAGCTGACTATTGTTGGACACTGAAACGAGAAGCTTCAAAGGCTGAGTACAAACAAAAATCAGCAGCTAAATATTTTTAGCTGAATTGAACTAATGCAATGTGTCAGAATCATTAAGCCAACAAACATGCTAAATGCAATAAAAGTTGATGTCCTGTTTCTCCAGATTCTTAAGTGATATACTCAATCTGAAATTCTGTTTGTGTTCAACTTGAAGAAAAACTTATGAAAAAACATGTTGTTCAGTGTATTCAAGTCTTTCAAGTTCTACATTAACCTTTCCAGTATTGGTCTCTTGATTGATGTTGGCCATATTCTTATTTAATACTTTTTACCTGCTTGGCCAATGACCTCTTCTTGTTCCTGGTCATGTCTCCTACCATTCAGGCTACTTCATTTACATATCAAAGCCCATTTATTATCTGCTTTTGCCCTCCAATATTCACCTAATGCCTCTCAACTCATGTGTGGTTCCCTACTAAACAGAAGGAAAGCCCTGAAGTGAAGTGAAGACACAATGAACAGTGATATAATACCTAGTGATAACACTGAAAAAGCACATTGGAGAATCTGGCTTTAAATAAAAGCTTTGATCCTCACTGCAAAGAATTTAATTGACTTCCTTTATTATGACAGATCTAATGGAGTTTCAGCCATATGAACACCCTGAGTTCACTATGACAAATAGAAAAGAATTTTTAATTGCTTGAGCTTATGAAGACTAAATCTGCATACTGTAAAACACACACATTACACCAAAATAAGGATAGTATAGCCCATCTTACACCCCAAGTTTTGTATAGACAGAAAAATACAAAAATATCAGGGTAGATTAGAAGTCTTTTGCAAAACTTATTATTACTGAATAGGAACTTCTTACTTATAAATACCACAGTTAATAATGACAGAAGTTAAATGTCAAATGATATAGTCATCTCAATGGTGAACTTGCTAATAGTAATGGGCACACAGAAGTCTTGCAAAATTTTCTCTAACATTCTAATATCTGCCTAGCTTTTAATTAGAATAAATGTAATTAGCACATAAGATTCTCAAACTCACTTATCATGGGGTGAAGAAGCTTACCCTGGTACCACTGAGCACAGTATGGGTCTCCAGTCCATATTGCAGCATTAACTCATATACACACTCACACAAGAACAATTGAGAATAACAGCTTATTACGCCTAGCTTGGGATGAAAGAGGAAAATCCAGTGGAACACAGTGTGAAAATGTTATCTCCACACAAGTGACTGGGCATGGGATACAATCTGAAAACTCTGGTTTTGTGAGCTGGCAGTGATAACCACCTTCCCACCCTAGAAAAAACACGCAAATAAAAACATGCAAATAAAATATCTATCCATTCATTTTCTTTACCTGAGTTGTCCAGTTGTAGTTTGCAAGAGCCAGTAACTATCTCAGCAGCATCCATTACAATTAGGTAAATACTATTCATTTTTTCTGGCTTAAATATATTTTTTAATGACCATTCTACTTGTTTGTATGAAGGTTTT
This sequence comes from Polypterus senegalus, assembly GCF_016835505.1. Classification (NCBI taxonomy): domain Eukaryota; kingdom Metazoa; phylum Chordata; class Cladistia; order Polypteriformes; family Polypteridae; genus Polypterus; species Polypterus senegalus. Next base: position 99,801,162 of record NC_053163.1, on the reverse strand, counting down.
AATCTCAGGTACTTCAAATTTATTATTCATTTTTTTATTATATTTTGTTTTGAACAATGTTTATTTTTATTATCGTAATGTTTTATATTTTGCCATGCCATTTTTTATTTTTTTTTGTGGACACTGTCATTTTATGACTCTGTCTCCAGAATGACATATTAATAAAGGAATATCCCTGGAAATAGAGGACTAAATATTGTGTTCCAAAACCTCTCTAAGACATAATATATATCTTCTCTCCTGATTCCTGATTTTTGACTTTTTTTAATATTATTTTTGACTACAGATTTTGCATCATGTTTTGATTTCCATAATTGTTTTCTTGCCCTATTGGTACTGAATTTTTGTTTGTTTTCTCAAATGATCTTCACTTCCTGATTCATTCTCTATTGCCCTTGTGACTTGACATTTTTTCTTCCAGTACCAGTACAGCAAATTAGGAATCAGACCTGGAGTGGGTAGCAGTTCATTGAAGACACTCGTTCATGAACACACCCATACTGCAGAGACTGGGAAACCACTAAAGATTTTGGGCCCCATGATATCATATTGGTCCCCCACTCAGAAAACCAAACGTGTACCCTGTGTAAAACCTTACCAACTTAATTCAAAGCTTCTGATCACCTAACCTATACAGGCTGGTTTAACTGTAGTTGAGTCCCATACTACATAGGGATGTCGAATTATCCAAAAACATAAAGTATGAATATTCAAATTAAAATAATTAAATATCTGAATATACTTAAACTTAATTTAAACAATTCTAGGTATTACTTACTTCTACGCACTTTTTTTATACATTATTATTATGATAATGTATACAATTGACCATTAATGTCGATATATGTATGTGTGTGAGGGTGTGTGTGTGTGTCGGCATGTGTGCATATTTTTGTTTGTTTCAGCAGGGTCTTTTTAGCAGAATTTCTCAGAGGAGCACAGTACATTGGCGAGGATTGAAGCAGCAGCTTTTAGGTGTGAAGTGCAGTGACCTAGCTACTTTGCCACACTACATGTCAGAGCACAGCAACACAAGATAACAATGTAGATTACAAAATAATTTAAATGGAAGATAAGTCATATGAAAATTGTGTCACACTAGGATGAGTCTGTAAATGTCCTGGCATCAAGTCAGAATACAAATTAGTGAGCTATTGCACATAAGGAGATAAAACTAAAAAAATGATTGACAGTACAGCCAAGTCAGCATAAGCAAAAAAGGCTTCATTTTTGTTATGAAATACATGTATAGAAGATGAGAAATGCAGGGTGTTATGGAAGAAAGAATCTCACTGACTCCAATCAATCTTTATTTTATGTAGCACCATTTACAGAACACATCATCACAAAACATATTACAAAGAAACAGGAGTGTGCTTAAAGCTAACTTGGAAAAGCTAGCAGAGAGGCTTTACAAGTTATGGGAGCTACACAGTATAATGAGCAAAGAGAGATAAGAAACTATAATTGGAAGTCAGTTAAACGATTTTTTCAATGGTAAACACTGCAGTCTTACTTCAGCTGTCAGAAAGGAGGGTTAATAAGTGTCAGACTGGGTTCACTAAAGAATCTGAAGCACTAAAGGTAGATTAATTGTCATTACCTACAACTGAAGTAAACAAGAAGACACAAAGTATACCACATGTAAAATTCTTACACATACTGTACATACAAAAGAAGAGTGGAAACAGACCTATGGTAGAATGTATTACCCTATAGTTGCATTCAATTAGGAGTAATGTTCCTCTTAATGTTCTTTATGTCCTCTTATTAAAAGTTTGTAAAAATAATTTTGGAAGGGTATTGGATAATTGATTGTATTATTTACTGATGACATAAAATCTGAAGATGTTGAACACAAAAAAATGATTGTATTATTTACTGATTACATAAAATCTGAAGATGTTGAACAACAACAACAACAACATTTATTTATTGAGCACATTTTCATATAAACAATCTAGCTCAAAGTGCTTAAAAAGCTATTATTCAGGGAAACTTTATCAACATATTTTGGATACTAATACACAAGCACAGAACTTTAACACCACCTTTTGGATGGTTAGTCTACATGGAACACAGCCTCTTTCGTCTAAGCCCATCCCATCTCTATTGGTCACCTCTCTAGACCAATCAACACACTGTAGGTGAAAGGATCAATGAGGTTCTTAAGCCCCTCCAGAATGTTAATGCCTGAATTCTAAGACATGGTTCCCTCTTGGAACAGAACCTCTGCCCTGTTCCTTTTTAGACCAACAGCAACAACTTGAGGTGTTTTGGATTTGTCATGTAATTTCCTACTGTGCACGTTTTGCAGGAAGTGTAACAGTTATGGCTTACTGGGAAAAAGCTCGAAAGAAAATGTGCTGATTATACTTGTGTATCTTGGGTGGCTTGGACACATTTGGAAATTTCCCACAAGTATCTGTTGACTGCTGCTAGAGACAGGCCTATCAAACTCTGGTACATTAATAATCCACATCAAGGTAAAGAGATGGTTTAATATTCTTTATTTAGCAGAAATATTTCTTTTAAAGTGAGCTACTAAAATGTAATTAACTATAATGCATTTATTAGATGAGTAAGTATGTACAAAACTGGAAGCAATCAAAAATAAAATCTTATATATAGGTAAAATATCTTATAGGTATAGGTGTGTGTCCTGTCCTTCAGAGCAATCTGATTTGAAAGTTTTGCTTTGCTGATGTGATCGAAAGAGAAAGTTAGAGTGTGAGACACACAAGGAGGAGAAAAAGCATAGGAGTCACTTTGAAAGTGTCCTTCAAAGACAGAAAAGTATAAAATGAGACAGGAGGAGAGCAAGGCGCATCAAAAATAATCACAGAGTCCGAGAAGCAGGGTTTATGGGAACATTCTTTAGAGAAAGGGATAGTTGGTTAAGTTTTGAAGACGTAAAGTCTTGCTGTCTGTTGTCTGCTGTGCCGGCATGAGGTGCTGACGGGGCTTGCATGCATCATTGAGGTTGAGAGCTATGCTGTCGGCAGTGTATACTGCCAGAAGGGTCACCCAAGGCGGACAGGTCTCAACTGAGGTGCCAGACTAAGCGTACAGCACAACATCGGTAGCAGGATGTTGCATGCTGCAGACATTACAATTTTCTTAATGACAACATTGATTCAATGTGGCTTTCTCATGGAAGTCACATGAATGTGTGGAAGAAAGGTCAGGCAATCTACTTCTGTATCTGCCAAGAAAACCTGATGGAGAATGGGCTGAATGGCCTGTTCTCGTCTAGAGTGTTCTAATGTTCTAACTAAGGAATTTCAATATAGTGCTGGAAGATGTGCCCTTAGGTTGGAAGACACAACAAACTACCGTGGGAAGAGCTTATGATCAACCCGACTATGATAAATGCTTGTGATGGGTCAGGATCAAAACCATATGGCAGTCTTGACACTAATGCTGTGTGATCGAAAGGGAAGATCAGAAGCTATAAAGATATTATCAGACTTGGAATATGGAATGTTAGAACAATGAATCAAGGTAAACTAGACATAGTCAAAGCTGAAATGGAAAGAGAAAGGATAGACTTACTTGGAGTTAGTGAACTAAAATTGGCCCAATCAGGACATTTGCAATCAAATGAACATTAGATTTACTTCTCTGGTAATGGCAATCAACAAAGAAATGTTGTGTTTATACGTAACAAAAGACTCGATTCTGAAGTATAATGCAGTCAGTGACAGAGAAATATTGATACATCTGCAAGGATTACCAATCAATGTTGCGGTCTTTTAGGTCTATGCACTAACAACAGATGCTAAAGAGGAAGACCATGACAAATTCTATGACCAAGTTCAAGAAGAAATTCACCGGATGTCATAACAGGATCTGCTTATCCTCATGGGAAATCTAAATGCTAAAGTGGGTCAAGGAGAGCATGGAAACATTGTTTGAAAATGTAGACTTCCAGAGTGAAATGAAGCTGTAGAAAGATTTATAGACTTTTGTATAACAAATCAGATGTTGATCATGAACACTTTCTTTTAAAACCACAAGAGAAGGTTTTATACATGGACATCATCGAATAGCTTTTACAAGAATCAAATCGACTAAATTTCCATTTGCTAGAGATGGAAATCTTCATTCATGGCTGTGAAAACAAACCCTGGTGCTGATTGTGGAACTGATCATGAACTTTTGACATGTAAGATCAAAGTCAAACTACGAAAAAGTACAGAAGACCAGCAGGCTCCAAAGTTAGACTTGGCTAACACCCCATAAGCATTCTGAAACAATTTACAAATTTGATTCTCACTGCTAGGCACTGAGGGAAAAGAGGAAGAACTATGGATGGACATAAAGACCATTATCATAGAGGAAACAAGAAAAACACTAAACAGAAGGAAGAAAAGGTAATCACAACTGTAGATATCTGCAGAAACATTAACAATTATAGAAGAAAGAAGAATACCCAAAGGCAATAGGCAAGCTGTAGTTGACATCAGCAAAACCTTAAAGAAAGCAATCAGGATAGATAAAGAATCTTACTACTGAAAAATATGCACTGAAAAGAACATGTAAAATGTAGGTCCAGGGCTGTCTACATGAAGATCAAAGAAATGAAAATAAAATCCCGACCAAAGATTGTCATGCTGAGAACGCCAACGGGAACAAACTGAACAATACGACAAAGATCAAAGACAGATGGAAAGAGTGCACAGCCCAACTTTACAAGAATGCGATACAAAAAGAACTGGCTGTTGCCACTGATTATGACCGAACATTCTGGAAGAAAACGTTGCAGCTGCAATCAAACTTCTCTCAAACAATAAGGTGCCTGGATGCATTAACATTCCAATAGAGCTGATAAAGCCTTCAGAAGGAGCTGTCAAAGCAATGATGAAGTTATGCCAGCATATATGGAAAACCGGAATGTGGCTGAAAGACTGGACAAGATCAGTGATTATTGTTTTTCCAAAGAAAGGAAATGTAACTGACTACAGCAACTATAGAACTATTGCACTCATACCACATGTTAGTAAAATTCTGCTGAAGATCATACAAGGTCGATTACAGAGAACACAAAAGGCAGAGGGACCAGAGACATCATTGCTGACATTAGATGGATTATGAAAAAAGGCTAAGCAATACCAGCAAATCATATGCCTATGCTTCATTGACTACAGCAAGGCCTTCAATTGTGTGGATTACAAGAAGCATTGGACCACTTAGAAAAACATGGGCCTGCCAGGCCATTTAAGTAGTCTCATAAGGAAATTTTATGCTGTCCGGGAAGCTACAGTGTGAACAGAGTATGGATATGCTCAGTGATTTAGAGTCAGATGCAGTGTCTGACAAAGATGCATTCTATCACCATTTCTGCTCAATATATATGCTGAAGCAACATTGAGGAAAGCCGGACTTTCTGAAAGTGAAGAAGGAATCAGAATCAGTGGAAGAAACATGAACAATCTTAGATACACAGATGACACCACCTTTATTGAATGCAGTGAAGACATGATGGACTTACTGTGGAGAGTCAAAAGAGAAAGCCACAACAAGGAACTAAAATGTTTATGGATTTATATGCAGGAAAGATAGTTTTTGATCTTAATTGAAAGACAATGGGGTATTTGAAAACTGTTAAATGTTCACAGTTATAATCCTCATTGTCACTTTTTGATTTAACAGTAGAATAGTCAAGGATTAATAGAACATTCTAACCATAAAATATTATAATACTAAGTTGTACTTAAGCCAACTAGCTTTTCAAGATGGTGCAGAGCTCAAGAAATCACCCTAATTTTGTGATAGTTTTAGTCAGAGAAACAGGTTAAATCGATGTCATAGATAATACACACATTTAGGAGTATTTTTAAAAAATTAAACGCAACAGTGGTTAGTATTGCCTTACTATTCCCAAATTTATCATGCATTCCATGTTTGTTTTATATCTCAAAAATCCACTATTTTAAATCATACAGCACGAATGATGTACATAAGGAAGTATAGGTGCCGGTCAAAAAATTAGAATATCATGACAAAGTTGATTTATTTCAGTAATTCCATTCAAAAAGTGAAACTTGTATATTAGATTCATTCATTACACACAGACTGATGTATTTCAAATGTTTATTTCTTTTCATTTTGATGATTATAACTGACAATTAAGTCCCAAATTCAGTATCTCGGGAAATTAGAATATTGTAAAAAGGTTCAATATTGAAGACACCTGGTGCCACACTCTAATCAGCTAATTAACTCAAAACACCTGCAAAAGCCTTCAAATGGTCTCTTAGTCTAGTTCTGTAGGCTACACAATCATGGGGAAGAATGCGGACTTAACAGTTGTCCAAAAGACGACCATTGACACCTTGCACAAGGAGGGCAAGACACAAAAGGTCATTGCTAAAGAGGTTGGCTGTTCACAGAGCTCTGTGTCCAAGCGCATTAATAGAGAGGCGAAGGGAAGGACAAGATGTGGTAGAAAAAAGTGTACAAGCAATAGGAATAACCGCACCCTGGAGAGGATTGTGAAACAAAACCCATTCAAAACTGTGGGGGAGATTCACAAAGAGTGGACTGCAGCTGGAGTCAGTGCTTCAAGAACCACCACGACGTATGCAAGACATGGGTTTCAGCTGTCGCATTCCTTGTGTCAAGCCACTCTTGAACAAGAGACAGCGTCAGAAGTGTCTAGCCTGGGCTAAAGACAAAACTGCTGCTGAGTGGTCCAAAGTTATGTTCTCTGATGAAAGTACATTTTGCATTTCCTTTGGAAATCAAGGTCCCAGAGTCTGGAGGAAGAGAGGAGAGGCACAGAATTCACGTTGCTTGAGGTCCAGTGTAAAGTTTCCACAGTCAGTGATGGTTTGGGGTGCCATGTCATCTGCTGGTGTTGGTCCATTGTGTTTTCTGAGGTCCAAGGTCAATGCAGCCGTCTACCAGGAAGTTTTAGAGCACTTCTTGCTTCCTGCTGCTGACGAACTTTATGGAGATGCAGATTTCATTTTCCAACAGGACCTGGCACCTGCACACAGTGCCAAAGCTACCAGTACCTGGTTTAAAGACCATGGTATCCCTGTTCTTGATTGGCCAGCAAACTCGCCTGACCTTAACCCCATAGAAAATCTATGGGGTATTGTGAAGAGGAAGATGCAATACGCCAGACCCAACAATTCAGAAGAGCTGAAGGCCACTATCAGAGCAACATGGGCTCTCATAACACCTGAGCAGTGCCACAGACTGATCGACTCCATGCCATGCCGCATTGCTGCAGTAATCCAGGCCAAAGGAGCCCCAACTAAATATTGAGTGCTGTACATGCTCATACTTTTCATGTTCATACCTTTCAGTTGGCCAACATTTCTAAAAAATCCTTTTTGCATTGGTTTTAATTGATATTCTAATTTTCCGAGATACTGAATTTGGGACTTTCATTAATTGTCAGTTATAATCATCAAAATTAAAAGAAATAAAAATTTGAAATACATCAGTCTATGTGTAATGAATGAATCTAATATACAAGTTTCACTTTTTGAATGGAATTACTGAAATAAATCAACTTTGTCATGATATTCTAATTTTATGACTGGCACCTGTATTATTTGGTTTAAATGTCATCAACAAACAAAGGAAAGTTAATGCTGTATTTCTGAGTTATAATTCTTTATGGCAACATGTAAAAGTATAATAAAAGGATGTGCCTGAGTGTCTGTTTGTCCATTCAGTTGCTATGCCTCTGTCATTCCAGAAGATTGCATATCACAAACATTAACACTGCTTTTTCAGATCCCATACCAAATAGCATATATCAGTGACATTTGCATTGCATAGTGCAATGCAAACATTAACACTGAGGTCTATGTTGATTACTTAGATTTCAAACCATCTTAGATGTTTAGCAAAGCTAGTGTTAAAAAAAAAAAAGAGAGAACTGTTCCAAATACCAAAACCTAATAGGCATGTTTGTTGATTAGCATATGTGAGTAAAAATCTCTTTTTATTTACATGTGACAATACTGATCCAATAAATCTATAGATACATGAAAGACAGGAGTTTATAATATAACTTTTTCCTAGTGTCATAGGAGTGTATGGTGTTGATTCTTCATTTAAATAAGCTGGGAGATGTGACAGATCTCACTGAATTTGATATGTGTAAAGGAATGTTGTTATTTAGTTATGTTTTGTTACTGTGGTTATTTAAGGCAGGCCATAAAGAAAAAACAAATATACTATAATGCAATAAAAAATACATTATAATTAAGTATTTTTTAAGAAATAGAACACTCAAACAAGGGAATTACAAATTAAAAGAAGTATGTAAACTTTCAGGTTGAAAGGAAAGGTGTTCTCTGTTTTCTTTCGTTTTCTAGACAATATGGTACATCACACATTAGGACGAGGGTTAAAAGACTATATGTGGGTTATACATTTTCATTTTTGGAGTGGCTGTTTATTTATGGTTGTCACATTTTGTTAAGTAACTAGGCTGACCCGCCTTTTAAGGCGACCAACTTTTAAGTTGACCACTTCTTAAGGCAATTCAATATGTAGATCAATTTGGTATTTTATACAAACTCATTCATTTGGTTATATTGCATTTGAGCGGTATTAATTTAATACTCGTAGTTTCTGTTATTTTTGTGATGAAATTTAAACTTTTTTTCTATATTGAGGTCGCCCTTTTGAACCCCCCTGATATTTACTACGCGGTGAGGCATTTGTACTCCATCAACATTAATTATTTCCAGAGACATAATTTTGTCTATTTTTCCAGCGCATCGCGCACAAAAGCAAGGGAACGATGGGAGCACCAGAACTCTGCTCACATCATGTCAGCAAGTAGTAAGTCTGTGATAAGCGGAATACCGCTACGCTTTCCACTTAGGGACGGAATGACAATCCCGACCGCTTTTATATAGTAAGAAAGAAGAAGAAGATATCGCACAGTCTGGAGTAGAAAATCATCTTTTACCTGGAAAAACAAACTACAAATCCCATCGTGCATTGCAAAATGGACGGGGCGTGTGTAAAACTTTATATAGAAGGATTTCCAACATTGAATTTGATTATTTTTTTTGTCCTGTAGAAAATACATCACAAAGTGATTCTTCATTGCTCAACCTATCCCATGAACAACAATATTTCATTTCACACTATCACAATATCCTGGCGTGTTGGTACATCCCATCATCAAGACTACACAGTGCAATGATGTGTAGTATAAAATGCAGTACTTAAGTACAAAAATGTAATACTGGCAGCGTAAACTGAATGACTACTCATATTTCGCTCAATCCTCATCTTTGACTTCATTGATTTTTTGGTATTCTTCATACTTTTGCATTATTCATCTGCAGGTTTTGTTCACAAAGGGTTTCCTTTAGTATGAACCATCCGTTTTTTAGTACATCTAGTTTTAATCAACAATTACAAGTGAATGCTTTTCTCCATCAGACAGCACATATTAACACAGCAAGATCGTCCTAAGCAATACATTTTGTCATCCTGTGTTCACATATTGACCTTGTGGTTCCAGCATGCTCTCCATATGGATAACTATTTGTTTTCTTTGTTTTTATTTTGGACATGAAATGGTATCATCTGTTCCTGCTGTGAAATTATGCAGATTATCACTATCTACATGGAATTCTAAATCTTTATTTTACAATGGCAAATTGTATGTGTGACAGATGCTAGATGTAAAACAAATTAAAAGCAGTTAAAGGGCATTTTTGCTAAAAATAGCTGAATATTTAAAATGTCATGATAACAGATTATTTTTAATAGAGATAATACCAAATAATAAGTTAAAAAACAAAGGTTCTGAAGGCTCAGTGCAATAATTACATGTGTATTTCTAGTTGGCATAAGTAATATATATTATTTAACAACAACATACTGTGCTGGTAGAGTGGTAGATCGATTCACTTTAATTAATCAATTAATTATTAGCACTAGAGTTTATCAATGTCATTACTTAATAAGACATTTTATTGGGACTTCCAGTTGATTCAGTTTTCTGTGAGTCAAGAATAATACTACACTGTCCCGTTTTCTTGTTTCCAATTTAGGAAAAAGTTTGCAAATTCTAAAATTTGAACTGATGCAGTTGTTCCTAAGCTTATTAAATAGCAACAATTAAACATTAAAAATCAGGTATTTGGCTGACAATTTGCTAGCTATGTGAGATACAAAGTCTTCATTAAGATGTTGATAATTTGTATACTAGAAATTGTTGCTCTGGTTTCAAATGGAAAACTTTATTTGTGGTGAAGTGAAATCATGTGGTGTTTTGTCCATGATGTGGTGAGCTATCATGTAGCTTTCCTCAACTGGCTTTCTACTGTAGGCTCTTTGTCATGTTCTGTGCCACAAGGTCAGCTGTGCACCCCACTAAGGTGATAGCTGCCTTCCAAAGAGGAAAGGCAGCGTCTCTGTTTAATTTAGAATGTCATAACTTTCAAATGTGAAGAGACAACCAATGGTAACATAGTAAGAACAAACTCCACACACTGCACAATTCAAACACAGTTCTCAAGAGAGTGCAGTAGTAGTGTTAACCACTGTGGTGTCAGGTATTTGCCGAACATTGAGTGGTAGGTAAACTATTGAATCAACATTTTGTACCTTTTTATTACCATTAGGACTCTGTGCATCTTTAAAACAGGGGCATCATAGCCAGTTCACTTTTCTGTTAGCTTCTTTTCCACATACATCTTCTTTGGTGCATTTTTCAAATTGAGCAGATTCAGCTAGTGAAGACAACCATATGCATGCTTTGGTGGTAAGGGGATATAAAAAGGTACCCTACAATCACACTCTATTTGCCTTAATTGTGATTGACTCTCAGGGGTCTTTTCCTGGACCACTATTCTTTCTGATTTATATTAATGCCATAGATTCCAGTATAGTTAATAAAGTTGTAGAACTCACAGCTATTACTAAAATTAGAGGAATGGCAGATACTGAGGAGACTTAGACAAGCTTCAGAACTGGGCAGAAACTTGGAAAATGCAGTTTTATTTAGAAAAATGGCAAGTGCTACACACATGCAAAAGGAGCATCAAATATAAATACCAGATGGGTGAGACTGTCCTAAAAGAAGCAATATTTAAACAGGCATCTCTCTCATGCGCTTGGGAGGCAGTCAAAGAGCTTAACTCAGGGTATCGACATGAATACTATTGCCCGTCCTTCTCCTTCTACAGACCTCCAGAAGGAAAGCAGTTTCTGATGATGACTTCACTTCCACTTCCTGCCCTAAAACCCACACATCCTGTCTTCCTACTATAAAACCGACCTACCTGACAATCTTTCTGCAAAGAGTTGTGAGAATCTGGAACAAAATACGTAGACATAGTTGAGGCAGAAACCTTGACAAACCTGTAAGAGGTATCTGGATTAGCTAAACAAACAGCCTCGATGGACTGAATAGTCTCCTTTCATTTGTCATATTTCTCATGTTCTATGCATTTCTGGTACATGATATGCATTCTTGCTTTCCTGTTATTGTGACAGAAGAAGGAATGCTGGACTTTATATATATATCTCTCATTTCTAGCTTAAACTTTCTAGTCTTGAAAACTTAAAACATAGATGGAAACTTGAAATTAAATTTTAAAAATATGCTGCTGTTTATTCTCCTGAGAATAAGGTGGATTGTGTGTAAACAACACAGGCTCACATTTGAGTATGAGCTCATTTGAATACCATCATTATTAATAATTCAATTATGAATTGTTAATTATTTAATCATTAACTGTCAGGTGAAGTATTTGCCAGGTGCTGGACAACTGAATGCTTTGCATACATATATATTTCCATGAAAAGCAATCTTTTATAAAAAATGTACACAAATTAGCCTGACATTTTAAAGTAGCTAAGAATTAAAACTGTTACCCTTTCATTATAGTAAGGAAACCAAGCAGATGAAAATATGGGTATTCATTATTGTATAAAAAGACCTTTGCAAGTTCATCATTTTTGCATTTGACACCATTCATTAGTTCCATTTCTCACCCACCAATGAATCACCAGCTTGTTTCTGTGCTAATGTTCTGTGAGGTGAAGGGTAATGCACACACAAGATTGTTAGAGATGAATTAAGTAACAGAAAGTGTGCTTTTAGAACCTAAAATTGAAAAAGTATAAGTCTGAGCAAAAGCAAATATCCAAACGAAACTGTGCTAACATACCAAGTAATCATGAGCCTTACATCCAGTTACATGCATTCTATTCTTTTTGAATTTTTACAGGAAGTCTAAATGTAAATATGGGGATAGTAAATAAAACCAAATATTGATAACAGTTTGATATATGTAACAGACAAACGTTACCTTCACACTTTCCACTGTCTGTTAGATTCAACAAATGTCGGCGCAACTGTTGGCTTCAACTATTACAACCATATAACCACCACTCTTCCCATTACCACTCTCTTCAATATTTTAGAATATTAGCATTTTGCTATGACAGATAACATCAACACAGCTGTACAATAGGACTTTCTAACAAAAACTATGTGTCTTAGATCCTGAACCCATATTTTAATTGGATTTAGGACTGCATTTTTACATGGCCATTATAAAGCATTAGGGTTTTTCTTCTTTATCTATTAAGCTTTAAAGTGCTTATATATTTAGCACCATTGTTTTGCTACACATATAAACTAGACCATACTAAGATGGTGGACAGATGGCCAGCTCTTCTCTATTAGAATTCCCTGATTAAAAACAGAAAACCTGTTTTCATAAATGACACCAGTTCACATACGGTGAAAGCCCAGACTATGCCACTAAAATCATCATGAAGAGTTGCAATGATGATATTTTTGTTTTGTTTTCACTAGACTATTCATACACTGCTCAAAAAAGTCACAGGGGTCTGCTGGAGGCAATCCCAACTAACACAGGGTGCAAGGCAGGAAACAAACCTGGCTGGGCACCAGCCCACCGCAGAGGAAGAAGTATGCATTTTGCAATTATCCTCTTGATACACATAATCGCAAACTTTGAACTAACTGATGCAGAGGTTTCTCTATCAAAATTGGCAAAAGTGAATTGTGGCCCCTCTCTTCACTAACCATTGATACCTGAATATCTAGGATATGCTTGCAAAATTGTGACTCGATTGTGATTGATACTGCCTTACCAAATGGACATATCCAGAGAGAGACCCTCTGTAACAGTTTAATAGAGAAACTCATTATTTAGCTTACTAAGGAATTTCACTGTAGATAAGATTGGTAGTTTATTGTAAGGTTTCAGAGGTTTTAGCTCAGGATTGAAGATGTTGCGAAAATCTCACAGGCCATATAAAAAAAAGAGGGCAATACCATTTGGTCAGAAGTTTAGGTCATCTAGCGTGAGTGTATACATAGCTTTATTTTTCAAAAACATTATAATTATGGGTTTTGCTCACTATAGTACCACATTTTGCAGTTTATTATCATGTGTGTGTGTATATATATATAGATATGTATGTGTGTGTCATATATATATATATATATATATATATATATATACACACACACATACATATCTACATATATACACACACACATACATATACATTGTGGAGACTGGCCCAGACACAGACAGGCGGACACATTCATTTCACCCAACACATGTTTATTTACAACAATAAAGTCAGAAGTGCACCACAAAACCCCCCAAAAGTCCCCAAAGTCCTAGCCACAACAATGCCTTTTCTTCTACTTCAGACCGCCTCCTTCTCTCCTCTTCAGCTCAGTCCACTCCGCTCCCGACTCTTGCGCTGAATGAAGGGAGGCGGCCCCTTTTATAATCACCCGGATGTGCTCCAGGTGGGTTCCGGCAATCACCCACCGACACGCCCCTGTGTGGCGGAAGTGCCGGCTGCATCCCCGGAAGCACACCGGGTGTCCCTGCTCTTCTTCCCCCCAGCACTTCCTGGTGTGGCGGAAGTGCTGAGGTCCAGGGCTCCCAAGGCACGGGAACGCCCCCTGGCTGTGACCACAGGCCCCTACAGGGTGAAGCTTCACAGCTCTGTGCCTGTGGCCCCCAAAGCAACCAGGATGGCGGTCCCCACGTGATCCAGGGCGCACGTAGACCCTCCTCCGGTCCCTCAAGGCATCCCGGCCAGGTTGTTGCCCCTGGCATCCCTGACAACATACATCTATCTATCTATCTATATATATATATATATATATATATATATATATATATATATATATATATATATATCTATATCTATATCTATATATATATATATCTCCTTTGGGGTGCAAGCTGCTGTTGCTGGGGGTGCCAGAATCCATCGAGGAAGAAAAATGAAAAACATTATTTGTACAAAATCTTAATTTATCTATCCATTCCTAAATAATTAAATGGGCAGGCTTTTTCGTATCAGTGCAATATGCTGCTTGTTAAAATGGATGACTCCCGCTCTTACGTGCACTTAGTGCTGCGTGGGTATTATGAACTATCGTATCTGTTCAAGTTCTATTTAAATTTTAAATAAGTAATTTTTATTTAGTCGACAGAAATATGTTTGGTAGGAATGATTGCATAAAATTTTCTTCACCATAGAAATTTAAAGACTAAATTCAACTTACATTCCTACCAAAGATATTTCTGTCGACTAAATAGAACTTACTTATATCCAGATTCGAGCTTCGCTCTTACTTTTTTACCATTCATTTAATCATGGCTAGTCGCGAAAAAATTATAAAATGTAAGGAGGATTACACTGAGTATGGCTTTACCAAAACAATTATTGATGGAGAATAAAGTATCCATTATTCATAAAGCTTCAATTGGTGATCTGTTTTTCTTCGTTTACCTCATATTTTTTCATACTTCTCAAACCAAGGGGGTGCAAGGGTAAAATGAATCGGGAAGCGCTGATATATATTGAATATATTGAAATAGTTTTACTGTCAAATAATGCAAACAGTACACGGCACGTGTTTTGCCCTAATTCTGGGCTCATCTGGCGTACACACTCACTGCACCCCCTCTCAGGAATCGAACCTCAGACGTCAGCACTAGAGGCAAAGCCTTTCGTGTTGCGCCACGGTGTATGGTTCATTTATTTGACAGTATGTAGATTGGGGTATATATATATATATATATATAAGATAACTCCTGTAGCCACAATAAATGCCTTTATTGAATAGACAAACCAGGGATGAACAAGTTCCTTTCTACTTCAGCCACAGCCGCGACACACATAAAAAACATCAATAATAACTCATAAACTTCCAATATTATTTAGAAAAATCACAACATTTTACTCACCAAAAATTTGGATTATTTGTAAACAAACTCCATCGTCCTCTCTTTCCTGAAAAAGAGTTCAATTACTCTGTCATATGGATTATTCGTGCACTTCAGTTCCATCAAAACCTCACTTTCTATCGCCATCAAAGCTAATGCTGAAAGGCGAACCCGCCCTATGGTATTTCTAGCATAAGTTTGAATTCGCTTTAGGGCTGAAAATGTCCGCTCGACAGAAGCAGCGTACACAGGAATGCTCACTGCCAAATATACCAATGTGAACAGCTACCCCATGCTCTCATTCAGATTTTTCTGATGAAGGAAGTCAAGGAGATCAGTGGGAGATTCTCCTGCAAAATCATCCATGGCATTGTGGTGTTATGGGTCCACAGCTCGTGGAGAAAAGGCCCTTGATTTTAAATAAATAATCACCGCACCCGAGGCGGCTTCGTGAGGTTGTTGTAGCGAGCAGCGGGCAGTCGTCGATGTGGGCGTTTCTCACCGTGTGCACAGGTGAGGAACTGCCCACATTCGTGATTGCTCCCGTGGCTAATGCTGCAGCTGTGATGGCCCCTCACGTTTTTAAAAAGAAGCGCGAGTCGGTTGTGGGGTAGTGTAAGAAACGTTCGGAGAAAGAAAGAGAGAATCGATCGGAGAGAAAGGAAAGGAGAGGACGGAGGTTACAGGGAGCGTGGAAGCAAACGGTGCAGGAGAGAAACGGACACGCGGAGCGTGTGGTGAGCGCGCGATCGAGCGCTCGTGGGCAGCTGCATGGAAGCTGGGTGTTAGGCCGACACCCACGTGTTTGTGTTGATGTCGCTCCCGCTGAGCGAGCAGGTAGCGGGAGTGACCAAGGTGAAAGCGACGAGCCGCAGAAGGCCGCAGAAGGGCAGCGGAAGTCGGGAGGCTTGGAGTGGCAGTCCTTGGTGTGAGCGTCCTGGAGACCAAGGAGTCCAAGTCTCGAGGCTGGGATGAGAGCCAAACCGAAGCCAGGGATCGGGAGGTCTCCAGTCTTGCGTGTGTTTGAGGAGGGCAGCTGTAGAGAGCGTCTTGCCTGCTGCTAAGCCCGTACGGGATAAGCAGGTGAGACGCATACAGAAAAGCACCGGATTTGTTTGTTGTTTTAAAGACTGCTTCCAGGAGAAGATTTTAACCTTCGTTTTTAAAGGATTGTTGTGTTTATTTATTGGTTTTACTCCACGTTCTTTTTATGGATTATTTATTTAATGAATTTGAAGAACTGCACTATTTATGAACTTTGTTTTTGTTGACTATTTTAAATAAAAGCACTTTTGTACTTTCAACCATCCCCTTGCTCAGATGCTCAATTTGCCTCCATTGACTGGCTCACTCGGTTTCATTATCGACGGTGTTGGGTTCAAGGGTTCCCAAACATCAAAGGGAGTGTGGAGCCTGAACCCACATCGTCACAGGCATACATTACAGTTAGTTCTGTTTTTAGCCGAGACAGATCAAAAAGCGCTCCGTGGCTCTTGTGTTAAACTGGAGAAGGCTGCATGCGTGAAATTTTTCTTTTTATTATTATTCCCAAAACTTCTGGGGCTTGAGGAGCGTGACAAACATCAGATTTTCGTGGTCTTGAAATCTGGTCTGTGTCTGGCAAATAATATTGTCCGGAATCCTGCCGTGGAGTTGGCCGTAGTGCACGCGATGATCCTTCGCTCGGAGCATTTGCAGTGTGTTCAGTGGCCTTGTAGAGTTCCACATATTGGCTTCTATCCAATCAATGGGTCTGAATACGATGACGTTGCTGTATGCCTGCTAGACGGCCCTACTGACACCAACTTAAAATCTGATTGGTTGAAGCAACAGGTTAATCGACATTTATTCTGTGTTAGAGTGCCTCCACAACAGATTGTGAAAGCCTCTCTGCCTGGCAACAAATGATGGCTGAAATGTGATTGGTTAAATGCTTTAATACGAAACTCCGCCTCCCACGGCTATTGAGCCGCAGTCTATTACAGTATATGTAAGAAAATACGTTCCAGTTATGACCATTACGCGTAGAATTTCAAAATAAAACCTGCCCAACTTTTGTAAGTAAGCTGTAAGGAATGAGCCTGCCAAATTTCAGCCTTCTACCTACACGGGAAGTTGGAGAATTAGTGATGAGTGAGTGAGTGAGTGAGTCAGTGAGGGCTTTGCCTTTTATTAGTATAGATTAACTTTGGTTTTGTTACTTTTATGCTGCTATTTTCTTTTTCATTTTTAACAAACAGTCACCAGCATTTTGTGTGGATAGTAATTGGCAGGGGCCCCCATTTTCTATAACGTGGTTCTGGAAATAGAATGTGTGATATCTTTGTGTGAAACATATAAAAGATGGTGGTGTTCCCTTCCCCAAGTTCAAGTTTCTACATACAATTACAAAAACACGTGTACAATTAGTTATTTCATATGCTTAGTTTATTAAGGGAGTGGTGCAGTGGGTAGCACTGCTGCCTTGCAGTTAGGAGACCCGGGTTCGCTTTCCAGGTCCTCCCTGTGTGGAGTTTGCATGTTCTCCCTGTGTCTGTGTGGGTTTCCTCCCAAAGACATGCAGATTAGGTGCATTGCCGATTCTAAATTGTCCTGTGTGTGCCCTGCAGTAGGCTAGCGCCCTGCCCGGGGTTTGTTTCCTGCCTTGTGCCCTGTGTTGGCTGGGATTGACTCCAGCAGACCCCCGTGACCATGTGGTTAGGATATAGCTGGATGGATTGTGTATTAACTATTTTTGCTTGATTGTTTGATTTCATATTTGGGTAACTTGCTGAGCTTTGATATTTGCTGATTTGACCTTTGATTTTGATATTAATTCATTTAAATATTAACAATTTGTCTGTTATCTTCTGGTCATGTGCTTTTTATGGTGTGTCTGTTTAATCCAGGCAGAACAAACATATTGCATAGAAATGATTACAGTACACTAAAATCCATTATGGTCAAATTACTTGCTATGGGAAAACCTCATCTGCAGAAAATGATCTGGTTCATATGTGTTCTGTCATGCTTATTCAATAATATTCTATTTATCTGTTTACTTTTTTTGTCTGAAGTTTTTCATATAGAAGACCAATTGAATTTCCAATTCAGGGATAATAAGCTCCACCTTGACCTTGACAATGTTGCTGCTCTACATACACTTTACAGGAAGTTGTTTTCATATTATCATAGACATGCAAGTATATCCTGCTTACACACATCTGCCTGTAAGTGACACAAAGCTAAAAGATATCCCAATACAGATTAATTGTGCAGCTCATAAAGATGAAACAAGTCATTTAAAGGCCTGCCCTGAAGAAAAGAAAATTGTCCCCAAAAGTGTAGCAGGAAGGAGAATTTTAAAGGTTCATGTTACTCAGAAAGTATAGACAAATATGAACATTACATCAAAATTCTACCAAATGTATTTTGTAAGTCATGCATGAATTCCTGAAAAGGGCTTCAGGAAATCCTCACCTTATGATAAATAAAGAAATAAAATAATGAGCAATACTCAAAGAAGAAGGGTGACACAGTGCTGCAGTGGTTAGCTTTAAGAAAAGAAAAACGTTTGTGCCCAAAGAAAAAAGTGAATAACTTTATTGACCCAAAAAAGAGTGCAGACATGTACAGTTTTTAAAAGAAGGCACAGCCTCGGCGGATTCCATCTGATTCCAGTTACAGGTCTTTATCTGCTTCAGAGTTCGTGAATGTGACCTTCAGAGTAAGTAACAGTAGTTACAAGCTTAGGATGAAAATCTTTTTAGACTTCTTTTGTCTACAGACATGCCAGCTCATATTTCATTAACATGTCTGGTTATCAGATTAAATTTAAAATAGTTCCGACACTCAGTTTAATATTCTTCCAAAAGAAAAGGGGCAGCTGGCTTTCTGAATGTCTGTGAGGTCTGTTCTTTTAGCAGACAAGGCCTTCTGTCCCACTTAAAGCCTACAAAAATGTGGTAATGGCCACTTTATTATACAGAACACACAAGAAATACTGTACATGCAGATTGCAAAAAAGGGAAAAGGGGAGAGCTGCCTTACTTTAATCTTTAATAATAATGCACTTTTCCCTCCTTCCTTCTTCATCTTTTCCCACTTCTATGTGTGGTCGATTTGCTTGATCAACCTTCTCCAAACAACACGGTCCTGAACCACCTCTTTAGTCAAATCCTTTTCCTTCAGATCTTCTTTTACTGTATCTATCAATCTTCGCTTTGGCCTTCCTTGCTTTCTCTTCCACTGTACTTCCATTCCCATCATTCTTTTGCACACATTTTCATTATCTTTCCTTATCACATGTCCATACCACTTCAATCTACTTTTCTGTACTCCCACTTTTGCTGTATCTCTGATTATTTCATTTCAAATTCTGTCTTTTTTTGTAACGCCATATGTCCATCTAAACATTCTAATTTCTGAAACATTTAACTTCTTCTGCATACCCTTTACTGCCAATGTTTCAGCTACATACATCATTGCTGGTTTTAGCACTATTTTAAAAGCCTCACTTTAAACCTTAATTATTCAATTACATAATACTCCTGATACCTTCTTCCAATTGTTCCATCCATACTGCCATCTATGGATTATATGCATCTAATTTTTCATCTTGGGTTACCACTGATCCCAGGTATTTAAATGCACCCACTCTTCAATTTCTTTCTCTGTAGACTAGCTTTGGAATCCTGATCATCATTAAACCTCATATATTCTGTCTTCTTCCTATGTATCTTCAATCCTCTATCTTCTACATTCTCCATTCTTCTAACGTCCTCTCCACTTCCTCTTTTCTTTTGCTACACAACACAATCTCATTAGTAAAAAACATGCACCAGGGTGATCGGTCTTTGTCAATACCATTTTAATCAGATTATCCTTCCTGAACTTGGATTAAGATCTTGGAGTAGACGTGTTAATCGTCATATGTCAGATATTCAGCATTTTGAGACTTGGAGCCTTATGAAATGCCCATAGAGGGGCTGCATGGTTGGTAGAACTAGATCTGTTGTAATCGGGGAAAAATAATTTCTGCTCATTTCTTCTCTTCCGACATTTGGATGTTTTAAAATTATATTAATTTGTTTATTGAAACAAACAGTTCTAGAGCTAGGGCATATTCAGTCATTTATACTAGTGTATTATTATAAGTTTTGAGAGAAAAGAATATACCAGCTTTGTCTTAAGATAACCAATAGAAGGGCTATACTCATGATCACCGGATACATTATTTAAAGGCCTTTCTGCTAGCACTGCCACTTGACTACCTGCCTCATCATGTCAAGTAGACAGCAGGAGCTGGGTATTCTACCTGCTTTGGCCTCTAAGTAGGTCTTTACAGAGATGGCTCCTTTAAATTGGTTGAGGTCCTACTGAAACTGTCAGTAAATGTGATAACACTATTGGCCTTTTTCACCTGTAATGTTTTGCTGCAGTTTATATATGTGCCATTTAAATGGAGTTCCAATAATAAAGATTGTATATTACAGATGGTAGAATAATGTTTTAAATAAACATTAACAGCTCTTGATATTAAAACTAATTCTCTATTATTATTTCTTCTTAATGTTCCAGTTCCCTTCATCTCCTTTTAGTTTGACACTAAAAATAGAAGATTGTTTACAAGCAGCTGTTTACAGAAAATGTTCAGCAGACTATTATTCCTGGACATAAATAATGTTTTTAACTTTCATGTAATATAAATAAAACAATGGGGGTGAGGAAAATTGGCTCACAGCTTTTTTTCTGAAGATTTCCAAGCTGGGAAGCGTATTGTGTACTGTTATAAGGGAACACCAATTAATTTCCAAAGCAGACAAAAGAGAAGTCTTTTGATTATAGAAAATGAAAGGAATGAAGTCTGGACACGTCCTGTGCATAAATCCCTCCAAGATAACCACAGAATATTTGCTTTTTTTTATTCTGTAATTGTTGTATACTATGAAACACAGCAATATATCCTTTGTTGTGTAATGATTTAGTTAGCTTTTTTGGTGTTTCATCTTTTTCAGTGGCTGAATAAAATGTTGAAGAAAGTTAAAGTGGATATAACATATAATCCTACTAGAAAGTGTAAAATGTCATATTTTAAATGAAGTAAGCAGTCCCTTAAACTAGGTTGCCGAAAAACAGGGCTGCAAGCAAGGAATGTATTTTAGCCTAAATGAATCAACAAAACTGAAGCATTAGAGAATAGGCTTTCAGAATAAATTCCCTCTCTTAAAATGGATTTCTTATGTCAGCTTTTTTTTTTACAACATAGCAGAAGACCTTATTTGTACAGACACTCTGGAACTGGATTTAAGTTCAAGAGAGAACAAATAAAATCAGTGTTATCTGTCAAACATTTGAAAAAGAGTACATTCTGAACTGTTTAGATCCAGATTCTAGCTTGATATTTAAGGGTGCAGCTGACCTACATTTGGTCAACCTAGAAATATGCTTTTCCATAGCAAGGACAGTCTGTTCCTGAAGATTCGACTCTACAGTCCACAGTTATTGGAGGACTTGCTATGAATTTTAACCTTCTAAAAAATTGACAAGTGGTAATTGTAAAATTGTGACCTACTGTTAAACTGTTTGTTAGGTGAAAGAATTGTTATTAAAAATATATAGGTAACCAATTTAGAGGTGAGTAAGTAAGCATGTCCCACACCCAGTTAAGGATGTGAAACCTGTGCACACAGGCTTGATGTAGCTGTGTTCTTTTATTGCTTTGCTTGTGTGTTTTTTTACTTATCTGCTTAGTTTTATGGATATGAACCAACAGCACAAATCCAACCATCTGAACACACTTATTTTTTAGTTTATTTATAGATTTATAAGTTTCAAGAAGCATTACAAAGTACAGTGAAATTGATACTTGCATGTGCTAATCAACATGCAATATCTTATTGGTTTGCTGGGTGCTGAAGACACTCAAGTACACACCCACACTTGTTCACATTAGATAATTTAATATTCACCATTTAACCTGTGGTCTTGGAATGTTGAAGAAAAAAAAAGAAAATATCTGAAGAAAAGCATGCTGTATATTGACATGTAATGAACTTGCAAACCCCATAAAGACAGTGACTGGGCCAACATACAATATCCAGGTTTTGATGACTTTGATGCACCAGCAGTAACCATTGGAACACTGTATCTAAATTTGTCTGCCTCTTTATTTCTAGTTAACTTGTGACTAATTTCATTCATTTTAAAACCAATGACTTCCTCTATAACATAATTCATCATTGGTGTATGTGCAATAATACCTTGCAATACAATGTCTGGACACGTCCTGTGCATGAATCCCTCCAAGATAACCACAGAATATTTGCTACTTTTTATTCTGTAATTGTTGTATACTATGAAACACAGCAATATATCCTTTGTTGTGTAATGATTTAGATAGCTCACAATCACATTCACATTCTTATATATAAATTGTGCAACAGTACCAATTGTTCTCTCACATTGTTAGTCAAATAAGGAAAGGTTTTGCAAACTTCATATAAAAATAATTATGGGACACACTGATATCCCTAAGCCACTTCTTACCTACTTATATATGATGGAGATGGAGGAGTCACATCTGGCCATGCCACAATACTCTGAGGATCACATTAAGATGAGGCATCCTGAAATACCTTCCTAGTAATGAGAAATACTCTTCCAGCATTAGAAAGACAGATTTAATTTGCTCTGACAGTAATTTGTTAAAAAGGATGTGCAGCAGGGCTTATGTAACCAGAAGAAAGAAATATTAAAAAACATGGTCTCTGTTCTGGTTAACTTGGCTTTTACATTTCTGACTGGCAAATCCCAGAACCAGAGAACAGCTGCTCCATTTTAACATGGAATTAGGCACCAGACTATTTAACTACCACCCCTTTTTGGATCTCACATCAAATTTACCAGCTGCTGAAATGGGTCACAGCTGGAGCTTTGATACAAGGAAAAATAAAAAGAAATCAATCAGCAGATGCAAAATGGAAGCAAATCTGCACAAACCAGCTGATTCTTGAATGCTTTATTTGTGGAGTCTGGCTTTTGGAGGTCCTGAGAATGAAAATAAATAAACAGAGCAGGAAGCAATTACTTAAACCAACAGAGATGCTTCCATGTTTTCCTTTCATGATGCAAGTACCTTATTTACTTTTTTATCCTATTTTATGTCCCTTCATGATTTTGTATTTATATGGTTGTTATCAATAAAGTTCAGGTAGAAATCTGAATCTGTGCTTAGACAATCCTTATGAACTCTGTGACACAAAAATGCATAACTGTGTATTACTCTGGATTACCTTAATGTTAGTCATCTATTCAATGGACAAAATAATTTGCAAACACCTCTGGAAAGGCAAAACTCTTTTTTTCTACACCACTGTGCATTGGAGAAGTGTCCCTATGATTTAATAAAAATGATAGTAAAAATCTAAGGCTGCATAAATTGTTAGGCAACCTTCAATCTTTACAGATACGTATTCCTGTTGTGAATAGATATTGAACTTAAAATGATTTAACATGCTGATACAATTTCTGGTGAAGATATGAGGTAAGAGTAAGCACAGTGCTGATATATTTTAACATTTACACAAATTCCCATGACAACTATGAATGTTCTGTTTTCTAAATTCATATGCCTTGAATGGTTCAGTGCAAAACAATGTCAATTTAGTAGATAAAGCCCGATGATTGTCTATGTCAGGCCTACTTAATCATTAGTTCATTTCATAGGTTTTGATATCAACATGTCTCTTAATCTACTTTTCCTTGTAACAGGACTCCATAGGATAAAACTGCTTGTTTTATCTCAAATGCAATATTAATCTGTTGCATAATTATGCCTTATGATAAACTGGTGCCTCATCAGATACCACTGGGATGCTCTGACTGTATTAAACATAAAAAAGCTGTGTATGATTGTTATTACCCATCGGGTGACAAAGGCTCATTCTTTATTTTTCATTTAATTTGTATTTTACTTTTATTGTGCTTGAAAGCTGCAGATCATTTTAATCAATCAGGTTGAAGTGTCGGTGATAATCTATGAACTTCTCCTTTAGAGTGTTCATTTTTTGGACTTGTGTCTGTTACTGGAAATAAACAACCCCACTTTAAAAAGAATTAAGACAAATAAGCATTGCAATCACTTCAAACAGCACACACCACTTTGTTTGTGTTTAATAAAGTACTACTTAGATAGTACTAATTTGAGTTTTTGGCAATACTTGCTCCAGGTTAGGATGGTGCACAAGGGAACTATTCATATGTCCAGAGCAGTTAATGACGGACTGTCCGTTTTAAATGCCCATAGCAAAGAATTGACCGCAGAGACAAGAAATGCAGTTTATATCATTCCATGCAACACATGCCCAGTGATTTATGTGGGACAAACATTGAAAACACTAGCAACACGTATATAGGAACACTGTAATGCCAATAGAAGGAATGCCCCTATGGTCTATGATTTACACACATACAGGTTCCACCGGACACATGTTTAACTGGGACACTGTGAAAATAAAATTCAGGGCCAACACTAAGAGTGCCAGAGAGATGGCTGAATCATGGCTCTCTATTGAAAATGTCATTAACAGACACTTGGACTTGAACCCAGCATATGGAGACCGAAAAAAAAAATCCCCACCTTATTAATCCCCCCCACCTTGCAACACCCCCATCCCCACCCCTCACTTGCAATATATTTCTTTTGATTTCTATATGTCTAATCATTTTCCTCTGATGATGACACCTGGTAGGTTGTCGAAAGCTTAGGAATAAAAAAACAATTTTAAGATACGTGACTCATTTTCTTCTTTTGTACATCTCCAGCTACAAATATGCAAACCATATAACAGACCCTTGCTTCCATATATATATGGAATATGTATATGTATAAATATTGACATATACCTGTACATACACAAATTATATGTTGGAACACGTATTAGTTAGTCTGCAATAGTAGCAAGCTCCATTTATTGTCTAACTAGCAAAATACCCGCGCTTCGCAGCGGCAAATTACTGCATTAAAATTTTTATTAAGAAGAAAATTAAACCTTTTTAAACTGAGGAAAAATATGCCAATAATTATTTGTTAAGGATCTCTTTGTATACCATGTTGTCAGTTCGGCCCTCCGGTTGTAATATGACCAAGCTGTGCGCTGAGCTTACTCTTGAGCATGCAACATACAGTTGGCCATGTGAACAGTAATCTTGTCTCAAATGTCACAGCTTGGATTGCTGCTGTCATAATCGGTTTGAGTTTCATCGTTTGTTTCAATTGCGACAGTATTTGCAGGATTTGTTGTGTTGAAGTGACATTTGGCATCTGTCAAGCGTTGTAAGCACACAACCGGTTTCATTGATAAAATCACACCCAGTTTTTGAGAGTTTAAACATTCATAAACATCAAAGTGTCCACTACTGAAATCGTCCCCTTTGAATCTAAGATGATTAAGAGGCATTGGCGGTTGTCGAAAGGTGTAAACTTTTTTTGGCCATTTCGGTACACTTGAAAGCGACAACCGAACAATTCAGCGGCAGCCATCAACTCACATGCATAACCATAGGTGAAGGGTTTAAGCATTTCACTCTTCTAGTGCTCCTGTGTAGTATAATTATCTCCTGTACCGTCATCAGTCCACACCTTGAACCTGTCCCAGTCATTCAATACATAAGACAGAATCTTCCTCCGGATATCAAGAGTGAGCCTGATATGGCCGTGCAATATGTAACAAAGAGAATGGAAAAGGTAGGTGCTATCTCCGGGCATGGAAACCACTCGGTAAGTGACAGTTCTTTGATCTATAGTGATCATCTCGATAGACATGGTAATGGGGGTTGGAATGATAAAGGAAATGGGTACCTGAGCAATGTAAAGTAAGTGTAAAATACCTATACAATAACTATAATTGTAATAAACAAACAATAAAACAGCGGAGAAGCCGTGGATTAAACAAATTAGGGCTGTAGTTATCAGTAGGGAGACATGAATCCCTTGGCGAAGCAAGGAAGGGAATGTAGAGACCGGAGCGACGGACAGTCTTATATATGCAGGCAGCCAGCCAACAACGTGGGAGGCGTTGGGATGGGGGACACAACGCCACCTCACGCGGTGACCGAGGTGCAGGCTATGGACGTATATATGTACGTAAGTAGGATTCAGTTAGCTTTGGGAACCCGTGTACCAAATTTCTTGAAGATGGGCCCATAAGTCAAAAAGACTGTTGAAAAGTTCAATATGTCGGCCGACAGTGGCGTCATACCACCAAAATAAGTATGTGCATTGGTTTCGGTTAGCTCAGGGAAGCCACCTACCAAATTTCGAGAAGATGGGGCCGTAAATAAGAAAGTTCAACATGGCGGACGTTGTTGACCGTTATGACCGTTACGCGTAGAATTTCGAAATGAAACCTGCTTAACTGTTGTAAGTAAGCTGTAAGGAATGAGCCTGCCAAATTTCAGCCTTCTACCTACACGGGAAGTTGAAGAATTAGTGACGTTGGAAAGTTCAATATGGCGGCCGACAGTGGTGTCATACTAACGAAATAAATACGGACATCGGTTTCCGTTAAAAATTCAATATGGCGGCCGACAGTGGCATCATACCACCGAAATAAGTACCAAATTTCAGCCTTCTACCTACACGGGAAGTTGGAGAATTAGTGACGTTGGAAAGTTTAATATGGTGGCTGACAGTGGCATCATACCACCAAAATAAGTATGTACATTGGTTTCGGTTAGCGCAGGGAAGCCGCCTACCAAATTTTGTGAAGATGGGGTCATGAATAAGAAAGTTCAATATGGCGGACGTTGTTGACCGTTATGACCGCGTAGAATTTCAAAATGAAACCTGCTTAACTTTTGTAAGTAAGCTGTAAGGAATGGGCCTGCCAAATTTCAGCCTTCTACCTACACGGGAAGTTGGAGAATTAGTGACGTTTGGAAAATTCAATATGGCGGCCGACAGTGGCGTCATACCACCAAAATAAGTACGTACATCGGTTTTGGTTAGCTCAGGGAAGCCACCTAACAAATTTCGTGAAGATGGGGTCAGCCTTCTACCTACACGGGAAGTTTGAAAATTGGTGACGTTGGAAAGTTCAATATGGCGGCCGACAGTGGCGTCATACCATCGAAATAAGTAAGTACATCGGTTTCGGTTAGCGCAGGGAAGCCGCCTACCAAATTTCGTGAAGATGGGGCCATAAATAAGAAAGTTCAACATGGCGGACATTGTCGAACGTTATCGACCGTTATGACCGTTACGCGTAGAATTTTGAAATGAAACCTGCTTAACTTTTGTAAGTAAGCTGTAAGGAATAAGCCTGCCAAATTTCAGCTTTCTACCTACATGGGAAGTTGGAGAATTAGTGATGAGTGAGTGAGTGAGTGAGTGAGTGAGGGCTTTGCCTTTTATTATTATAGATTATTATTATAAGTCCTTTTATATTCGGCATAGGCCATCACAGGTTTGAGGAACCTTTCTCAAAACAGCAAATACAACTGAAGTCATCAATCTAAAAGTGTGCAAAAGAAAGGCGGGAGCAGAGAACGGAAGTCTTTTAAGACCACATCATTGAAAGTGGTTTGTTATCTTCAGGAGCTGAAAGTCTCAAGACTGTTACAGGAAAGCACAGCTGCAAGCAATTCAAATAATGCCCTTTGAAATAATTGTTCAATTTCAAATGCTGTAATACCATTAAAAGATTTGTGCAAGTATAAAATGTCTCTTATTCTGGCAACATGCAATTCATTAAAATGTGATCAGCTAAAACTATAATAGAAACAAATAGTAAAACAAACATTAAAACATTACATGAAACTTTATTTATGTATTTATATATATATATATTTATACTGTGTATATATATATATATATATATATATATATATATATATATATATATATATATATATATATATATATATACGTGTGTGTGTGTATCAGAATTTATTACTTCAAAGAAACTTTATGAAATACAGTAAAGAAATGTGGAATATTACATTTGTAATGAACAGTCAGCACCAGGTCAATAGCATTTTTTGTAATATTTTAATAACATAGGAGTACTAAAGACTTTATTGGTCTTTGATCCCTATATGCAGACCCCAGGGCCTTTGCTGCTCAGTGAAGTATGTATAAAATGCTCTCTGGTAACATCATCATCATCACCAATTTAGCAACCTTTTTCTAACTTAATTCACAGCTGGTTTCCTCCACTCTCTGCAGTCCTGGGCATACTTTGTGGTGAGTCCCTTTCTTTTCATATAATCCATCATCACCTCCGACCACATCTTCTTTGTGCTTCTCTGGGCCGCATCCCCTTTCACCTCTATCACTTCCCTTCAGTCCTCTCAATCCCGTTCAGAAGGCGCTCTTTTGAAGCACTTTTAGCCACAGACTCATTCCACCACAGTGTGCTAAGAGGTGACTCTGGGAACCATTTATACCTGCTGCTATCAGGCAATACAGTGCTTACTCCTAACATACTCCATGTTCCTTTGGAAATAACTGTACAATATACATTTATCAATTTTTGTTTATTTATTTAATTATTGATTGATTTGTTGCATTATCTGTCCTGTGAGTCTGTATCCTTTTTTATGTTTCTGCTGCTGTATGTATGTGAATTTCCCCTTAGGATTAAAAAAGTATATCTAATGTAATCTAATCTTGATGCACCACTTCACCCAGTCATCCTCGGCTTCCGGTCTACATTCCCAAATTACCTTAGTTTGTTTCTCCTCAGTAGAGTACATATAACCATAACGCCAAGTTCTTCACTGTGGCATTTCTCTTACTCCCTGACATGCTGCACATCCCTTCTGATTATTCACTTCTCTATTCTTTCCAGCGTTTGCTTATGCTCCACCTTAATGAACCCAGCCACCCCAGCAGAGCATACTACTTACACAACTTTCATAAACATTTGCCTTCAATGCCAAAGAGATTTCTTGAGAGGTTAAAATGGGGTCAGCTTCTGTAATTATTTCCCCACAGATCTTCACTATAACTGCCATGCCTGCACCTCTGTCTGCACTTAACATAACTAAACAATTCCATTGCTGATATCAAAATTTGTAATTAGTGCCTCAGCATTCTATACCCATCTCACACACTTTCATACCTCTTACTTGTAACATGATTCTCAAATGAGTTCAGATGGTGTGTGTTTTGTATAGAAAGGTCTAGGAAGGTGTGTGCTTTCATCTGGTGCTATGCAGTCATATATATATATATATATATATATTGTGGAAGACTGCCGGCTTCCGAGGCCGGTCCGCACCCCCAGGCCGACAGGAGGAGCTCTCCCGACAGCGGGATCGTGCCCCGAGGTCCAGCAGGGCCTTATGGACTCTGTGGTGTTTATACACAGCCCTGCTGGATACCTTGGGCGCCACCAGGAGTCGCTGTGGGGGGACTTATGGGCTCTGTTGTGCCTTATGACCCGGGAGTACGTCACGGTCACGTGACAGGAAGGTATGGCGTGCTCCCGGGTTGAAGTAATAGACTGATTGCCCTGACCCGGAAGGAATAATAGACTGCTGGGACAGGAACACCTCCGGGTCGGGGCCTATAAAAGGACGGTGCCTCAGTCCAGACACTGAGCTGTGCTGGGTGGGAGAGGAGCAAAGTGTCTGGGCGAGGAGGAGAGGTTATTGTGCGTGTTATAAAGAGATTTGTGAGGAGTGTGGTAGGTGCTTGGTGCACTGGAAGAAAATAAAAGATTCTTGGACTATTACCTGGTCTCCGGAGTTGTACCTGAGGGTTCGAGGGTGCACTACTGCCCCCTACTGCCACACTGGCGTAGTCGGCAGGATTCTCTGGCCGTCTGTTGGCAGAGGACCTGCATAAAAAATAAATTTTGTGTGGGCAGACAACCCTCGGTCGATTTCCCATTTCTTCACGGAGGTGCACAACACCACCCGCTACCAAGAAAGCGGCAACAGTGGGTGCTATCCCGCTCTATAGGGCCATGGGAAAGAAAACAGGAAAAAAGAAGGTCAGTCCCAGCCGCCTGCAGGGCATGACGGACGCCGCGATGTCCTGGACCCTCCTGACCGGGAGCGAGGAAGACAAAGCGCTGATACGGGCCAAACAAGCCCGGCCGCTGGGACCCGGACACGGACAAATGCCGAGCGCATCGTACTCCTTAGACGGTCCGGGGGTGCCGCATTCCGTTACGGAGGCGGCTGCAGGTAAACCGCCCGACGTCCCGTCTTTGTTTTTATCCTGTTTTGCAGACGTCCGCCGGGAGGATTGCAGCGGCGTCTTGGATGACGGCCTCATGCCTCGGCAAAATGGCGCGCTCCCAGAAGGCAAGTCGCGGTGAAAGGCGGCTAGAGACAGCCGCGGTTGGCGACAACAGACTGGTCACCCGCGGGGGATGTCGGGACGGTGGAGGAAACCCGGAGTCCGCCGGCGAGGCGGGCGCCCCTAACGGGTCCGAGCCTCCTCGAAGGGGAGGGGAAGGCGGGCGAAGCGCCGCCGAAAGAAAAAGCCACCGACAAAGAGGGACGGGTTGTGGCTGACGAGTCTGCCGGTAAAGGAGAAGGCAGATCGCAGCCGGCTTGTAGTAGCCAGCCGTCCCTCTGAGGACTCCAACTCCCAGGAGCCTTTGCACGACCCAGCGGAACACGTGCCTGGAGGCGACGTGCTCATTGGTTCCCGGCCGGAAGGTAAGCACAACGCTGAAGCGAAAATGCAGCCGGCCGTAGTAACTAACTGTTTGGACTTACGGGTCTCGAGAAATACCTCGAGCCCCTGCACCGTTTCTTGCAGGGTGTCGAAGACCTAAAGGAACGAGTGGAGGAACTAGGAGCGACGGCAGCAGCACCTGTAAAGGCGCTGAAGGATTTCGTGCAGCGGCTGCGCCGGGAAGCTCCGGAGATGATCGATGCGGGAGTACAGGTGAGTCCCTCCCGTGTCGTAGAGAGTAAGGGGACACAGTGCGATCGGGCACCGCGGAGAATGAGTAGCGCGTGCCAAAGCACTGTGTGCCCGACAAGAGACTGGGGTACGATGACCGAATGGTCGGGACTGGAGCAAACAGCCCGGGCATGCGCGTGGCGTGGCTTTCCGGGGCAGTACGGCTCACCAGGACCCGACCGGTCTTGCGCGGGTAGCGCCGGTGGTAGGAGTGCCGGGGATGCGCCGCCGTGCGGTGCAGCTGAATAGTGCTGTTCATCGGTGCGGACGGTGCAAATGACGCCGACTCCCAGTAAGCGGAAGGTAGCGGGTGTGCAGACAGCACAGAGGCTCTCCTCTTCCCATGGAGGGCCTCAGGCTGAGCGCAAGCCCACATTGCGGGAGATCCCCAAAAGGAATGGTGGGTCTCCCAACAGGATGGAAGGAAGGTTTGAGGGCGCCAGGCGGCCATGATGACTTCCCTGGCAGGTGAAGGGGCGGAGACGACGCTGACGGAGTTCCCGAGATGTTTTTGGTCCCGCAGAGGGGAACAGCCTGGAGGAGGACTCCGTCGGTGCTATAATTGCCGGCGACCGGGCCACGAGAGGCGCTATTGTCCCCGGGGAGACAGGAAGTACACCGTCCCTCCAAGGTTCGCTCGAGGACAGGGACAACGCATTCAAGGCCCGGATGACGCGTCCTCCTGGAGGAGGACGTCCCTCTCGGGGCCGGACGCTCCGCCCCAGAAGTCGTCACTAAGGGGGGGGAACTGTGGAAGACTGCCGGCTTCCAGGCGTCCGCACCCCAGGCCGACAGGAGGAGCTCTCCGACAGCGGGATCGTGCCCGAGGTCCAGCAGGGCCTTATGGACTCTGTGGTGTTTATACACAGCCCTGCTGGATACCTTGGGCGCCACCAGGAGTCGCTGTGGGGGGACTTATGGGCTCTGTTGTGCCTTATGACCCGGGAGTACGCCACGGTCACGTGACAGGAAGGTATGGCGTGCTCCCGGGTTGAAGTAATAGACTGATTGCCCTGACCCGGAAGGAATAATAGACTGCTGGGACAGGAACACCTCCGGGTCGGGGCCTATAAAAGGACGGTGCCTCAGTCCAGACACTGAGCTGTGCTGGGTGGGAGAGGAGCAAAGTGTCTGGGCGAGGAGGAGAGGTTATTGTGCGTGTTATAAAGAGATTTGTGAGGAGTGTGGTAGGTGCTTGGTGCACTGGAAGAAAATAAAAGATTCTTGGACTATTACCTGGTCTCCGGAGTTGTACCTGAGGGTTCGAGGGTGCACTACTGCCCCCTACTGCCACAATATATATATATATATATACTGTATATATATATAGTGGTGTATAGCCGGCCGTTCATCCCGGCCAATACCCCCAAGCCACCAGGTGGTGCCCTCCCTGCAGTATGGAGGTGCTCCGAAGACCAGCAGGGCATCATGGACATTGGAGTCTTTATGCACAGCCCTGCTGGATACCATGGGGACCACTAGGAGACACTGCAGGGAGGAACAACGTTTATTTGCCTTACGAGGGGAACGACATGCTTCCAGGGTGAAGAAAACGATAGTGAAGTGATAGGAGATCACATGGACTGGGGATTGGAACACTTCCGGGTAAGGGAATATAAAAGGACTGTGAGAGCTCCCAAACGTTGAGCTGAGCTGGGTGGAAGGGTGGCAACGTGTCTGGGAGTGGTGGAGAGTTTATTGTGTTTATTGTGATTGATTTAATGAGTATTGTGGAGAGGAGGGTGCTTTGTGCACTGTGCAGTATAAATAAAGTCTACTTTTGGACTTTTATCTGGTGTCTGGCGACTTGGACAAGGGTTCAAGGGAGTGACAGCGGCCCCTATCTGTCACAGTGGCGTAGCTGGCAGGATTCTCTAGCGTCATTTGCATAGGACCTGTACCTAAATTTTCTGTGGGCAGAGAACCATGAGAAGACGTCGTTCAGACACACCACGACATTGCCAGAAAACTCATTTTCCAAGTCTCTAATGGGGAAGAAAAAGGGCAAGCAGAGCATCAGCATCAGCGGAGGTACCATGCTCCTCACAGAGGACGCTCAAGAAGACCTCAAGAGCGGCTGCACAAGATGGGAAAGGCCTTCAGAGAAGAACGACTGCCAAGAGGTATATTTGCCGGGGATTCTGTGAATAACATCTTTAAAATAACACACTTTGTTCCATGCACATACCTCAAGGAAGATCCTCCGAACAAAAAACCCGACGAAGGGGCTTCATTCTCATTCCAGCCGACGAGCCAGAAGGACTTTCGCATGTCGACGGCCGGCGAGGGACATGTGACCACACCCAGTGCATTGTGGGAAGAAGGTCCACGTCTTGCTGCTTGTGACTTCGCCATCTAAGAGACGGTCCTGGACTTTCTGAAGGAGAAGCGGGAGTTGAGCGAAGCACCGCTCACCACGCGAGAAGGTAAGGAGGGCTGGGAAATGACTGATCGGTCTGCAGAAAAACTGATAAAAACAGACCGCAGTCCGCTGAAGAAGGCAACCTGGTCCTCAGACATAAAGAACTCCAATTCCCAGAAGCCTCCGTGAGACCCATTAGAGCACGTGCCGACAGCGGACGGGCTCATTGGCTCCCGGCCAGCAGGTAAGGAGAACGAAGAAGTGAGTATACCTCCGGCCAAATTAATTAACTCTGTTAACGTGCGGGAACTCGAGAAATTAATCGAGCCCATGCAAGGTATATTTCAGATGCTGGTGGAAATTCAGAAGATCATCAGGGATCTGGGAGAAATGGCTGAGGCGCCCATCCGAAAGGTAAATGAGTACCTGCAGCGAATCGGACGGGAACCTCCCGTATTATATGATGTGGCAGTACATTTGAGTAATACCGGTACTGTAAATAATGAAATAGGGATGCAGTGTGATCTGGGCCCACTTTTAATAAGTAGTGGGTGCCAAATCACTGCATGCCTAACAAGAGAGGCCAGAACGTTGACCGAGTGGTCAGGGGAAGGGCCAATCGATCCGGAGCAGCTGGATGGTGCTGTCTTTCAGAACAATTCGGTCCTGAAAACCCTGAACCATTTAAAAATAAGTTTAGAGGGGTGCAGACTGGAAAGTGTCTCTTTTTATTAAATAAAGAGACTCAGACTGTGGAAAACCCCCAAAGCAAACAGGAGATCCCAAAAATGGTGGTCTCCTGACAAATTAGAGAAAGGCGAAAGAGAACTGTTAGAGGTGGCGGGGGTTTCCTCCTCAGCAATGAAAGGGGCGGACCTAACTTTTCCCAATTGTTTTCAGTCCTGCAGGGGGAGAATCACAGGAGGACAGAGGCAGTGCTACGAATGCTGAAGGTTGGGCCACATTTGGCGAAACTGTCCTTGGAGAGCGGGGGACAAGGTGTCGAATTGGACTAATATTTCCCCTAGATTCTCCAGGGAACAAGATACAAGGATCAGCCAAGGCTTGACCGGAAAATCCTCTTGAAGAAAGACTTTCCTCGCAGGGTAGGCCTCTCCGAATTATAATTCCTCGCTGGGGGAGGAGTACTGTGGTGTATGGCCGGCCGTTCATCCCGGCCAATACCCCCAAACCACCAGGTGGAGCCCTCCCTGCAGTATGGAGGTGCCCCGAAGACCAGCAGGACATCATGGACATTGGAGTCTTTATGCACAGCCCTGCTGAATATCATGGGGGCCACTAGGAGACGATGCAGGGAGGAACGACGTTTATTTGCCTTTCACCCCGGAAGTACGTCTGAGTCACATGGACAAGGAGAATGACGTGCTTCCGAGGTGAAGAAAAGGACTTTTGATCTGGGAATATAAAAGGACTGTGGGAGCTCCCAGACGGCGAGCTGAGATGGGTGGATGGGTGACAACGCGTCTGGGAGTGGTGGAGAGTTTATTGTAGTTATTGTGATTGATTTAATGAGTATTGTGGAGAGGAGGGTGCTTTGTGCACTGTGCAGTATAAAGTCCACTTTTGGACTTTTATCTGGTGTCTGGCGACTTGGACAAGGGATCAAGGGAGCGACAGCGCCCCCTATCTGTCACTATATATATATATATATATATATATATATAGTGGTAAGCTGCTGGGGATGGTACCCAGCCGGGATGCCCGGAAGGACCGGAGGAGGGATTATGCGGGAACAGAGCTTAGAAGCTCAACCCTATAGGGGCCTGTGGTCACCACCAGGAGGAGCCCCAATGCCTGAAGAGCCCAGGCTCTCAGCACTTCCACCACACGCAGAAGTGCTGGGGGTAAGAAGACCAAGAATTGCAGGTGCGCAGCCAGTACTTCCGCCACACTTGGGAGTGCCGGTGAAAGCTAATCGGGAGGCACCTGGAGCACATCCGAGTGTGTATAAAAGGGGCTGCCTCCCTCCATTCAAGGGCTTGAGTCGGGAGCAGAGAAAGACGGAGCTCAGGAGGAGAGGAAAGGAGGCGGCCTGAAGATGGAAAAGGCATTGTTGAGGCCAGGGCTTGGGGTTTAGGGTTGTGTGCACTGTAAATAATAGTTAAATATGAATAAACGTGTGTTGGGTGTTCAACCATTGGTGTCTGCCTGTCTGTGTCTGTATATATATGTAAAATGGCTAGTCAGTAATGCTGTACATTTGATAGCTATGAGGATATATTTTCTAGTGGGTAGGTTGCATGGAACAAAGACTGGACTGTCTGAGACTGCACAAGCCACTGGTCTATGTCAGGCTACTGGTGAGATCTGGGTGAATAACAACATCCTAATTCTACTCTTGCCGCTCCTACATTCATCTATTAAAGTAAGTGACACATTTCTTTCTATATCAGCAGATTACTAATTTGGATTCTGCTGTGGCCAAACTATCAACAAATAGGCCTCTTACACCCTCTATTTATTTATTGTATATTTTTAAACCTTAACTTTGCTACTTTTTTCATTTCTGAAGTGAACTGCCCCCCAAAGTTAAAGTTGTTCAGTTTAGCCCAGTGTTGCTGGAGTAAGTTAGAATAAATAGGTTTTTGAATATATTTACAAGCATATTTTTCATTTGGTATTTGTTGTGATGTGAGATTTTGCATATAACTTGATGAATATTTTGTATGTCTTTATTTGTAATTTATGCAAAGCAATGTAATTTTGTGTTAGTTTAGTGAGAAGCATTTAGGTTCCCAAACACCCCCCTTTCTGACTAAGTCTCTTTGTAATTTTACGACAGAGTTGGGAGAGGATGTCTTAAACCAGTTTACCGAGTATTTCTCTGGTAAAGTCTTTCAACCCCCCGCAAGGAAGCCAGGATGTTTAACATATGGTTTGGGGGCAGGTGTTAAGATGTTCTATTTCCCCCATTGGTCTGAGGTATGGCTGTTTGGAATTGGCTTGTCTCAGAGGCCTTTGAGTACCATGATGTCCTATTGGCTGTAGGTGTTGGACAGAAAACCCATAAATTTGCTTGCTTTATCTCACACTCTCTATCTTAATAACATCTGAAAGTAGCTATCTCTTACTGTTCTGATGAAGCAGACCATCCCACCATGAACTGAAGACAACACAATGAAGAGCACAGCGTCAGCCATATTGAACAGACATGTGACTGAAAGCTGAGCACCAATGATGCCTTAACCAGAGACATTTTAAGTAACTAACAAGTCTGTGTGCCACCTGAAATTACACATCACCATTTAATCAGGTTGTATGGTTGCCAATATTCAAATGTATTTGCATTTTGTTATTATTTATGAATATTATCAATAATACATTATTTTATGTGTAACTTAACTCCTGCTTGTCTTTTTACTACATCTAATTGCCTGAGGTTATAGATATAGAAGGGAAGGTGGGGATAAGTTATATACAATAACACCTTATAAACAGTGGTAGGTCTGTGAGATTAAGCATTCTAAAGCTACATCTTGATAATACAATAGGGGAAGTTGAGCAAAATATATATTATTCTACCAAGATAAAACAGTATTCCAAGCTCACATACCTCCAGTGTCCAGCAAAAGTGTAAAATTGCTGAAATCTGTTATCAGCATGACTGACCTTGGTAAACAGAATGAAAGGGCTGTGGCAAATGTTAAAAAAATAAAGTAGGTAAGGGTGACCGCTAGCATCTACTAAAAAAATTACTTAAATCAAGTTGTGACTATCATGGTGCTCACTATCATGGAACTTAGAGTATCCACTCCTTGGATTTCATTTTTGATGCATTCACATTAAATGTTGAAAACAACTACTGTACTGTTGTTGTCATGTCTGATTGTCTGTCTATATGTCTATATAAGAGAGCTCAGCTTCCAGTGGACCTTTTTTGTTTTTGTTTTTTTAATTTGCCACTCTTATTCTTCAAGGACATTTATCAGGACAGTAAACAGTTATTTTAATTTAAAAAAACTCCTATTGAAAAGGTGATTTTTTTAAATTGTCCATCTTTAAAATAGTAACATTTTATGCAACTTTAATTACTAAATTAGTTTACCATTTTAAATTTACCTCAAGAGAGGTTAATTTAACTTGTACAGTATAAAATACAGTATTTTACTCATTCTTAAATCTAATAGTCTCTCCTAATGGCAAAACAGATCCCCATTACAAGTTATGGAAACACCAGCAAAGTTATGTATGTGGATACAAACCCATGGTCAAATCAATGGCTTTTACAGACCTTTGTTACACAAACTCATTTTCCCTGCTGCTGGAAGTCATGGCAGGTCAATTTAATGATCTGCCCAACTATAAAAGTAAAAAATGCAAGATAGGAAAGCAAAAAGTCATGTAACATATTGTATCTCAATAATGATTGAAGGTGGAAGGAAGGCAAAAATGCAAGCAAAGAAGGCAAAAATTCACTTAATGATTGAAAGAGGCAAGCAGATCTCTAAGTGTGATTTTGTCGGCGTTGTTATTTACCACCCTGCTGAATTTCAGTGTGCCATTAGTTTCATTTAATAAGGTTTTCAAAAAATAAAATGCTGTTTGAGAAGTGCCAGGTTATCATAATTGCACAATTTTTTTTTACTGTATCTCCATTGTGGGATTGGTTGGAAGGGGTAGAAAGGCGGAAGACTTAAAAGATCAGGAGACTAATGAAAAATGAAAAGCCAATATAAACAAACAAACAAACAAACAATGAAATAGTCAGACTCCTGCTCTATATGCTTTTAAAAAAATATGAAAATATTGAAAGGAAGGAATTGAATGGTGGAGAGAAACAATTGGTGAGTGTAATATCTAGCACTATAATTGTTAGCAAATCAGCTATGACTGAGCTTTCACAGCCTGCTAGTGAATGCATTGACTGAATGGGATTACAAGCACGAAAAGAGGAGAAACGAGACAGCAGATTATGTGTCAAGAAAAAGCCCTGAAAGTCCATCCAACAACAAAGGACATTTTTGATGATATTCCCTGTGCACTTCCTTAGGGGTTGTCAAGGCATTCAAAGGCTCCATTACATTTGTGAACATCCAATTCTTCTTTACTTGCTCTGAAGAGAGATGTGAAAGTTTTAATTTTGTTTCTGCCTGCAACAGGGGATATTTAATTTGTATTTGTAATTTTTTTCTATTTAAAGCACTGTTTGATATTTAATACTTGTGTGTGCATATACCCGAGTAGGTGACTGTGTGTATGGGACCACAGAGTTAAAATGAATGGTATTGAAGTCTAATAGAGTGTTTTAGAGATGATAAAATTTGAAATGTGAGGCAAATATATAAAAACATTGTATAGAATTGGATTGGAACATAAATGCAATTCATCATGCAAGTTAAACTAGTTACTTGAAGAATTTATGTTTATTGAATGACTTTGTTTTGTTCCCCTTTCTCTTAATAAAAATTTTGCAGTTTTGTACTTTAAACAGTTGGTTTCTTTGGGATCTGCATTTTCACTAGGCAATAAAGTCAATAAGTAAAGTAGATAAGAGATGCTGATTCATTTCAGAAGTGAACAGAATAATTTAACTGTAAATAGGGCCATTGAAAACCAAAATATACTTACACATTTCTTACAAGAATTTAGGGTGCTGCCCATAGTTAAAAGCAGGGATGCCCACACTTTTTCGGCTTGCGAGCTACTTTTAAAATGACCAGGTCGAAATGATCAACCCAGATTAAAAATTATATATATATATATATATATATATATATATATATATATATATATATATATATATATATATATATATATATATACTGAGTATACTTTATACATAAAATGTATGTTATCGTACCTTGCATAACTGAATACACCTTTATGGCACAATAACAATTCAATACATTTATGGTCACTACAGTATTTGGATTTAATAATCGTCATGTGGGAAAAGGCTGACTCGCATAAATAAGTAGAGTCGAATAATGCAGCCAAGGAGCTTTTGAATTCAGCCGAGTGAAAACTGCAATTTTAGTTTCCTTTCTTTTCTTTTTCTCAAATCGCTTTTTGGAAGGATGTCATTTTCGTAGTTTTTATGAACAGTTTGAAAGTGCCTTTCCACATTTTCCTTCTTTGGAATAGCAATGATAGATTGACAGATCAGACAAACGCACTTCGATTGTGACATTGTGAGAATAAATCCTCTTCCAATTCCACATCCAGCCCATACCCTCCCCAAACAATTTTTTTTTAAAATCCCTTCTTCAGTCAATATAAATTGGAAAGCTAACTAGATTACAGGCGGAGTTTTGCAGTAGCTCGCGCGTTTGATCGTGCGTGTGGGATGACCAGTGTGTTAGAAGAAAAGAGATCTCAGACTGGCTGCTCTGTATGTCAATAAAGTGGCAAATGCCATAGGGAGGATATATGATAGACTATCGTTTAAAAAATTTTTTTTGAATGCAACGCGATCTACCTGCACTACCTTTGCGATCTACCGGTCGATCGCGATCGACGCATTGGGCACCCCTGATTTAAAGGTTGAAGAAGGCACTACTGTAAAAAAACAATTTCACAGTTGTATTATTTCCAGATTATAATATATCAATATATCTCAGACACTATAATTTATTGACCTGGTACCATGATCTGCTGCAGTCAACAATTTTAGCTTGAGATAACATAGATTTTACTTCTCCACTGAGTCGTTTTTTCAAAAGTTTATGGTTAGGAAAAGTGAATTACAATTAGCTGTAAAACAACCAGAATTAACAGCAGTATATAAAATTAAATGTTTACATCATTTGTGTTGGAATCCTGTGTCTACAAATATTATTTAATCAACCATTAGCCTATTTTTCTCTGTGAAATTGTAAAATGCAATTAAAAACATTTACTAATATATATAAAAATATTTTATTGCTGTTATGTTTTTTATGACTCAATGCAACAAAAATATTTAAGAAACAAAAATCTGATGATGAATGGAAAAAAGAAATATTTCTCTCTTTCAAAGAAATTAAGCACTACATTCATTAATGTATTTTCTGTCTCCTTATTGAAATTCAAGCTTAAATTTTATGGTTTTGATTGTCACCAAAAATGTCAGTGTACAATTTACAGTAGTAAGTTAGGCACACCTATCCTATTTTATTATACTGTATTCATGCACTGTGTGCTGTCAATAATTAAATGTTTTTATCGATTTCAAGATCAGTGAGATGTAATACTCCATATTTGAAATTCAACTTTTCTCTCTCTGTTAGTAGTGTGGCAGATCTAGTGGTCACCATCTGGTAACAAGTGGAAATTTAAATAGCACAGAGAATAAAGACTCTGTTTCAAGAAGGCAAGTTGCTGTTCTACCTACAAAGTCCAGTAAGTGTCTTTACTGCATGCAGAAGGGCTTCACAAGACCCCTCAGTATGTATAAAGTACACACACTGTTTATAATATGCAATGGTGGTGTGAAAGAAAGGGGATGGCAGTCATGACAGTGATAGTAAGCAGAGCCACCCGTGCTCAAATGTCTGTTGACAGTCATGAAGAGAAAGCAGGTTTTACATGCATAAGGAGTTACTTAAATTTACATTGTCTCTGTAACAAGGTAAAAAAAAAACGCATAATCATATGAAAATTATGAAATATATTTGTGTCTCAACAATTTGTTTTTTTACCACATGAACAGACAAAATCAGGAGTAAATTACGTAATATAAATCTAAATTAAGTGGAAGCTATTAATCATGGGTTTGTAAGATCAACATTACATTATATGTTCCAGTTTAATAAACAACTTAAAAATAACATTCTTTTTCATTTGTACTACAAACAGTTGAGTGTCTTCATTTTAATTCTTTTGCCTGAAAAGTAGTGTAGAAACAAAAAAGCCATTGATGAATAAAAATATGTAACCAAATCTTAACAAGCAAAGGACTTTCTTGTGCTTACTTAATCCCACCTTAATTGCAATGATCATATTCTCTGTAGAAAATATTTTTTTCCACTATTTCTTATGTGAGTAT
This sequence comes from Polypterus senegalus, assembly GCF_016835505.1. Lineage (NCBI taxonomy): Eukaryota > Metazoa > Chordata > Cladistia > Polypteriformes > Polypteridae > Polypterus > Polypterus senegalus. The sequence goes on along the minus strand of NC_053163.1, from coordinate 99,759,676 downwards.
ACATGCATGCTAAGTACATACATTCACAATTTTTGTCTGAAGCCTGTCATATGAATGTGAATAAATCAGCAACTTTTATTGTTTTAGAAGCTTTGAAGCTGATGAGTGCCTCATTTTTATCTAACCTTCATTTCAGTCCTTAGCTTAGGGAAAGGATTGGTTTGTAATGGCAGCTTTTTCATGGTTTATTAAGCTAACATCTTTCAACACCTAGTGCAGGCTTCAATTAAAATACAGCATATACTTTATACACACAGAAATATCTTAAGGGTAAAGATTAAATAAGTGTGTGGAACTGCATTGTCAATTTAAAGTAAACTTGATGTACAGTACATATAGGTCATACATTTGTGGTTGAAACTGATGATAAATTCCTTGCACCCCAATCTAAAGGAAAAAGAATTCATGGATGAGAAAGCATTAAAAAATCATTACAAAGCCCACAACTAAAATGATTATTTGCATTGACTTTTTCCCCTTGGGTAAAATGCATGTGGATCATTAATGCCAGTTTGGAACGATGAGCGCTGCTAGTGTATTTTTTTTTAACAGGTCAAATTCCTTAAATAAATCTGTTAAATATAAACAAAGATCTAACAGAGCCTATCAGGGAAGATAACATAAATATATATACAATCAGAGTCAAACAACCTCACAGAAAATTATGAACAACAGTAGAAACCAATGGTGTGTTCTAAGGCAGGACACAATACAGCTACAGTATGTTATCATTTGACACCCACCTTTTATAATGTTATATCACTCTTTTGATTGTTGCTCAGCTTAGTGTTCCTCTTCTCTCGCTGAACTTGTGATCTACGTTTATTTTTGGTCCACAAAAATGGGTTGATGGTTTTGTTGTTCACCTTTCAGCATCGATTTGTTACATACAATTGGCAAGTTGCCTGTTTTATTCAGCAGCTTCACTTTGTATCCTTTTTTTCATCTTTTTCTTACTTTGCTGTGAACTTTTTATTTAAATTAAGCATTCATTGGCACATTCCAGAAGATATACTACATTGGTTTAGTTGGACAAATAGTACTTTTTTCAGTATTACGAAACTTAAATTTCATTGAGGTCTCTTCAGCAATAAGTAATTAATAGATAATGATCAATGAATTACCATTTTTAGCTAAGCTGACAGAGATAGTCTTTTGTTACCCTTAGCAATTAAAAATATACTATTGTTGAAGCATTTAGGTTAAGCACTTGTTTGTAATAAGTTGTAATGGTAAATATTGAAGAACCCTCTTCTCATTAATATATTATACAGAGTTAGGGAAAGACTGTGTCAGTGTGCATCTGCAAAGGAATAGAAGGTTAAAGGTTATTTCCACGCTGAAAATAAAAAAGGTAAAAGTCACAACATTTTGGCTGTATTGTGCCTTTTACTTTCTTTTTCAACAGGAAATAAACTTTAATAGTTTTTTGCTTTATATTATATAAATCACATAGATCTGGGACAGACAACATAATACAAAACTCTGTTTTGCCAAACCAAAATATATACCTATAAATTATGTTCATAAAGCACACAACAAATATTTATGGCACCTATCCACACATAACCCTTAAAGAAAACATTGAATAAGTTCCTGCAATGATTTGGACTAACATAAGTAACTGTAAATGAAGTGTCAACCCAACTTCAGATAACTCAAGAGTTCTGTTGAGTAAATCTTTCACCACAGACTGAAATTAACAAAATTGGTGGAAGAGGGGACCAACAAAAAACTGGCAAAATGAAAGATGGATCTTCCACTATGAGCAAGAATGCAAAAACATCAGACGTGGATACCAAATAAATGTAAACACTACCAAAAAATAAAAAATCTCAAGCAGCATTTAGATCATAGTTCTTCTGGCATTTCCAGAGAGTAATAATAAAGCTTTATCTCGATTGAAGTGAAACAGCAAGCTAATGACAAGCTAAACCAGGTAATTCATAACTACCACAAAAGTCATAGGGTGCTGAGCAATTTCATGAAGAAATATCCATCCCTCCATGCTGTGATTACAAGATTGTTAGTATTAGGAATTAGGTACCCATGCTGGCAATACAAGCAGCTACAGTATGTGTAATGGCATGAAGTCTTACAAATTCTGAATGGTACACTGTTTAACATTTTATAACATTATCCAATTGCTTTTCCAGACATAAAGTTGTCGACAGAGGGTCTGGTATGGACTACATACTGTCCTGATGCTCCATAAATACACTACTAGAGACAAGTCTGGATATTCCACTGGCAAAAAAATAGTGCAATACCATGTATTTACAGGGCATCTGACATTATTCTGTTGAAAAATGCCACCAATTAAGCCACCTATGAAATGTCATATAATAAGTGAAAGTGTCTATTCGAAGAATCTTCTAACAGTTAAATTACTTCTGCCACACAGTAAATGAGACCATCTATTGTAGAGAACGGCAACTCATGACATGACAACTGCTTTTCCAATGTCATACCACTTGAAAGTATTACATATATTGTACCATTGTCTGTGTCATCTGTATGTGAGAAATTAGTGGTCAATGGCTCTAATTAACAGTTGTAACCATGCTCCACGAGAAAAGAGTTTCTAAAATTAGTCCACAGTAAAGCAGGTACCTGGAGCAAAAAACCAATACATGCGCAGTCAGAAATGGTGAATGGTCAGAAAACTGACATCCTGTTTTCCTAACAGATAAACTTCTTCTGGTGAAAAGCCTTGGTACAAGTATTTTGACAGTCTCTGGCATTATCAACTAATGTTCCCACAGAGGTATTTACATTATAAAGTACTATTTCATTTGGCCTCCCACATACTTCTTAAAGGATGCAAGAGATTTTTCACACCTGTGGATAACCAACAAAGACTGGTGTTTCAAGATCATCCAACTGATAAATGTGTTGTCAGGGTATTCTTAGAATGCTGTTATATTAGTACCAGCATGCTGATGTCCACATGATCAGACATTCTCTAATTGCTGTCTATTCTTGCTAATTCTACGGTATGATGCTCAGTTAGTAAGAGCAGGCATAACAGACTCTCTGATGATGTCTTTCATAGACACTCGTCTGCTGCTATTTGGCATAATGTAATATAATATAATGTAAGTTTTTATGCTTGTAAATGTACCTTTAATTGCTAACAACTTACACCTAAACAAAAAAAATTACCTGAATTCTCACTAAAAAGGTTTCTAGTTCTGAAGACAAACTAGACAGCTAATTAAGTGCTAAGAAAATTGATTTTTGAGAGTATTGGTTTCCAAAGCATTAAATGTTTCTGAAATGTATTCTAATTGTCTTTGAAAATTTAAAACTTTTTACATTTCTCAAATAGATGGGATCAAAACTGGTGCACAATGCTTGAAGTTGTTCTCCCTGTTCTACAAAGAAAATTCACATGTTTTTGTCTCTCAAGATATACTATTTTAAAAATATCCAAGAAAGCTCTGTCTGGTAATGAGAAGATCATATACTGTACATCCTGAGCTATAATTAAAAAAAGGAATTTCACATAAAGCATTGATCTACATTTCCTTAATGACCTTTAGAGACTATGTCTAACAGAAAGCTGCATGAATTATAGCTATCACTTCAGCTATTACAGGAGCAGTGATGTAGAAAATACATTACACCACCACTGTGGAAGCTTCAGATTATCTCAATGAAATTCTTAGCTGCTTAAAGAATTCCTCTATTGAAGTATGAATGAATATGTGCATGTATGTTGGAAACTGACAGAGTAACTAAGATAATGAAAGAGTAATGTAATAAGGGAAGAAAAGAATAATTAGACACGTGCAAGAACATAAATATTTCATTAAAGAATTATTATTGTATCTTTGTAATATGTGCAGTATCTTGCATACAATATGAGATGAACTTTTACTCTGTAAGACATAATATGAGCCAAGAATTAAAGACAGAATAGAAAGATGTGATGAAGTGAAACCACAAAATACCAAATTCACAAGACGCAAATAAATGTGACTTGGGTCATTTAAATATCAAATTAAGAAATACACCAACTATAAGTATCCAAGAAAATCAACAGTGGGTATGAAAAGTTAAGGAGAAATTTAGGTTTATGCAATGACATTATGTCACGTTGACATGTTGTTTTGAATTACCGTCCTGTTCAGATTTTGCTAGGACAGTTTCCAGCTTTCTGCAACAAAAACAGGGATAAAGCAGGCTAAGGAAATGGCTGGATGGATGTATAATAATTTGTCTATTTCAAAGGTATGCAGACTGCTCACTCTACATACAGCTGGAGTCTCTACTGTGCCGACCACTGTGATTTGACATAATCAGACTAGTGTGATATTGCTGCAGACACACAGAAATTAGAAATACATACATATACCTGCTTGTTAAAGCTGCAATAAAGTGAAAATTGAGGAGAATGAAGGTGGCATGGATTCAAATCCCATATCTGGTTTCTGTCTGTGTGTAGTTTGCACATTTTCTCTGGGTTTTCATGCCACAAGTCAGTGGTGTACCTGTTATGTTTGTAAATTAAACTCATTTGAGTGTGTGCATGAAAGGGCACTGTCATGGAATGATGCCTTATCCAGAGCTGGTCTCTGTCTTTCACCTGATGCAAAGGGATAGGCTCTAGCCCCTGTGAACCTAAAAAGTGTAGGAAGAAATGTAGTGAGATCAATTGTGTTAAGACAAAGGGAATAAAAACTAATGGGACCAGTCTACATGTTAAAGCTATTTGATACAGTATAGAGATTAGCTAGGATAAGCCAATGATTAGTTATAATCATAAACTAGAGAAATCTAGATGGGAGTAGGCTCCAAAGACCCCCAGGTGCATGTTGCATACCTAATATGGAAGATGATCAGACCTCAAGATGTTAAAGCTTTAGGCAGCTGATTATATACAGTATCTGACAAGATCGGGCTTTCTGGAGTTGGGTGGTAAAGCTGTAGCTACAAAGATTATATAAATCTTTGAGCTAAAGGGATCAAACCGTAAAACAACAAGCAACTGGCCTTAAGTCTAAAACAGTGTGGTTAACTGAGTAAATGAGATTTGATATGAAAGTAGCCAGGTTTCCATCCAAGGAGTTTTTGCGAAAAAATATTTAGCGCTTCAAATTTTAGCTGATGGAAATGCTAATTATCGATAAAATGTTGTACATGTCGACATAATATTTTTCCGTTTAACTTTAGCGCATAAATTCCATATCAATACTTCAGATGTCGCAAAAACTACATTGGAAACATTTTTTGTCGGGAAAAAAAGGGCTTTAACGCAAATAAATGTGTCACATGATACATTTTCATCACGTGCAATCAAAACAAGAATAGCGGAGCGGTTCGCATGGTCTGATGAAGAGCCTCGTTATTTCTCGTGATGAGCCAATGCAGTAGCGGATAGGCTGGGTCTCCTGCTACTAAAAGGGGTACCTGAACTCCCTCCACATCAACTGTAGCCTGGAGGTGTCTCTCAGGATGTCTAAATAATACACAAACCGCAAAGGTAGTTTACTGTGCCAGTCAAAATATTTAATAAACCGTGTGTTTCATTATCTAAACATTTTTTTTCTTATTATTAAATGGCAGATGTTTTAGCATATATGAGAAATTCTCTCATTAATATTAACTTTAGTTTTTTTTTTATTAAACGTCGTTATTTTGTATTAATTCAAATTTCAGTTTTAATTAAAAACCTTAAGGGAAGCAGGTTACAGTACTAATTCAGTTGTTATCGCACAGAGAAGGGATGTTGAAAGGTAGGCTCATCTGTACAGATCCGATGCTGCAAACACAGCTGCATCATGGGCACTTCCAGGAGTGCCAACGCAAATGTCTAGTATCATGCACCTGTCATCAACAAGGGCCTGGAGAACAATAGATGACCACCCTTTGCGATTAATGTAATCGCGGTAGCCTTCCGTCGGGGGAAGAATAGGCACATGCGTGCCATCCAGCGCACCGTAAATCTGTGGCACAAGATGCACCAAGGAATTGCGGTATGCAATTTCATTGGCCTCCGCTACAGTCGGAAGTCTGATATAACGCCGTATTAATTTTTCTTTAATAGCGGTGCACACAGCATATACACATCGATGGATGGTAATTTTACCAACCCCGAAAGTTTCTCCAACTACTCTATACTCGGCGCAGGTTGCCAGCTTGTAAAGGGCGATGGCAATCCGCTTTTGGGTTGGAACCGGTGGTCAATGGCAACCTGTGATTGGCGCAACATCAGGACTGATGAATCCACGCAACATCTCAAACGTTGGCCGTGTCATTCTAAAATGTTGCAGCCAGAGATTTTCTGTAAAGTGTCTCTCCACCACCTCCTCCCAGAAGGTCTTATTTCGTCGTCTCTCCCATACTTGTGGGTTTCGCACTGGGGTACTTTCTTCGAGCTCTAGGGCTATCGGACAAGCAACTGCTTCATTCTGCTGTCGCCTTCGGATATTATGTACAATTCCAATTATTTGTGAAACTGAAATAACAGTAAGCTGGCAAATTTCAAAAAACTGTCTAAATAATCTCTCCATTTCTTTGTTTAGTGGAGGGGGTGTAACGTGGAAAACAAAAGGTAGATAATTTGCGACATACACAAAATTATGTATGGAAACGGCTCACGGGCAGATTTTTTTTCACGATACAACAAAACTTATGCGACAGTTCGTTTTGGGGGGGATGACGTCATCACGCACACCATTTTATCGATAAAAAGCCAGTTGGATGGAAACAGGCTGGAGACAGCAAATTTCGCACATTTTTTTTACATATATTCTGCTTGTCGATAACAAAACGTCACAAAAACCTGGATGGAAACTTGGCTAGTGTTAATAGATGTTTGAAACCATCACAGTTTCACAAGATGGGAATTAATGCTTGCAACAACTGAAAATGTTTCACTTGTGTTACAGTGTGGGTAAAAGGGGACAACTGCAGGAGACTATATCTGACTCCAGATATCAATAAAAAATGCTTCAGAACATAAACATGTATATATTTTGAAAACAGCAAATATACTGTAGTAAATCACTTGACTTTACCAAGCATAGACCAAATCAACTCTAATCAGTAGATAAACTTTCTCCTGAAAAGTCTTTTGGCATGCAGGTCATAGCAGAAGATTTTAAAAAGTTTCAGTTACTGGCTGACAGCACACAAAGTGAGAATCTCTGCAACCTGTACAAGATGAATGAATGCTATTAACTAACAAAATGCAACATCTGCTAGATTGGTGCCCAGTGTTGGATTTCAAGGGCTACTGGTTCCTGTCACAGTGGCAATTCTGTGCCTAAATAGTTGTAGTTAATTCTATTTTCTTAAGACTACAGTTGCCCCTTAATACAATTAGCAGTTTTAAAGCAAGTTTTACTTAAAAGTTCCCAGTAATTTAATTTGCATGCTGAATCAAAATAGCTCTCTTTTTTGTAATCCAATTTAGTCCTATGGTTAGCATTTAGATTTATAAACCAAGATTCAAATTGTAAACTGATCAGTGTAATTGTGGCATTTGTACATTCTCCCCATATTGGTGTGAGATTTTATCCCATGTTTCCAATTTCTACAGGCTGTGTTAATTGGTAAAACTAAATTATTCCAGTATGACTATGACATTGACTTTTGACAGGCACCCCTAATCCTAATTTGGATTAGGTAGATTTGGCAATTAATGAATAGATGGACAAATTAGCAGATTTATGAATAGATGGATACATTAATGGATGATATAACAAGTGCTATTTAAATCTAGCATAAATGCATTTATTTAAAGGAATTTTTCAGAAATAACTAATTTTACTGATATGGAAGAAAATAAATACAGAGACGTAATTTTTCCAATAACACAAATCTAATATGTTTGTAAAGAATAAAATACACTACATACTGCCAGCTTATATGAAAACATAAACAAGATTTGCAAATAAGTTAAGTGTCCCCTGAACAATCCCTGAATTTAAAACTGACAGCAACATAACCTCGAAGCAACATCTGCACTCAGGTAGTAAAGTTTCTTTACATTATTAGTTTTAATATGTATTTATGTGTCCTTTAAACTGTCTGCAGTTACTGAATTTCCACTTCTTTCTCTCTAAATCAGTGAGATTCGAAATACGATTCCTGCTAAATTACTACAGTTCTGTCTCAAAGAAGGACTTATATTTACTTAGCAAAATATTATGAGGGTGCCCTACTTAATTCTTGAATAACTATATTTTTCCTGTTTTTACCCTAAAATCCAGTTATTAAAACATCATTTAAAAACTGTAATCATTCAAAATCTCCAGTCTATGGATTTAAATAACCCATACTTAGATTTTACATAGCAAAGCTTATTCACCAACTACTGTATTTTTTCAAGAATAACTAAAAAGGGAAGAATTTCACTGTATTGTGTACTTTCTTTTACTACAGTCATAAGCCACAAGAAACAAAAGAGCCCATTACACATAGTGAGATTTACTAAGCAAATAATAATTATAATATATTGGTTACTAGTGCTGCCTGAAAGGTCAAGGAATCTGCATTTTTGGAACTCTCACTACATTTATGGAGTTCGCCCCTCCTCCTAGCAACAGTTTTTGCCCAACACTTCTTTTTCTTCTTTGTTCTCTGGTATACATTGTAGGTTCTCAGTATTGCAGGGGTGTACGTTAGGGAGCACAGAGATGTATTTGCACCCTGCAAAAATGGTTTTGCCTTTGGCTTGATGCCCAAGATGCAAAAAATGATTTGTGAATGGAAATTGTAATAATAAAACCAATTAAGTGTAGGTAGTTTGGTCTAGCCACTAAATCAGAGTTTTTAAATGAATTTGTACCAGCCTGTTCATCATAAAGTGCTTGTTTCAATAAAATATCGGAAAGTAAAAAGGAAAGAAATGTAAATTATTCAGAAGTTGTAATCTTCTGATGCCTCTAAAATATTCTGATGTGTTCTCAGAAATGGAAAAAATGGAATTTAGGATGTCTGACATGTTAGGATAAGAGCAATATTAAGCCATTTAATTCTATAAAATAATAGGATATATACAAGAAATTGGTTAGGCTCAAAACATAGTGGCTCTCTAAGAACTAAGCCTGAGACTCCTCATAATAATTGATCTATGTTTAATTTTAAAAATTACATTTGGAAAAATGTGACTATGAGTATTTATTGGCAAATTGCAGCAAAGCATTTTTCACAGCAAGTATACTGTGTTTTGCCAGTGACTTCGTTTGATGAATATTTTCATGGAAATTCACCATGCGGACAGCTAAGACAAATTTTTTTCCAGTGCCCCTTAATGCTTTATGCCAGTGTGACATCACAGAGCTCTAGCAGTCCATACTGTATTACTGATCCTACTAGTGGGTTAACATTTCAAGAGAAACCGACAAATACATTTATAAACACAAAATGTACACACAAACGAGAACTGGAAACGTGTGGGGTATATTAATTTCTTAAAGGTAGTATCTTTTTTTATGGACTTGACATAAATGGGAAGGGTTGTTATCAAGGAAAGGCATCCGGCCGTAAAAATCACGCCAAAACCTGTAACACATTGTCCCCACATAGAAATGTGAAAAAATGAAAAGGAAGAAGTGACCTGTGTGTAATATTTTAATATTACGGTAGTAGTTAACAGAATGCTGTAGACCTGATACAAACAGGAAGGAGTGAAAAATCCATGTGGGTGTGATGCATTTGGCAGCAGCAGTGAATGAGCAAAAGAGTCAAAGGTAAAAAATTCAAACTGTATTCTTCCATTCAAGAGAGATGAGTGCCCTCTAATCAATCTCTTAGGGGCAAGCCTTAGTGAATGTATGCTTCCTGACTGCAAAAAATGTTACTTTTCTGATATTTAATTCTATTAATTTTATGTCAGGAAGGCAAAGTGGTGCAGTAGTTAACACAGCCGCCTCACATCTCAGGTCACATTTTTGACCACAATAATCAGTCCACATTAGTTGGCAGACATTTCCCTAGCCATCAGGAACACTTAAATGACAATTGCACCATTATATTCCAGTCAAAAATAGTTCAGTCTACTCTTCCCCTTTGACTTGACTTCATTTTGCCAAGTTTGGCAAACTTTGTGAATATTTTCGTGAAGGTTTTGCATAACAATTTCGCTAAACTCAAGGTTAAGCAAATTCAGCGGGGATTGCTAGTGACTACGCTTATGAGTGAGCACTCAGATGGAATGGCATTCATTCCATAGTTGGGATGCAAAAAAGAATGGATAGACAGATCTGCATAAAAATATACATAAAATATTTTGGCAGTGCAGTTTTTTAAGTTTATTCTTACCTATTACAATTAAAATGGTCAAATTTTAAGATAAAAAACCTATTCAGAGTATTGTGGGCCTTTATTCTGCATGACTATATTTTGCAATATGCTGTTCAAACTATCCCCGGTAAAGTTTTAAAGCTGCCTGCGATGTTTGTAATCAAGAGAAACAGTATAATTATGAACATTCTTCATATGTGCTCTGCTTACCTTAATTAGGGCAACAGAACCTACCCCTGCAACACAAGAATGATACTTGAAGGCCACATATTGTGTTAACATCATGTCATTTAGCATCACCAATAAACTCGGTAACAGTCCTTTTAACCAGGGCAGGACAACTCTCATCCTGCATGGCTTCCGTGTCTACTTGCTTTTGTTCCAACCTGTTAATTTAACATCAATCTTGTTGCAATTTGATTTTAATCAGACAGCTCGCAGTAGCTCACTGCGATGTCACATAAATTAATAAAAATGTGACTTCTGCTTCTCTATAAAATTCAGAAAGGTGTGTATTGTTGGAATGACTTTTAGAGCACAGGAATCTCAGCTTTCTTACTTTTCTTCTACATTTTAATTCACTTGCTTGTCAAGAATTTAAATTTCCTTATTATTTCCTTTTCAATAACTAGAAGGTAATTAACCAAGAGTCGCAAATAACAATGGAAGAAACAGCTAATTAACTAAATTGGTGTCATTGTCACATGTGCAGTGTATGTGTGTTCACTAATAAGTAGCTGTTTTAAAAAAAAAATGAATGCAAGGAAAAAAATTGAGGGATTAAGGAGTTCTAAATCTCCCTAGTCCATTGTGCTAACAAAGCAGAATGATAACCAACAAGGAGCAAAATATTTCACCACTATGTCTATCCTGGTCTAAGATTTCTCACCCTTGCTTTAGACTATGAGGAGAATCTAAGTTCCTGCAAAAAAATCAAACCCCAAAACAAGCAGACTTCATCAAACCACAGGTAAGACAAGCCTTACTAAATTAAAACATCAGAGTTACAATCTGGTACAATTTTGCCACAAAATGTTGAATTTTTTCTGATAAAAAAATTATTGTTTTTACTTATGCTGTTCACTAAAATTGACAAAAGGAAAAAGGTTTTGCATAACAAATTTGCAGTGTCAGCACTTACAATTTTGCAATGAACTGCTTCATGATGCAAGTAAAGAAAGACTGCTTTTTACCATATTTCCACACTCCACTTAAAATTGTAGCCTCTGCTTAAAACAGAAGCAAACATGCCTATGCAAAATAAATAGTGACTACAAACATAAAACATAATGAAAACGTGAAGGGCATGACTCCATCAGCACCTGACTTACTTGATGTGTCATTTCACACCAAGCTATCATACTCCCCTGTGACTCTATGGCATATGCAGAAAAGGTCCAGTAAACAATTGAATTGATGAGATAATTCCACATACTGTACATAACTGCTACATAGGCTACAAATATTTTAAAATGATGGTTCCCTGACTTTTATGTTTTCTGCAAGCATTCTTATCTACAAACATTGTATTTTTCTAGTTAGTTACTTACTCTTACATAATGTACCATTAAGAGCAAATAATCCAGACAATTTAAGCACTGGCTTGCTGTTCATTGGCACTGGTTAGCAGTATATTAATAAAAAGAACACTTTGTTATTGTTCGTTTTAAAACACTAGTGTTAAAAACTATACAACAAGAGGGCAATAAAAAAATACAGAGTATGTCCAAAATATATTATCATGCAGTAGCAGAGATATGCAGTGTAACAGCTCTTCTAATATATGTTAGAAGATATTATGTTCACCAAAACAGTCTAATTTTAAAATGTATTTCTCATGTTTTGTTTTTTTGTTTTTTAATCAAGCTGGCCCCTATGATTTAAAGTAAAACATTTAAATTAAAATGAGTATTTATATAAGTCGATTGGTCCATCTGAACTGTGTGTAACACAAACACTCATCCACTTTTTGATAAAAACTGGAATAATGTGAACTAAATAACAAACAAACCAAACGATTATCATCTAACAGTAAAATGGGGTGATGTGGATAACTATAACTCAAACAAATCTTGAAATAAATAAATGAATAACTCAGTCAATAAATAAATGTACACTTAAACCAAGACACGCAGTGACCTGGTGCACTGTTTGAAAAAGCAATATACACTACCATAGTTTGTGTGAATGAAGAATTATACTGAACTGTATAACAAGATATATTTACCATAAATGTTACTGTGTTAATTATAACACACATTTTATTATGCAATGTACTTACCACTGCTTGAACCATTACAGAAATCTTTACAAGTTAAATATTTTGTGTAGTAAAAATAATAATAAAAATAATAATCATTATTATACAATCAAGTTATAGAATGCAGTTCATTCCACTGTACCTTGGGAAACTCATTGAATGTTACCCATGATTTTTAGCATCCACTAAATTAACAAGTTTAACAATTTATAATAAAAGGAGTGCATTTTAAATTGTGTTTGTTGATAATAAAATATATATATATATATATATATATATATATATATATATATATATATATATATATATATATATATATATATAAACCAGTCTGTTGAAGACCGTGGTTTGTATTTAGGGTAATGAGTTCTGGTTTTTTTCCAAGTCAAATGAGATTTAGAAAATGTGCTCAACCCAACCAAATATCTGATCTAGCTTGCATTTCTGACAACATTTCATGACAAAGATATGAAAAGCTGCACAATGTCACAGTATACAAATGCATGCAAAAGAGTGACAAAATGAAAAATAAATGCTAATGAATTTACGTGAAACTATGGTAGTTATGAAGAAGAGTACTTACTGTAAAGTTTCTCTTGGCATATAAAAATATATGCATTTAGAATATGTGAAATGTTTAGTGAAAATATAACAAATGGAAGTAGTACAAATGTTCATAAAATGAAAAGTCTAATTCATTGCAACATTTAAAACAAACTAAGCCAAAAAAAACTTTTAAGGATTCAGCCTTCTTCATTGCTTAGTGATAAGGGATTATTATACATAGCAACCTATTTATAAAAAGGAAACATTGTGCTTCTTTCAGAGGACATTAATTGCTTTGGTTGGTACTTGAAAAGACCGGTCTATTTCACATGCTAATCACAAACCCAGTTGCATAAGGTTTTACAATAGAGAAAACAAAACTAGGTTTGTTGGCTATCATGTGTAACTTTCTAAATTAGGTAAATCCAAATAAAATTAATTGTAAAACATTCTAAGGGTATGTGTAAAGAGCATGCATGCTTACAATATATGCATGGCTGTGTGTTTTAGTTATTTATTGAACTTTGCCACATTTCGTTTTAGAATTTTAAAGACATAAACCTTTCTTTAGGGATAAGAATATTCTATATATCTCCCTATCATATGTATAGCTTCTCGTTTACTATTACTGAATGTCTGGCATATGTAACATTAGGGCAGAAATGATATATTTTGCTATCAATACAATGATAGCAATAATAAATAAAAGTAACAATAATTACAAAAACTATAAGGGTAATGAAAATATTTATATGTTATAAAGTGTCACTGATGGAAAAAATTTTAGAATATTATGTCTTTACCAGTAGATGCACAGACCTCCACTAAAATAGAACATGATCGAATAAAATATTTTTACTGTTTATATATCAGATGCCATCTAATTGTGTTAATGCAGTCTAAGGCACTGCTAATTCAGTGTTGAAAAAAGCATGTAATGGCAGCTCATAAAACCCATAATACCAAAAAGGAGAAAAGAAATAATGATTCCTATCTTTCAAAACTACAAATGGCAACTGTCAGTAGGCTGCATTCGTAAAAACAGAGCGAATATTCATTTTCATTTAATGCGTTTCACATATAGATCTATTTTACATTTTATTTCTTAAAATACAGCAAATAAAACTTCCATCAAGAATAATAATATTGACAATAATAATTAAAAAATAAACAGATTAAGTGCAAAGGCACTTTTGGAATAAAAGGGGACGCCAAGTGGACATAACTGGTAAAAATATTTCGCAATCACCAGCATCCTTTGTTACTTACATACTGTTCAAATTTTACCAACAACTTGCCGAAATGTTCCAGACAAAAGCATTGCTGACAGTTAGGAAATGAGTGTAACCCGCACTTTCTTCTTCCATCAATGTGTTTTTGAAGTTTGTATTATGTGAATTTCTCAAGGAAAATGTGAAGAAAAAAAATATGACAGACGTGAAAAACGTGAGGAAAAACGTCGCAATAAAACCTGGAACAGCAGTTAGTCCTGCGGATATTAAAATGTGTTCTTTATACAGCAAAGGCGGAAAAGGGCGAATAATAATAGTGCTGATGGGGTGACCAGGAAGGTGTTGGTGAGGTGGGGTGGGGTGTGACTCCAAACTTTAAATTGTGAAGCGATGGCCGTCAGGTATTCATTGAGTTTTCTTTAAGAGCTGTGAGCCAGACTCACAGCTGACTGATGGCAGTTTGCTTTTCTAAGACCTCGAGGTAGTCCGGCTCCGTTTTTGTTTTGCTTTGCAGCAGTGGGTGCTCGTTTTTTGATTGTTCTGCATAAAATTTCCTGGGTGTGCCGTACAGGACGGTTTTGTTAAATCGGTCCTGGTTGTGACGCCTGGACGTTTCGTACGCAGGCGCAAACGGTCTTTTGGGCAATGTGCAGAAGTTATAGTTGAGTAGCCCAGCAGCAGGCAGCTCCTTGACCCTTTCGGCGATATTCTGGTAAAGCCGCTCGGGCTCTTGGATTCCGCTGGCCGCCTTCTCGAGGAAGTCAGCCGTGCTGATGGTGTAGGCGGGGCTGCGTGTCTGCTCGTCCTTTTTGGGCTCTAAGCCGCTAAAGCTTAACTCCTGCAGGTTCCTGTAATAAGCCACTTGATCCTCTTCTTTCTGCATGTAAATGGGGTTCTGACACATCTGACCCACAGAAGGGGGGATATAGTTGTATACGTGGCTCTCTGCCTTCTCCGCACCGCCCTCTGGGCTGTACGAGCCATATTGCACCTGGAAGGAGCTTAAGTCTAAGTTGTTGGCACTACTGGGTACGTTTGGCACCCCTTTGCGTCTTTTGAGAACAAAAACAAACAGACCTGCTCCGAAGCAAACTGACAGGATAAAGACGACCAGCAGCCCCAAGATGAGCACAGACAGGGGTACCTCTGTGTGAACATCAGGCAGAAGGCTGGGAGGCGCACTTGGCGAAAAAGGCGCCTCCGAACTGGGTTGAAACGTTGGCACCACCGTGACCATAAGCTCGGTGTTTTCCGGGCAGATCGCATCATTCCTCAACGACCTCAGCAGCCTGCCTGCGTGCTGAGATGGCGAGTCGCATGTGATCTCGTTTACCACCACGCTAGTGCTAGATTGTTCCATCCAGTTTTTAAGATCCACGATGTCGCAGGTGCAATCCCAAGGATTTTCCTGCAAATCGATCTGGATAAAAGGGGAAAGCTGGTCCAGAACTCCCTTGACGGGTAAGTGGGAAAAGTGATTGTTCCTCAGATTCAATCTGGTAAGCATTGTACCCCCAAATACATTATAGGGCAGCGACCTTAGCAAGTTATTATTGAGGAACAGTAACTGAAGGTTTTGAAGAGAGCTAAATGTCTCAGGTAAAATGTATTTTATCACATTATACTCCAAATATAAATACTGTAGACTCTGCAGTCCATTGAATATTAAGGGAGATAGGTTTTCAATATAGTTGCCATTGAGATACAATCGTCGTAAATTGGTTAGGTTTTCAAATGCCCCATCCTGAACTACAGCTATCCTATTGTTTCCTAAGTGCAGCAGCTCCAAAGTACTGTACTCTGCCAGATCGGTCCTGTACACTGTCTGCAAAACGTTACCTGTCAGGTAGAGTTTCTTTGGGTAGGACGGTTTAGGCTGTAAATCGGAAATATTGCTGAGCTTTTTTTCCTGACAATTTATATTTAACCCGCTATCCTGATTCTGAGAGGTGCAGATACAAGCGCCCGGGCAGCTGACCGGCACTGGCGACCTAGTCTGGTAAACCATTATGGGTCCGAAAATCTTGTCTCTGCCGGACACAGTGACTCGCGGAGTGGGGCGGTTTCTTGGTTTAGGGGGTCGCGATGCTTTAGGAGACCTTGTTGGCGTGACGCCCGGGTGAAGCGTGGGGGGTAACCCTTGAAAATTCGAGTCCGAGAGTGGTGGGTGCTGATTGGGGTGACTGGTGCTTTTCCGTGGACATAAGTCTTGCCTGATTAGCTGAGTGACATCTTTACCGTGAAGCCTAAAAGGCGTTTCGCAGACAATGTCCC
The DNA here is from genome assembly GCF_016835505.1 of Polypterus senegalus. Classification (NCBI taxonomy): domain Eukaryota; kingdom Metazoa; phylum Chordata; class Cladistia; order Polypteriformes; family Polypteridae; genus Polypterus; species Polypterus senegalus. The sequence goes on along the minus strand of NC_053163.1, from coordinate 99,743,107 downwards.
CCACGAAGACCGAGATCGTGTCCAGCCAGGCTTTGAGGGGTACTAAGTCACACGTGCAATTCCATGGGTTCTCCTCCAGTTGGATTTCCATGATTCCACCGATGTGCTCCAGAACCCCGGCAAATGGTAACATTTTCAGCCGGTTCCCTCTTAGATCCAAGTGTGTCAATAAAACAAAGCGAAATACGTTGTTGGGCAAAGAAGGCAGCAAATTGTCATTAAGAATGAGAACTTTCAATTTGTTCAGTTTGCTGAATGCTCCTGCCTCAATCGCACTGATGTAATTGTAGTCGGCCTGCAAATATTCCAAACTTTCTAAACCAAGGAAGGTGTCTTCTTTGATAATTTCCAGATTGTTGTTGTTCAGGTGCAATCTTTTCAAAATTTTTAGTCCTACAAAGGCCCCTGTTTTTATTTCCTGTAACCCGTTATTTCCCAGGTGTAAGGTTGTAGCATTTGGGTAATTTACAAAATCATTGGGATAAAGTCTTGTTAGGAAGTTTCCATTGAAAAATAGTTGACACAGTCTGTTCTGCGGCGCCTGGAATTGGCTAACTGTTGTAAATCCTTTGTTTTCGCAATTAATATTCAGCACGTTTTCCTTCTCATCACACAAACAGCGATTCTTACACAGGTCTTTGGAAGTTTTACGGCTTTCTGTCTTGGATGAGAAACCAGTCACCGTTAAAACACTTAGCAACAAAACGCAGTTAAGCATTTTTAAATAAAAAATAATAATGGAGAGAAAATTTAATTGATTAGCAAAGCTGCTTAAAGCTTCAAAATCGTTGTTTGAAATCCCTTTTTTGTCGAACGAAACTGTAAAGGGAAAATCTCAGGCACATAAAGGAAAAAAGTGCATGTAACATTTATACTTATATATGTATATACAATGAAGTATCTATATATACATATATACATATAAATCCGACAACTCACAAGTGTTCTCGGTTCTCCATCTACTGTTTTTCAAGTCCAAAGGCAAATGATGAAAAAGGCATTCATATCTTAACCCCTGCACGGTTGATTTCGGAGAACATTTTGTTTGGGGAAGCCTCTCCCCGTTTTATGAAGCTGGCAAGTCATGCAGCTGCACTCTCGGGTACTTCTGAAGACATCATTAAGAAAACAGGGAGAGAGATACTCACTGGTTAACAAAGTGCGCATATTCCTTTCTTCCGCAGACCCCAGAGTTTCTCATTTTGGAATCCTTCACTTAAATAACTTCAAAAACGTCAGCATTTAAAAATAATAATAAAAGCAGGTTCTCCGAAATATTTTGTTTATCAAACGCACGAAGACATTTCAAGCCCGTGAAAATGCAACATTGTTGGTAAAGAACGGCGCATTTAGATGCACACTCGAAGGTAACCATGAAAAGCAGGCTTTATTCGCTGTTACTGCGTTGCGTTGCTTGTGCTTAGTTTGAATTAGGAGTTCACATCCTTCTTCGGTCTTGGAGAGAGACAGAGAGAGAGAGAGAGAGAGAGAGAGAGAGCGCAGCGCCGAGAAGAACTACGTCACATGTATTGATAAGCAACCGTTGCTTTTGCGGAGATCATAATTACTGATCATGACATTGCAACACTCCGTTTTTTCCCCTTTGGAATTTGATGGCTTACGTACTGAAAAAAACATTGGATGGATTAGTGTTTTTCCAAAGATGTGCTATATGGGTAATAATAATAACAATAATAGTACTGACTTAACGAATGAGTCATGGTATCTTTTAGTTACTGTAGATTACTACTAAAAGGTCGGTTTCTAGAGGATTTATATACAGAACAACTTAAATAATAAATCTTAAGAGGAGAGTAAAGTAGAACCATTTTAAAGTATGCTGTTGCGATTATTCCTGTTACGATTGATATCGTGATTGGTTTTGCGTAGTAAAAACGGCAGATTTGTTTATTATTGTTTATTATCTGTAATGCCGTTTATTCTTCAGAAATATTTTTATATTGCAATTATTTTACTATTATAGCCCTATGTTTGGAATAACATCGTGTATTTGTTTTAGTTCGCATTTTGTTCATTTTGTATATCAGCAACGTAATGCATATAATTTAAAACGCCTTTTCAAAATAGTTTCGAATAAAGAAAATAATACATACTATAGTTGTAATGTATATTTATATATGCAACGCACAAATAAATCCTGAAATTGGTGCCGATCTATCGCGGGGCATACTCTAATACATGCGCATTAATAGCACATCAATAACTGCCAGTTAGGACGACTTTGAAGTCTAGGATATGAGATAAAAACCCAATACAGTAATCCTAAAATAAATCAGGGCATACACATGGGGTGGTGGGAGGGGAGGTGGGTTTAAAGGGGGAGATGTGTGCGTTTTGGGCGGGGGCTGTATAAACTCGAAACTTTGGAAATGTATGACAATATATGTAATTGTAGAAGCTTAGTTTCAAAGTCTTGCATGAGTTTTGAACGAAGAAAATGAATATTATGATCATGGTACGGAATGACCATTGATTGTTTATAATATAAAAACTCGTATAGGTCAGATAACTACACTCAAGTAATGTCATTTGTTTGAAAGTGCAATATAATCACCCTCAAACATCCAAAACATGTAACTTTCTTGGAAATACAATGTGCTTTCTCAGATATTGGTGTCAATGATATCTTCACATAATAACTAGTAATGCTGCCTGGAAAACCCAAAATCCCTAATGTCACAGGTTCAAATTCTGCCAGGGAATTGCCTGTGTGAAGTTTGTATGTTCTCCCTATGTCATTTTAAGTTAGTAGGTGACTACAAACTAGCTTAGTGTGACTGATTGTGGGTGTACATGTGTGTCACGATCGACACCCCAAACCGTCAAGAGGTAGCCCGTGCCTTCAGTTCAACGCTGCTGTGCTTGACACCCGATCGCTGTGATGTTTAACCGAATGGTAGAGATACGAGTCCATTTTTGCAACTTGACTAGCTCTAGTAGCCCCAGAATATTATATTGAAGGGTTCAATAAAATATACTGCTGTTTTTGTGGAGTCTAGAACAGTATGAAGTAGATTGTGTTCTTTTCATCACTATGAGCAATCAACCACCGCCACTATAGTACATACTGCACATTTGCCAATTCATGAACATATTAAGTAGTACAGTAGAGTGCTTATTTGTAGTAAAATACCACTAGATGTAGCAAAAATGTCCATCCATCCATTCTCCTATCTAGCCATCCATCCTCTTTAAAGAGAAATAATTCTGTTTATTATATTCAGGCAGAAGACATAATTATTATATTTGGTCTTCATTAGAAACACATTAAAAAGTTCATTATTATTCATTATTATTATGATTATACAAAACATTCTCATGAAACATATTTTATCATTTAAACAATCAATGTTGAATTTTATTAGTTGTATATGTGTGTCTGTACATGTTTGTATATGTGTGTCTGGATGTCTCCTTGAAATACTTTAATAAATGAAAAATATTTTGACAAAATGTTTAGAAATGCAAGCCAGCAGGTAACGAACACAAGATGTCAACACGCTGAGCATTCTTAATTTCATTTTGGTATTAATATTATGATTAACAGAAAAGAATTAATAGACTATTTACAGGTGTTCTGCTGGCCGTAATCAAAACATACAACGTGAACAAGTTGATAATGTATACACTACATTAAGAAACTATTCAGCTGGTTAAATTAGCAGCACAACCTTCTAAATGATATTGATTAAAACCATTCTAATTGAGTCTCATTATCTCCCAATGAAGTGGAAAAATAATTTGCCTTAAATTGTGATTTTTTCCAGTTTTGCTCATGTAAATCCTTTAAAACATCTGAAACTTGAATAACAGCAGACTGTTCAGTGTTACCTTCTGGAAAATGGTACAAAAATGTCTTTCCATTGTTCTTCGATATGTTTAATATGAAAACAGCATGGGATGTCAAAGTAATAATCTAAGTGCACTTAATGCAAAAAATTAAAACAGTTAAGGCTTGCCTGTTTCCCGTAGTCCTGTAAACTTGGTGTGACGCACTTTACTTCTGGCGGTATAATGGTTTCTGAGTACTTGTAGATTTTATGAGTGAAATAATATAAATTTTTATTTTTATATTTCCATCCAGCTACACATCATGTTTGTCCTTTTATATCATTTTATATCCTATAATTTTATTAATGCATGCTTTTAATGAAATTTATTATAAACAGTGTTTTAGTACAATCACAATTTCCATTTCTCAATCTTAACACAAAAACTTTATTACAGGATTCTTATTACTACCATGCTTTCTCTAACATTTTTCCCTAGCATCCAGTTAAAACAAATATTTGAGCAGATTTGAAAATGGGTGGAATGATGGACACATAAATACGAGAATGGGCTCAGAAAAAAGCCTAAATTATTAAACTACTAGTTAAATTAAGAGTAAATATGTGACACTTATTATGAATTTGGTTGAAATTAAAAGTGGTTTAGAGAAGCACTGTTTCAGACTGTGCAGGCACCTTCTATTTTCTCCTCCAGTTACATGATGTATCTCTATATTGAGCCTCTTTTAGTCATCTTGGCCAGCACAGTGGTCAATATTATATTGCATTTTAAACTAGAGATTTCAAGATGTTGTGGTAAAATATACATTAAAGTATGCGTATTGAATTCCAAGTAACTGATTTTCAGAACCTGTTATTTGAGGTGTGAGTCATGATAAGCTACAGCTTGTCCAGGTAAACTTTATCTGCAAGACAAGAATGAACTGTGAATGGAATACCAGTTGGCAGCTGGGCTAACTGATAAATGGCAGGCAAATCTAGATTTCTCAGTTCCTTTACTATAGCTTGCACATTTCTGTAATGTGGGAAGAAACAGGAATACACAATAGAGAACCAATATCAAGGTACAATGTACACTCATCACTGACCCTGACCAGGCCAGAAATTAAGCTGGCTCATTGGAGACGTGATACAGAAATGCTGGTCACTGCAACATCCATCTTATGAAATTATTCCCATCATAAACATTTAGGATTATTCCTGTTGTTTAGGTGTGGCAGAGTGATGCAGTGAATTAGGTTTTTGCCTCAGAGCTGTGGGTTTATTGGTTTACATTTTGAACTTTTCTGTCTACGTAGAGTTTGCACACTTTGTATCAGGTAGTTTTTTCTGAGGTACCCTGTTTTCAACCTATATCCAAAAAAACAAAAAACAGTTTCGGGTTAAATTTTAGGTGTAAATGGTTGGGTACAAACATGTGTAAATGTGTTCCTAAATGTGTACCCTGCGATGGACTGGTGCCCCAGCTAGATCTGGTTCTTGTGCTGCTTTGACACTACCCTTTAATTGAAAAAATAGGTTCAAGTAATAGATGGACGTTCCTCAAAGCGGTAAAAACCAATTATTTTGTGGTGCATATACTTTATACATGACATGCAGGAGTAAACACAAATGCATTAATACTATAGCACAAAATAAAAAAAAATCTGTGAGTTCACTGGTTAAGTGCATTTGGAAATATGAGCTCAATGAATAGAATTCCTCTCTTCCTGTTGCTTGTTTATAAATTAATAGTGAATAGTAACGCAGTTTCAAGAACCTTCGGCTTTATACATTAGATGTTTTCTCCACAGATCTTAACAAGATAAATGAAACATCCCCCTTTCTTCGTCTTGTTCTTATGGTTTAATTAATGAAACAAGTTCTTTAAAAGATGGCCTACAAAGTCCCAATCTTAATAGGCCAGTTCTCCCTGGACTTAGAGAGGGAGCTATTCACTAAATAACATGTGGGTCAGCGAACAAGTCGAATGGAATGGAGCTGCAAACTGCTAGAATTGTAGAAATATATAAAAGAGCAGTTAAACAAATGGTTGTTTTTGATTGCAAGTAAGGATGGATGCTGTAAAATTACCCTGGGAATTCAACGTGGAATATAATGGATTATACATAAATATTTTGCCATAATGTATGTGTATATATATATATATATATATATATATATATATATATATATATATATATATATATATATATATATATATATATATATATATATATATATATATATATATATATATAACTCTTAATTACCTACAAAATCAAGATTAACTTGTGTCTCCCTGAAATTCATTAAATGTTAACAGATATTAATAATTTTAATAAACATGTTTTCTTTACTGATGCAACATTTCAAGTAAATGAAAAAAGCACATTCTGGAGGCATTAAAAAGCAGAGGCTTATAGTTGATTGGAATATATTTTCATGAAGCATATAAGCATTCAGGTGGATTCAAATACCTAGTGTTACTGCATTTTAAAAAATTTCTAAACAAGGCATATTGTTAAGCTTTCCATTGCCCCCTAGTGTTCCATTTCTGTCATTCTGACAATGCCGTGCTGTGAAAGTCTCAGCCAGCATAAATCACCAGGAAAAGATTGAAGATGGTGCTGCCTTTAGATGATAGATTAAGGCAGAGTGGAAATGACAATGATTTCACTTTTAGGAAACAAGCCAGAAGAAAGCAGCATGCTTTTTGGTGCTCTGTAGGAATACAGTATATTACTTTTTCAGAAATTTTGTAAAATTGTAATGCAAAATTGGTAAGGGGCTAAATAAATGTTGCTTTTAGAATTGAATACATATGTCTACAAGTACAATATTTTATTAAGTTTTATTTCTGTTGTCAAATATGAAAAACAGTTTAATGCTTAACTTTTCAGATATTTGTTTATACCAAATGTTAACACTAACAATACTATATACAGAAGAGTCTAAAAGCCCATGTTTGAAATCACTGATAGATAGATAGATAGATAGATAGATAGATAGATAGATAGATAGATAGATAGATAGATAGATAGATAGATAGATAGATAGATAGATCTTTACTTATACCCAGGGGGACATTTTGCTTTAGTGTGACTGTGCGGATCAGCCCCATGCAACCGTGTCCTTCCATGGAAGCTCTTGAACCCGCTGCCGCTGATAATATACCCAAGGGATGAACCAGTGGATGAGGACACAAGGCACATTTAACAAGGGGAAGGTGTATAAGTAATTCTGTGCTTTTATTTAAAACTACAAAACAGTCTTCAAAATTGCAGTCCAACAAAAGTTCCATAAATAATATGTTCTTTATCCTTATTCTGAGAGAGAGACAGACAGACAGACAGAGAGACAGACATACAGATAGACAGATAGATAGATAGATAGATAGATAGATAGATAGATAGATAGATAGATAGATAGATAGATAAGCCTGTCTATCTGGATTTAATATAGGAAAATTAAGATCAGTGAAGTTGTACCTTTTTATGCAAAATGATGTCTTCCTCAGAAGTATAATTATGGCATGAGAAGAGCACAGTGACAAGCCCTGATTACAGTGAAACCAGACTCAGACATCTAAAACCTTTGATTGCCTGTTCATATGTGATTGCTGAGTAAAATAATGAAATCACACCTGTGCCTTCAATCATCTAAGGTTCATTTAGGGTATTAGAGGTTGTGTCTGTGTTTGATACACACACACTCACAACCACAAACAAACATTCACATGCAATATTTTTATCTTTTTTATCATCCACTAATTAATTTTTTAGTTTTTCCCTGTAATTTGATTGGTTATTTAAACAAATCCCATGGATGGAATGTATGGCGCATAGGTTGTAGAGCAGTAAAATTAATTTGCAACCATTATTATTATGTATTATTTTGGAGTAGACTAGTACTGAAAACAAATGCTTTAAACTAAAAGCAAAATAAAAATAAACAATTGCAACTAATTGCAAAAGAAACTGTAGATAAACAGGTGGCAAGGTGGTTCATTAGTAATACTGCTGCCTTGCAGTACAGAGACCAGGGTTTGTGTCCTAGGTCCTCCCTTATGTGGAATCCCCTTTTCTATGTGGGTTTCCTCTGGGTTCTCCAGTTTCCTTCCACTGTTCAAAGACATGCAGGTCATGTGAATTGGCAATACTAAATTGGCCATGGTGTGTGGGGGTGTGTGTTCACCCTGCGATGGATTGGCAGTCTGTCGAGAGTTTGTTTCTGTGTTGGGCCCAAAGCTAGCTAGTATAGGCTCCAGCTCCTTTCTCGTGACCCTGGTCTGGATTAAGCAGGCTAGAAATAGACATGACTGTGGATAAAATGTATAGAAACCACCCATCTAGCAAAATGTTATTTTTACTAAGGAAATTATTCTGTGATGAACTAAATAGAACAACAAAAAAGATAATTATTGCTCTTGATCATCATAATACCCAATGTACTTTTCCTTCTCAAACACAGTCTTTTGTGATATTTGCTCTTGCTGACAGTGAAATGAATAGAAATAATGCTGTTACATTAAACAAAAAACTGAAGTAAGTAAATTCTTAAATTGAATATGCTGAAAATGATTAATATTTGGTGACTTTATGTTGGTCACATATTATCTTCAATCCTTTAGAACAACAAGCAAACAAGATAAAACATTTAAGGCTAGTCTATTCCTTACCAGTTATCACTGTCATGCATGCACATCAAAGGAGCACCTTCCGGGCTCATCTAAGGTACATAATACCAGTGAATGCAACTAACTCCATCCCTTCTTGTCCTTAACCTATAAATCTCAAGCCTGTTGGAAAGAGGTGTCATTCTGTGAGCTGACTATCCCCCAGGACAGAGCACCATCCCTTTGAACCACGTTCAAAGAATGTTTTGCTTGAGCCTTAAAGAGGCTGCTAGAGATTCTTTTTGTTTCCTTATCTTGCGCCATAGAGTGGCTGTTTGTTTATGTTTGAAGAAAACACCAGCAGAATTAAACAGGGACGGCCGGGTTGGTGCCCCAACATTTATTCTTCTTGACTTGTTATTATCCTTGCACAACCACATCACATACTACAGTTTACACAGTTCACTTTGAATGAATGCATTCACACTGAAGTGTTGTAGCACTTGTAGAATTAACCATACTATGTGGTTGTGCAGGAATGCTTTAGTGTAATTGTTTTAGTAGTTTGATATAATTTGTTAAAAAAATCTGGAAAGTGACCTTAAAGCTGAATCAAAAATAACCAATAGTATTAAGCTGTAATGATGTAGTAAGCTATCGTATTGATCTACAGTAGATAATACCTATACATGCTTCCAGTTGAAAGTAATTCTAGATTGGATGTCATCCCATTGCAGGGCACACACACCATTACTCATATTGTACCAATTTAGAGTGACCAATCAACGTAACATATATATTTTTAGTATTTGGTTAATTATATCTAAGAAAACCCAACATGGACATATTCCACACATATAGTAATCTGCATGAGACCCTTTCTATATTTGTATTTGTTACTCTAATCTAGGTTGTTATAATTTATCCATCCTTTCTTAAACGCTTTAGTCTATTACAGATTAACATGAGTTGCAAAACAGATAACAATTCAGGAAAGGGCAGCAGTCTTTTGCAAGACACACTCCCCCGAACACCCACACTCAGTTACTCAGGGCCAGTGTGACAACATTAATTAACCTAATTTAATGTCATTAGTTTATGGAAAACACCAAGGGCCTCATGTATAATGGTGTGCATAGAATTCACACTAAAACATTGCGTATGGACAAAATTGGAAATGTGCGTACGCACAAAAAAATTAAGATGCACAAAACAGTACGTAAGCCAACTTCCACACACTTCTGCTTCATAAATCCTGGTCAACGTGAAATGCAATGCACGTGCATGTGTCTGTCACCCCACCCCAACTCCTCCCAGAATTACACTCGTTTGAATATGCAAATCAATATATATAGCCCCTTACGTTCAGTGCTTTGTGAAAAGACAATGGCAAAAGCACAGGGGAAAAAAGAAGAATTTCACCGAATGCAAAGTGGAGGTAAGAAAAAACAAACTATTTGTTGGCTTAAGCAGTGGTATAAACAACAAAAGGAAGTTGATTAAGTGATAAAGAGTGGCGCAGACACTCGAAAGTTCAAGTTCAGAAAGTCACACATTGCCAGATGTAAAAAAGAAGTGGTCAGATGTCAAAGTTGCCATGAAAAGTTGAGTTGTAGCGAACAGTCTGAGTGTCCAACTGAGTGTATTAGGGTACAGAAAAAAGAAAAAATATAGGGACACAGTGAAGAAAAATGGTCAAAATGTTGACTTTAATCTTGAAATTTCCACTTTAATCTTGTAGTTTATTTTGACATTAAAGTAGAACATCCATCCATTTTCTAACCTGCTGAATCCGAACACAGTGTCACAGGGGTCTGCTGGAGCCAATCCCAACCAACACAGGGCACAAGGCAGGAACCAATCCTGGGCAGGGTGCCAACCCACCGCAGGACACACCCACACACCAGGGCCAATTTAGAATCGCCAATCCACCATGTCTTTGGATTGTGGGAGGAAACCCACGCAGACACGGGGAGAACATGCAAACTCCATGCAGGGAGGACTTGGGAAGCAAACCCGGGTCTCATAACTATGAGGCAGCAGCACTACCACTGCGCCACCGTGCCGCCTAAAGTAGAACATTGTAAACTTTTAAAATTTTCTGCTTTTGAGCTCTGCTTGTAAAATATCTTTTGGCTTTGTTAATTGTGATTACTTTCCAGTGTATTGACCTGGCCTGTCAGACTTCTCTTTTGGGATTCTTCCGTACATTCTTGCCATTCTTACTTTCTTCACAGTATAGCAATACAGCATCATACAAGGTTTGATTACAAAGGTGAGAATATTATAATCACTATAACAAAAATACACTACTCAGCTCAACAAAGTTTTCCAATTCTATTCACGTAATTTCACCTAGTTGTCTTTAGAAGTCACATAATTAGTGAAATGGAATCTACTTCTGTGCAATAAAGGTATTTCCCCCAAGGACTGTTTAATTGTACCTATCTCAGAGAACTTTATTTATAGTTAGTATAGCAACTAATAAAAAACTATATTATAAATACAAAAGGGTGCTCAAAGCCTTCACACAAATTAGACAAGCCACAAAACATCATATGGTGACTATACAGAAATTGCAGCAGTTACTCAATGCTGAAAAACACTCATTAAAAAGTCTAATTTGGTAAGAGACACTGAGCATGGATGAAGCTAAGTGCAAGAAGAAAAGAGAAATCTCCTGTTTGAACAAGTTGTTCTTAAACTTTGTTAGTTGTTTTTTACATAAGTATAACATCACACATTGCCAGGAAAACACTATCTTTACCACTGAGGCTAGGGATCTGCACTGGCAATCGGAAGGTTGCCGGTTCGAATCCTGTAAATGCCTATAGGGACTCTGCTCTGTTGGGCCCTTGAGCAAGGCCCTTAACCTGCAATTGCTGAGTGCTTTGAGTAGTGAGAAAAGCACTATATAAATGCTAATGGTATAATAGCAAGACATGTGAAGAAAAAGAAAAAGTAAACACCAAAAGGTACATAACAATTGTGGAGGACTGCCGGCTTCCCATGCCGGTCCGCACCCCCAGGCCGCCAGGAGGAGCTCTCCAGACAGCAGGATCGTGCCCCGAGGTCCAGCAGGGCTTTATGGACTTTGTAGTGTTTATACACAGCCCTGCAGGATACCTTGGGGACCACCAGGAGTCGCTGTGGGGGGGCTTATAGGCTCTGTGATGCCGTATGACCTGGGAGTATGTCACGGTCACATGACAGGAAGAAATGTTGTGCTCCCGGGTTGAAGTAAAGGACTGATTGCCCTGAGGAATAAGGAACTGTGGACTGTTGGGACAGAAACACCTCCGGGTCAGGTGCTATAAAAGGGCGGTGCCTCACTCCAGACAACGAGCTGTGCTGGGAGGGAGAGGAGCAAAGTGTCTGGGAGTGGAGGAGAGAGTTTATTGTGTTTATTATAGTTAGTAGTATTTTGTATGAGTAGTGTGGAAGGTGCTTGGTGCACTGTGGAAAAAAATAAAAAGTCTTGGACTTTTACCTGGTGTCTGGAGTTGTACCTGAGGGTTCAAAGGAGCACTAGCGCCCTACTGCCACACAATCCATATGGGATATCTGCTGCTGAAAATAAAGCAATAAACCAAACTGAGCAGACTGGAGTAGCTTTACCATAAAAAGCTCACTGTTTTGGAGAGGGCCCATTGAAGTGTCAACCCTCAATATAATAAGGGGTTTATGGCACAAGTCCTTCCCATTCAACTGCAGAATAAGTGAGTAATTTAGTAAAGAATCGAAAGGAGAAATTTCAGGAGCCAGATATACAAAGCTGATAGTGACATATCAATAAAGGCTTATTGCTATAATTGCTGTTATTAGGAAATATTGTGCATAAAATAATGTTCATTTAAAGATTATAAATTATTTAGCATGATCAAAAGAAAAAAATAAATACAGTAAAATTATATATAGTAACATAACATTGTAATATCAATGAAAAGAGATAAGTCATAATAAAAAATACACAAGAAGAAGGAATACCAGTACTGGGTAAATAATCATAATTCATTGTAGGAGTATAACAGCGACACATTTCACAAACATTCCACAAGTTGCTGTCTTCTTTTTTAATTTAAAGGGTATTATCCCACAGTTTTAGAGGTGACCTTTCTGTCTGCAGCAACAGCAAAATGGCAGTTGTCACTGATACATGTAATTTATCTGTGAATAGAAGATTTCTCTGTTTTTCATGGCAATTGACTTTTCATTGTATAGCATTTCCTTCATAGTTTAGAGTAATCCCATACTGAATTAAAAACACAGTTTTCTGAATGTATTAGTAAATTCTACATATGTCAATAATTTAGAAATGTGCAACTGTATTAATAACATATGTAGTTGATTGGAGAGGTGCTATATAAAACCGAACCAATTTGCTTAGGAAATACAAATAATATTATAAAGATCATTCTTTGGCTAAATATCAATATGTGAAATTATCCTGCGATCCTCTTTTAACACTGCATTATCTTTACTTCTACCTTCTTCACAATAAAGAAAATAGTTTTAGCTTCATCATTTTTTTGATCTGCCCTAAAATTATTTTCTTATGCCCTATATGATGATAGTTTATTGTTAGTGTCCACTAAGGATTTGTTTTAAGTTTGACAAAACTACAGAAATATTTGGGAACTTTGTCACACTCTGCAAAAGGCATTGAAGCAATAGGGAAGGAGGAAATGAACTGATTTTAAGTGAATGATTGGGGTGTAAAGGTCTTTTAAGTGACCTCAAAGGCTAGGAAATCTATGCAGACTGATTTCTGTGGAAAAAATGTGAACTGAGCTGTGAAGCAACCGTGCTAACCACTTTGTGACTATACCTCAAACTATGAACACCTCAAATGGAATGATAACCACAAACAAAATACAATAAATGGCCACAGACTGTGCTAACGGTCTTTGGGGTACAGGCTGGCCATACCATAAAGAGGCAGAATGGGACTAGCTTGTTCCATTGTTTGAAGTCACAGTTCCACATAGCTTGAATGTCTTTTATCTTTCTGATCTATCTGTGCATGCTTCACACTTTTTTACTCCATCAAGAAGAGAGAAACTACTTGTAAATAGTCACAGATCTTTCATTTGTATTGGAATTTCAATGGGTCTTAGGAGTGTTTTGACTCAGGGTTGTTTTTAAAGTGTGTTTTGAGTCATTGCTGCACCACTTGGCCAACTGTGCAGGCATTCACTCGGTATGCAAATTAGCCACACAGTGCAAAGGCGAATGAGTGTGTGCACAAGTATCAGATTATATATTCAGCAACATTCTCATAATATTCTCATTATCATGATCTAATTTACTCTCAAATGAAATACTGCAAGTTTTGCGGAGTGCAAATCTGGCAGGAGTACCAGTTCGGTAGTGGCTGCATGGTCACCGTCAGACACAGCATGTTTATTTTAAAAAATTCTCTGGCAAATTTCGCCAATCAACACTAGTTTCCACATTTAAGGGACTAGTCTTTGATAGGACATGTTATATTGAAACAACTTCATTATGCAAACTAAGGGAAATAATATTGCAAATTGTCAAAGCCAAAATCAAAGTATGAAAATATTAATTAATATTAATTAATTTTCTCAGCCTGCTTTTCCCTGGACCTGATATCAGTGAGTCAGAGGTATCTCAGCAGTAATGTTCATAATGCTGAAACAAACTCTTAAATGAATGCAGGGCCTTTGTAGGGCTCACTGAGAAAAACATGCTTATTAATAAAAACGTGTAGGTTCACTCATGCGCCGAACAGCAGTTTGGAGTATCCACCCTTTTTGGAGTCTCTGGAGGGGGTGCTAGAGGGCATACCTTCTGGGGATTCCCTCGTTTTGCTGGGAGACTTCAATGCTCACGTGGGCAATGACAATGAGACCTGGAAGGGCGTGATTGGGAGGAATGGCCCCCCCGAACTGAACCCGAGCGGTGTTTTGTTATTGGACTTCTGTGCTCGCCACGGATTGTCCATAACAAACACCATGTTCAAGCATAAGGGTGTTCATATGTGCACTTAGCACCAGGACACCCTAGGCCTCAGTTCGATGATCGACTTTGTGGTGTGTCGCCGGACTTGCGCCATATGTCTTGGACACTTTCGGGTGAAGAGAGGGGGAGCTGTCAACTGATCACCACCTGGTGGTGAGTTGGCTTCGATGGTGGGGAAGATGCGGTCAGACCTGGTAGGCCCAAACGTGTTGTGAGGGTCTGCTGGGAACGGCTGGCAGAGTCCCTGTCAGAAGAAGCTTCAACTCCCACCTTCAACCACGCCCCAGGGAGGTGGGGACATTGAGTCGAATGGGCCATGTTCCGTGCCTCTATTGTTGAGGCGGCTGACGGAGCTGTGGCCGTAAGGTGGTGGTGCCTGTGGCGGCAATCCCCAACCCGTTGGTGGACACGCGTGAGGGATGCCGTCAAGCTGAAGAAGGAGTCCTATAGGACTTTTTGTCCTGTGGGTCTCTGGAGGCAGCTGATAGGTACCGGCAGGCCAAGCGAATGCGGCTTCGGTTGTTGCTGAGGCAAAACTCGGGCATGGGAGGAGTTTGAGAGGCCATGGAGAGCGACTTTGGACGGCTTCGAGGAGATTCTGGTCCACCGTCCGGCGTCTCAGGAGGGAAGCAGTGCAGTGTCAACACCGTATATGGTGGGGATGGTGCGCTGCTGACCTCGACTGGGGCGTTGTGGGTCGGTGGGGGAGTACTTCAAGACCTCCTCAATCCCACTAACATGCCTTCCAATGAGGAAGCAGAGCCTGGGGACTCTGAGGTGGGCTCTCCCATCTCTGGGACTGAAGTCACCGAGGTGGTCAAAAACTCCTTGGTGGCAGGGCCCGGGGTGGATGAGATCGCCCGGAGTTCCTTAAGGCTCTGGATGTTGTAGGACTGTCTTGGTTGACACGTCTCTGCAACATCGCATGGACATCGGGACAGTGCCTCTGGATTGGCAGACCGGGGTGGTGGTCCCCTCTTTAAAAGGGGACGGAGGGTGTGTTCCAACTATAGAGGGATCACACTCCTCAGCCTCCCTGGAAAAGTCTATTCGGGGTTCTGGAGAGGAGGGTCCGTCGGATAGTGAACCTCGGATTCAGGAGGAACAGTGTGGTTTTAGCCCTGGTCGGAACAGTGGACCAGCTCTTCACCCTTAGCAGAGTCCTGGAGGGTGCATGGGAGTTTGCCCAACCAGTCTACATGTGTTTTGTGGACTTGGAAAAGGCATTGACCGTGTCCCTCGGGAATCCTGTGGGGGTGCTCGGAGTATGGGGTACGGACCCCTGATAAGAGCTGTTCGGTCCTGTACAACCGTGTCAGAGCTTGGTCCGCATTGCGGCAGTAAGTCGAGCCCGTTTCCAGTGAGAGTTGGACTCCGCCAGGGCTGCCCTTTGTCACGATTCTGTTCATAACTTTTATGGACAGAATTTCTAAGCGCAGCCAGGGTGTTGAAGGGGTCGGTTTGGTGGACTCAGGATTGGGTCACTGCTTTTGCAGATGATGTTGTCCTGTTTGCTTCATCAGGCCGTGATCTTCAGCTCTCTGGAGCGGTTCGCAGCTGAGTGTGAAGCGGCTGGGATGAGAATCAGCACCTCCAAATCCGAGACCATGGTCCTCAGCCGAAAAGGGTGGAGTGCCCTCTCAGGGTTGGGGGAGATCCTGCCCCAAGTGGAGGAGTTCAAGTATCTGGGGTCTTGTTCACAGTGAGGGAAGAATGGATCGTGAGATGACAGGCGGATCGGTGCGGCATCCGCAGTGATGCGGGCTCTGCATCGGTCTGTCATGGTGAAAAAGAGCTGAGCCGTAAGGCAAAGCTCTCAATTTACCAGTCGATCTACGTTCCTACCCTCACCTATGGTCATGAGCTATGGGTAGTGACCGAAAGAACGAGATCGCGAATACAAGCGGCTGAAATGAGTTTCCTCCGCAGGGTGTCTGGGCTTTCCCTTAAAGATAGGGTGAGAAGCTCAGTCATCCGGGAGGGGCTCAGAGTAGAGCCGCTGCTCCTCCGCATCAAGAGCAGTCAGATGAGGTGGCTCGGGCATCTGATCAGGATGCCTCCTGGACGCCTTCCTGGTGAGGTGTTCCAGGCACGTCCAACCGGGAGGAGGCCCGGGGAAGACCCAGGACACGCTGGAGGAACTATGTCTCCCGGCTGGCCTGGGAATGCCTTGGGATTCTCCCGGAAGAGCTGGAAGAAGTGGCCGGGGAGAGGGAAGTCTGGGCTTCTCTGCTTAAGCTGCTACCCCCGCGACCCGATCTCAGATAAGCGGAAGAGGATGGATGGATGGATGGAGGTTTACTTAAAAAGATAAAGAACATGTAAACTCTATAGTGAAAGCATGTAAGCTGGAAATTAAAGAGTACCCCCTAAAATAAAAATATTTTGATTTCAAAATCATTAGCTAATAAAAAAATCATACAGTAACAAAAATGATTCCTAGTTTTTCTTTATTTTGATGTATTAAATTTTCTTTTGAATACTTCTTTTGATAAAACAACTTTGATCTTTTTGATATCTAGAATTACACCATGAATCAGCCACTCACAATTATGATTTACTTTCATTTAAATCATAATTGATTATATTATAACTTAAAATGTATTTAATCTCATGTAGTTACATATAACATTTGTACTGTGACAATAGATCTCAATTATATTGTAAGTATGCATTTACAAGCTCATGTTCAGTGAAAAGCACCACTTACTAAAACCAGGGTTTGATAACTGATTAAGATATGCTGCAGTTACATTTTTAAACTCACTTAATTTAATACAGGACCATGGAGGACAGGAGTCTATCCTGGGCACTTAAGAATGAAGCAGCCATAGATAGTTGGCCAGACTATTTTAGGGTATTTGATTGAATACTCTATAAATTGAAACATATAATTTAAATATTAGATTCAAACAATGGAAGCCTCAAGCTATTGTACTTTACTGTTTCCAAGTTAGTGATTACATGGAATGGAATTAAAAACGTCTGGAAAGCAGAAAGTTCTACTATAATCACCTATCAACTTCAATGTGTGTTTAAATGTTTAATACTGTATATAAATGACAATAAGCCTGAACTTGAAAAAATATATATATATTTTTTTGTCTTTTTGTAAGATTTTTAGAAAATGTGCAGGACAACACATAGGTGAAAATAAAGATTATTGGTCATCATCCTGAATTAAGCACAGTACAATAAAGAACATGTTTTCTCAAGGGAAATACTGGGTTCACATTGTTCTAATATTTTTTAAGAACAATTAGACCAATAAGGCATTTTTATAGTACATCACTGGAAATATATTGTTATCTGTAAAATATATTTACAACTAAATTACATGATAATAGTTGTATACCAGTTATATGTCAAATTCATTGCCTAGGTAACCATAAGAAGGTTACAGCATTAAGCAGGCACATTACCAAAATTTGTGCATTGCTATTACACTGAGATCTACAGATATGCCATCATTTCTCTACTAAAACAATATAATACAAGAATAAAGTATACAATAACGATAATACTAAATACGTGAATGGGAGAATAACTATACTAACACTTACATTGCAAGTTACTTACTTGTAATTACATCTTATGCTTCAGTTCCAGTCCGAGGTTACCCTTGTTGAGATAATTCAGTTCAGAAGCAGCAGAAGAGTATTAATTAATAAAAAAAATCCAAAAAATGAATGCATATTCAGTCCTTATTAATAAAATAAAGTATTGGAAAGTAAGTGTATATGTTAATAAATATGGACAAAAATCACACTTGTTCTTGATTGACAACTGTGTTGGCTATGACACTGAATAAAACGGAAAACAAAAAAATGGCATTGGTGTCTTCATTGTACTTTACAAAGTAAAGTGTTTACCAGTTTTTCATTTGTTATTTTTGCTGGGCTCGAGCATAAAAATCTGTCATGTTTTTATAAAACAAGATTAATTTATTTTCCTAAACTATTTATTTAAATACAGAGTCACTGTGGGAACATATACACCACCTGATTACTGGCCAGTTTGCAGATGCCAGTCAACCAGACTTGCACATTTTTTGGATGTGAGAAGAAACCCTACTCAGATACTGGAAGAAAATAAAAACTGCACTCAGACAGGGATTTGAGCCAAGGACTTTGGGATAGGCTTCCCTATGACCCTGTTTTGAATAAATGGATCTAGAAAATGTGTTAGCAGTGAGGCTGTGACTATAACAACTAAGCCAACGTGGTGCTATATGAGAAACTCTCAAAAGATAAAAAAAAATTTTACTGCTAGTAAAATAAAAAGACAATAAAAGTTAAAATATGTTACTACAATATACTTGTTATTTTATATATGTAATATTCAAAGTAAAAATAAAGATGTTTTGAAGCATTTAAGAGGTTCCAATGCACTTAAAATGTATTCATTGCAGTGTCAGGTTTTACAGTATTTCTTTTTATTTATTTATTTATCTATTTATTTATTGTATTTCTGAAGGTTAGTCAAACCACATGCCTTCTGTTTTCTGTTGCTGTTCTGACGTGTAATGAAGGCAAGGAATCTGTTTTGAAAATACACTTTTGATGCTTTTGGTTTACTGTGAAGCCTTGGGGAAAGTGAGAAAAATGAACTCTGTCGTGGGTTGGTGAGAATACAGATGGAGGGAAAAGAAGAAAACAGGAGATGTGGAGAAAAACAGCAAAGCAGAATTATTAAAGAAGCAAAGCGAAATTATTTTTCTGTATCAAGAACTATATATCGTATTTTTTGCTCACAAATTTGAAAAATCATGAAAAAATATACAACCTGTTATTCTGTTTCTGGTTGTGGAAACATCAGGTATTCTGCCAGCAATAAAAAGTGCAGTCACTCTGAAAATGATGCCAGTAATAATCCATCTACAGTACCTTAATCAACTTGTAGATTGCTTGAGGGAATAAGCCAAAACTCCTTAAGAACAATAAGTAAAAATGGGGGTGATATTTCATCTGACAAGCTAATTTTTGTTAAGTCCTATTTACGAGCATTGAAATGATAGAAGACATGCTTAGTGCCTATCTGCTATGTAAAAGCTCCATATATTTATTTTTTCAGACTGCATTGAAACAGTGTTTTAAGATTCTGTGTAGCATTATGTGAACAAAATCGGTGCCATCCTAGTATGTGGATTATAACTTTAACTAACTAAAGAAGCTTGTTACTTTTGTGTTTGCCGAGCCATTTTTATTATGGTCTAGAATGGTGATTCCAACAAAGCTTGATCCAATATAACAGAGAAACAGGCACACAATGATTGAAGTACAAATCCTGGATTATTAAGTGTATCAAAATTGCTATAATAATGGATTACAGTAATCCCTCCTCGATCGCGGGGGTTGCGTTCCAGAACCCCCCGCGATAGGTGAAAATCCACGAAGTAGAAACCATATGTTTCTATGGTTATTTTTATATATTTTAAGCCCTTATAAACTCTCCCACACTGTTTATAAATATTCCCCGCAGAGTTATACAGCATAATCCCTTTGTATTCTCTTAGATATTAGGTAAGATTCATTGAAATTATGTATATAAACACACTGTTTATATACAGTAAAACCTAAATATTATTTTAAAGATATTGAGTGTCTCCGATATCACATGTTACAGCCATTACGATAGACATGCCACCAGCAATAAATACGTACAATGCAACAAAAATAGTATACAGTAAATGTGTGTGTACAGTGACACTAAACGTACGTACATGTACTAAGTACTGTAAGTAGAAAATTAATTATGGTTACTCACCAACAATGACACGATGCCTTGTCCGATAACAATGAGTTTTATTTTACTGCACAACAAAGGAGAGCGTTACAGCCCTTAAAGGAGCCACTTCAGGCGATTGTGTAGCACTGCCGTTGTTCTTCTTCTGGCAGTCTTCAATCCAAATCCCTAAAGCAGATTCCATCCAGACTACTGCCTTATTAAATCCACTTACAACTTGTTTTGCACCCTGGTTAAAAGGACACTGCGGCTGTAGATCTTATATTCCTTTCCTACTTTTTAAATAAAAAGAATCGTAGCCTTCAACAAATCCAAAACGTTTACCTTTTCGGCAATCGTTAACATCTTCCGTTTGCGCTTGGGCACGGCCCCTGAAGCAGTAGCAGATCATTTTGGAGCCATAATGAAGGGCTTGACTATGCACAAAGATAAACACAAAAGAGCACAACTCTTTACACAGCGAAACACGTTAATGCTGAATGAGCAAGACGAGACTTCCTGGTTAACACTGCATTCAGCAAGCAGGAACTTAACTGCATGCTCTGATTGGTTAGCTTCTCAGTCAGGAGAATTTAACTGCGTGCTCTGATTGGTTAGCTTCTCAGTCATCCACCAATAATGTCCCTTGTATGAAATCAACTGGGCAAACCAACTGAGGAAGCATGTACAGGAAGTAAAAAGACACATTGTCCGCAGAACCCGCGAAGCAGCGAATAATCCGCGTTATATATTTAGTTATGCTTTCATATAAAATCCGCGATAGAGCGAAACCGCGAAAGTCAAAGCGCGATATAGCGAGGGATTACTGTATAGCAACAGAAGAGGGTCCTGAATAATTACATTCACCATTGTATTGTATTATGTCCATCATGGACCATGTGCCAGTTTCTGTAGCCGAGGATCAGTCCACCAAGGCCCCTGCCTTCGGCCACCACCCAACTCACACTGCACCCAACCTCCTTGGCCCCTCCCAAAGGGGCTGAGCCCATGGGAAGGGGGACCGACATTGCCTCTTCGGGCTGTGCCCGGCCGAGCACCATGGGTGCAGAGGGGGGCCCCGGTGACCCACATCCGGGCAAGGGAAAATGCCATCCAAAGTTTTCATTTATCATAGAAGGTTTGCTGAATGCAAACGTGACTTCAATGCTCACGTGGGCAATGACAGTGAGACCTGGAAGGGCGTGATTGGGAGGAATGGTCCCCCCAATCTGAACCTGAGCAGTGTTTTGTTATTGGACTTCTGTGCTTGTCACGGATTGTCCATAATGAACACCATGTTCAAGCATAGGGGTGTTCGTATGTGCACTTTGCACCAGGACACCCTAGATCTCAGTTTGATGATCGACTTTGTGGCCGTGTTGTTGGACCTGTGGCCACATGTCTTGGACACTTGGGGGAAGTGATGGGCAGAGCTGTCAACTGATCACCACCTGGTGGTGAGTAGGCTTCGATGGTGGCAGAGGATGCCGGTCAGGCCTGGTAGGCCCAAACGTGTTGTGAGAATGGGAACGTCTGGCAAAGTCCCCTGTCAGAAATAGCTTCAACTCCCACCTCCGGCAGAATTTAGGCCACATCCCGAGGGAGGTGGGGGACATTGAGTCCAAATGGGCCATGTTCCGTGCTTCTATCGTTGAGTCAGCTGACTGGAACTGTGGCCATAAGGTGGTCGGTGCCTGTCGTGGCGGCAATCCCTGAACCTGCTGGTGGACACCAGGGATGCTGTCAAGCTGAAGAAGGAGTCCTACAGGAAGCTTTTGCCCTGTGGGACTCTGGAGGCAGCTGATAGGTAATGGCAGGCCAAGCGGATGGCGGCTTCGGTGGTTACTGAGGCAAAAACTCAGGCGTGGGAGGAGTTTGTGGAGGCCATTGAGAATGACTTTCGGACGACCTCAGGAAGATTCAAGTCCTCCATCCGGCATCCCGGGATTCAGGAGGAACGGTGTGGTTTTTGTCTTGGTTGCGGAACAGTGAACCAGCTCTGCACCCTTAACGGGGTCCTGGAGGGTGCATGGAAGTTTGTCCAACCAGTCTACATGTGTTTTGTGGACTTGGAAAAAGCATTCAACCATGTCCCTCGGGGAATCCTGTGGGGGGTACTCCGAGAGTATGGGGTACTGGACCCCCTGATAAGGGCTGTTAGGTCCCTAAGCAATCGGTATCAGAGCTTGGTCCACATTGCCAGCAGTAAGTCGAACCCATTTCCAGTGAGAGTTGGACTATGCCAAGGCTGCCCTTTGTCACCATTTCTGTACTTCTATGGACAGAATTTCTAGGCACAGCCAGGGCGTTGAGGGGGTCCGGTTTGGTGGGCTCAGGATTGGGTCATTGCTTTTTACAGATGATGTTGTCCTGTTTAATTCATCAGGCTGTGATGTTCAGCTCTCTCTGGATCAGTTCGCAGCTGAGTGTGAAGCGGCAGGGATGGGAATCAGCACCTCCAAATCCGAGACCATAGTCCTCTGACAGAAAAGGGTGGAGTGCCCCAACAGGGTTGGGAGCAAGATCCTGCTCCAAGTGGAGGAGTTCAAGTATCTCGGGGTCTTGTTCATGAGTGAGGGAAGAATGGAGCGTGAGATTGATAGGTGGATCGGTGCGCCGTCCTCAGTGATGCAGGCTCTACATCGGTCTGTTGTGGTGAAAAAGGAGCTGAGCCATAAGGCAAAGCTCTCAATTTACCAGTCGATCTATGTTCCTACCCTCACCTATGGTCATGAGCTATGGGTAGTGACCAAAAGAACAAGATTGCAAATACAAATGGCTGAAATTAATTTCCTCCACAGGGTGTCTAGGCTTTCCCTTAAAGATAGGGTGAGAAGCTCAGTCATCCAGGGGGGGCTCAGAGTAGAGCCGCTGCTCCTCCGCATCAAGAGGAGATAGATGAGGTGGCTTGGGCATCTGATCAGGATGCCTCCTGGACACCTGCCTGGTGAGGTGTTTCGGGCACGTCTAATCGGGAGGAGGTCCCGGGGGACCCAAGACACGCTGGAGGGACTATGTCTCTCAGCTGGCCTGGAAACGCCTAGAGATTCCCCCAGAAGAGCTAGAAGAAGTGGCCGGGGAGAGGGAAGTCTAGGTATCTCTGGTGAAGCTGCCTCCCCCGCATCACGGATAAGCGGAAGAGGATGGATGGATGGATGGATGGATGGATGGATGGACCATGTGTTTGCTGTATGTACAAAAGTCTTCATACTTTTAATTACATTATTCTAGAGCTCCATCCTGAAAAAGCAAACTATTGAGATTTTGGAAACTGGCAACTAGAGCAGGGTATTATATGGTAACAAAGTGACAGAATGGCATTCGGGGCCTGACTTAGTCTTCTTTCTCTTGAAATGAAGCAGAGGCTGCATTTAAGTAATTACACCAATGACAAAGTAGTTATACTTAGGATCCACTGTACCATCCTTAAACAATTGGTAGAAGAGCCTAATGAAGTTTTATTAAATATGGCCTTCCTCATGACCTGTGCTTGAATTCAAGGTCCAAGGCAGTCTTATGAAAATTAATGATTATTTCATTCTATAATTAATTAACCTTATGCACAGTGTAAACAACATCTCAATTAAGTAATAAAATATATTAATAGGAAGGTCGCTTATAAGAATTCTGATAGATGCTACTTCCTTTTCTGATATGCGACTGGAGAGAGATGAGCCTCTGATTAGTAAAAGGGTACCTGATCTATTTTTTTGTGAAATAGAAAAGTAAACAATGATCCTAGAATCCATGAAATGAAATTGCTACCTCTTTAAATTTCCTGGGTATTTCATGTCACTTCACATGCATGTCCTTCTTTTCAACCATGAGGCTGCTTTTGTGCACTAAGAACTTAGCCTGTAGTGCTACTATATGCAAACAATATTTGTCTAAATGTTTATATGTCTGCGGTGGGCTAGCGCCCTGCCCGGGGTTTGTTTCCTGCCTTATGCCCTGTGTTGACTGGGATTGGCTCCAGTAGACCCCCGTGACCCTGTAGTTAGGATATAGCGGGTTGGATAATGGATGGATAGATGTTTATATGTAGTACAAATATTATCTTATACATTGTTTTGTGTAAATTAAATATAATATTAGAAGGACAATGATTTGCAGCATTAATCCTTAAAGGCAAACATCTGGTTATTTATTTTTGTTTCTCTATGGAATTTTTGTTTGCCCGGAAGAAACTTCATGCCAGGTTTTACCAGTATACCTATATGATATGCTGAAAGCTGTTTAATGGAAAATCTTCCAAACACATTTTAAAAGAACATTGAAATAGAGTGAAGTAGACTGCAGTCTACTAACTTCTTGCCACTAGACAAATGAGACTAAAGCAGTAATTCTTATTGATACGGAAATTAAACGTTTTGTTCCTGTCAATGTTAAAAAAAATTCAAGACTAAAAGAGGGCTGATAATTCCAGAACAGATGAATGTCTATAATGAAAGGCCTCTCAAGAATAAGAGACATACAGGAAAAGTACGTAGAGAGTCTGATGCAATGTCACTAGCTATACCCCGTGACTGCACCCACGTAGTAATGAAACAGGACAAACTTTAAAAATCAATAGACAGCACTATATCTGATTGTGTTCAGCTCTGACAGGAGAGTGTTCCTCGCGTGGGAAGAAAAGCACAAGGCCATGATATCTCTGGCAATCAGCAGTTACCCTCTAAAACACATGGAGCTCTGATCTCTCTCTCAAAAACATTAAACATTACTCCTTAACAATCTGTAGATGATAATGTCTGTTGAACAAACAGGTATCGCTAGCTAAGTGGAGGCAAGGTGCACTCCAACACGTGGCAAGATGTAGACTAACTTGAACAGAGGCTGGCGAGTGAATGAGGAAGGCCCCGCTCCCCTTCTCTTGACCCACAGCCACTCTCTTGGATTTGAATAAATACGTCGGTATTGCAAGTGAACTATGTTACTTAGCGCGATGAGAGAAGTCGCAAAATCAACAGGAAAGTTCAAGCAGAAAACAACCAGATATAAATCTGTTAAGTAATTCTATTATGAAAAGCAGACAGACACACAGAGAGAAAGCTCTTGGGCCATGAAATTTTTAAAACCTTTTCTTAGTGAGCACCTATTGGCCAAGGGTAACCTACACTCCAAATTTCAAATCCCAAGTCCTCATGGTTCCGGAGATTTTGTGAGTGAGTCAGTGGTATTTGGATTTTATACTGTATGTATAGATTACTGGATACTTCTGTTCACAGTCCATATGAATCAAGCTAAAATGATTTAAACGTTTTTTTAAAGATTATCAAGTCCTCCTGAAAGACGATGAAGCTATCAACTCCATTTATATAAATCACAAGAGTTGCAGTGAAAAACAGTTGTTGGAAACAGCAAAAAATCCAACTCATTCAGCAATTAAGGAAGACTTGGGTAAATCCCCTTGCATTAAGGGGGTCAAGAAAGCCATCCAAATATGTATGTCAGTATAGTCACTAACACAGTAGTGCTTCATGAAGAAATTATAAAGGAACATACAACACCTTCAAGGAAATATTTCCTAACTGCTTCTTTTGTGTGTTTTGTTGAATCGAGGTGTATAACAGATTTACTGACAGCAGCTGAAACAGAGGTGTCCCAAGTGCTGTAACTCAAAATGATGTCCATCAGTAAGGCTAAAACCTATGACACTGAAAGCTTTTGTGGAAGAAGACTGTATATGGAGAGTCAGCACAACATAAGGAAACTTCAGTCGTGCTGTTTGGGTGTAAATGGCTAGTGGCAAACAGAAATTCACAAAAATTATTTCCTGTTACAATTATTATGGCCAGTCACCATTCTCATTCTCATTACCAAATGATCACCACAATGCTCTGTGAAAACATTCTGATTTTTAGGAAGCCCTCTTAGAATTTAGAGGCTACCTTGCTGATTTAAAACCAACAATGTTAAAAGACGATTTTAGGCAAGCATTTCGAGCAAATGCAAAACATTTATAAACTGGGAATAAGCAAAGTCAAAAACAGGCAACAGGCCTAATAATGCAGCCTTATTACCAAAATAGATAATAATATACAAAATAGAGGGGCAGTAGGGGAACACTTTAAACACAACAAACTCAACTAAACACTAAACAAACAAAAAATACAGATAGCAGAATGGTTTGAAATGGCAGTAAGGACTCAAAGAAATAGATGGTAATTTTTTACCTCTGCATCCCTTATATCAAATAATTGATACACAATGTGCTAAGATCATATTCAGATATTATTTTTGTGTGCTTATTTGTATTATGTTTATAGACTTTTTGTACCCAATCTGAACTTTTCAGGGTTAAAAAGTCTATTTATGGTGTTAATTTTCCCTGAATTCAAGTATTTAGGTTTGTTTTTTTGTTTTTTTTGTTCTATTTCTATATTTGTTTTAATTTTGTGTTCATGTTGTTAAAACTTGTCTCCCCAGTTTCTGTGTTGCATTGGGTTAAAAGGACAGCAATTAACATTGCTTCCTCATCAAGACTGTGGAAAACACAGACCTTCGTGAACTATTTTACTTTTTTAAAAAAATATTTCTACAGTATATCTACAATTTCTGCTTAATGCTCTGGTTTTGTTATTTTTGATACTTTTCATTTTCATGGATTCAATGTAAGTTTGTCTTATCTTCTGGTCACTTTATGTCCTCTTGCTAGTCCTCGCTATCATAGCATGTTTGTTACTAAACAACATAACAAACTGAGCAGGACTTGATGCAACCAGCAAGGTTTAGATTTTAAAAAACATTTTGTTCATCCTGCCATACAAAAATCCTAATTACAGCTGAAAAATGTTAGCTTCAACAGCTATTGGATTTTCACAAGCAATTGTAAATGAAGTACAGCAATACTTCATTCCAACTACCTATCTGGTTCTTGAAATGTATCTGATAATAGTGAAGAGCAGCACTATGAGTAAGTGAGACATTATGTTTTGGTAGGTATCTGCTGTGTATGTACGTATTTTTGATACTTATCTTCTTCTGTGGAATTTTACAAATATGACATCAGTGCAAAATAACATATATATGTGTTTTTTTTGTCCAGGTTCCATTGCTGGGTGGCATGTTGGCGCGGTGGGTAGCACTTTAGCCTTGCAGTTAGGAGACATCCCTGCGTAGAGTCTGCATGTTCTCCCCATGTCTGCGTGGGTTTCCTCTGGGTACTCCGGTTTCCTCCCACAGTCCAAAGACATGCAGGTTAGGTGCATTAGCGATTCTAAATTGTCCCTATTATGTGTGTGTTTGTGCGCGCCCTGCAGTGGGCTGGCGCCCTGCCCGGGGTTTATGCTAGCTGGGATTGGCACCAGCAGACCCCTGTGACCCTGTAATTGGGATATAGCAGGTTGGATAATGGATGGATGGTTCCATTGCCATTCCGACATTGCATATGCCCACATGAGACAACAAAAATGACTCTAAAGTGTTATTCACATATACATTACATGTCTTTGCATCACTTTTGATAAGTCAAAGAAAATGTATTTTGTGATGAAAATGCTGACATAATCAAAGTATATCACAGATGTATAGTTAATTAGATACAGTATTTGACTTCTCTTACTATAATAACCAATAACAGTTTTTTAGACAGCACCTCATTATTGCTTTATTAATAGTATGATTCAAGCAGCATATTATGTTTAAAACAATTGTAATTCCAGTGTAAACATTTTTAATAGAGTAGGTCCTGAAGACAATAAATCCTGGAATAATGGTTTGATTCAAGTTGAGGGAAGTATAAGAAAAAAAATTTTGTCTGGTATGTTATTAGTCATTTCACATGTGAATGACTACTTCATACTATTTGACTTTTTATGACTTAAAATGTATTTTGACAGTCTTATTCTTTGCACTAGATTTGTTTCTTTTCCATACTGTCAGCATTAATAAGATCTTTGAAGGAATATTTGCCAATACATTAAATTTCCTTTTGTTTTCCTATCTTGTTTCTTTCCTAGCACTGTACAGGTTCAAAGGACGACAAAATCTATCATCACAACAAAGGCAGCCGGGAACCAACCTTGAACAAAACACCACTCAGTCTCAGGGTGCAATTCTTCACACAGCCGCTTACAAATGAATTAAAAATCAGTATAACAGCATGCATTGGATTGTGAAAGTATACCTTATACCTGAAGAAAATGTACATAAACACAAAATAAACACACAAACTTTACACAGAACAAACCCCATCAAAGTGTAAATAAGGTACAGTGATACAATTGATGGGGTAAGTCTTATGTTACCCAAGAAAATTATTTTTAAAGGTAGTTATATGGCCACTTAAATCTTATTTTTATTCATGGAAACACCATATAAGATTGAATACCTACAAACAAATGTTGATATATGAAAAGTGAATATGAATAACTTTATGAAATCATATAAGATGGCTACAACTACACAGGTTTATTTCCCAAAGCTTTCCTTAAAACACTCCAGTCGTTCCATGTATTTGTTAAATTCCACCAACAGCACACCTTATTCAAACTAATGAGATAATGACTAGCTAAAATAGGCGTGCTATAAGTTCAAATTACAAAATAAATGGGTACCCTGAAATTCTGGGGTGCCTTAAGGAGGGGTTTCGAAATTGCTAACCTAGAGCACAGTAGCAAGACATAATATTATAGTTTTGTACCAGTAAAGCAATAGTCTGTAAGCAACAAATTGTCAACGTGATATTAGAGCGGACATGAAGAAATCTGAGGGAAAAAATTGAAGCAGAAGAAAAAAAAATGATGTGGAAGAACCAAAACACCTGTCTCCATTAGATGACTAGAACCTAAAGGTCAATTGCTGAAGGGACAGAGGGAATACCAGTAAAGTAGTTACTCAGTGAGTAAATCTTACTGTAATTAGTTGTATTGGATGTGTTGCAGTTAAGAAACTATTCATTAGGAAATACACCAAGAAGAAGAAATTAAATTATGTAAAAGATGATAAAACATAAAAAGTCAACCAGTAGCTTCTTTCATTATGTAGTAAGTTCACATTTGAAATGTTTGGTGCACAGAGATGCTAGTGTGTATGGAAGCCTATTCGTGCTGTTTAATTCCATTTATACTGCATTATTTTACTAAATTATTGCACTATTTTACAATAATTACTGCGTTATTCACAGGTATACATTTAATACTGCATATGTTGAATGGTAAATTTAATTTGTCCATTTTAGGGTTACAGAGAGCCAGTGATTATTTCTGTAAGGCAAGAAGGAACCTGCTGCTTCCAGTAACATTGAGCACACATGTGGAGGGAGAGCTTAAGAAAGAACATAGCTTACAATTAAGTGACAACAACTGAAAAAATGTTCTAAGCACGAATGTAATTTTAATTAGAAATAAAGTTTAGTAAGTACAGTGGGATGTAAAAGTTTGGGCAACCTTGTTAATAGTCATTATTTTCCTGTTTAAATCGTTAGTTGTTACGATAAAAAATGTCAGTTAAATATATCATATAGGAGACACACACAGTGATATTTGAGACGTGAAATGAAGTTTATTGGATTTACAGAAAGTGTGCAATAATTGTTCAAACAAAATCAGGCAGGTGCATAAATTTGGGCACCGTTGTCATTTTATTGATTCCAAAACTTTTAGAACTAATTATTGGAACTCAAATTGGCTTGGTAAACTCAGTGACCCCTGACCTACATACACAGGTGAATCCATCCATCCATCCATCATCTAACCCGCTGAATCTGAACACAGGGTCACAGGGGTCTGCTGGAGCCAATCCCAGCCAACACAGGGCACAAGGCACAAGGCAGGAACCAATCCTGGGCAGGGTGCCAACCCACCGCAGGACACACACAAACACACACCCACACACCAAGCACACACCAGGGCCAATTTAGAATCGCCAATCCACCTAACCTACATGACTTTGGATTGTGGGAGGAAACCAGAGCGCCCGGAGGAAACCCACGCAGACACGGGGAGAACATGCAAGCTCCACGCAGGGAGGACCCGGGAAGCAAACCCAGGTCTCCTAACTGCGAGCCACCGTGCCGCCCCAGGTGAATCCTATAATGAGAAAGAGTATTTAAGGGGGTCAATTGTAAGTTTCCCTCTTCCTTTAATTTTCTCTGAAGAGTAGCAACATGGGGGTCACAAAACAACTCTCAAATGACCTGAAGACAAAGATTGTTCACCATTATGGTTTAGGGGAAGGATACAAAAAGCTGTCCCAGCGATTTAAGCTGTCTGTTTCCACAGTTAGGAACATATTGAGGAAATGGAAGACCACAGGCTCAGTTCAAGTTAAGGCTCGAAGTGGCAGACCAAGAAAGATTTTGGATAGACAGAAGCGGTGAATGGTGAGAACAGTCAGAGTCAAACCACAGACCAGTACCAAAGACCTATAAAATCATCTTGCAGCAGATGGAGTCACTGTGCATCGTTCAACCATTCGGCGCACTTTACACAAGGAGATGCTGTATGCGAGAGTAATGCAGAGGAAGCCCTTTCTCCACCCACAGCACAAACAGAGCCACTTGAGGTATGCTCAAGCACATTTGGACAAGCCAGCTTTATTTTGGAATAAGGTGCTGTGGACTGATGAAACTAAAATTGAGTTATTTGGACATAACAAGGGGCATTATGCATGGAGGAAAAAGAACACAGCATTCCAAGAAAAACACCTGCTACCTACAGTAAAATATGGTGGTGGTTCCATCATGCTGTGGGGCTGTGTGGCCAGTGCAGGGACTGGGAATCTTGTCAAAGTTGAGGGACGCATGGATTCCACTCAGTATCAGCAGATTCTGGAGACCAATGTCCAGGAATCAGTGACAAAGCTGAAGCTGCGCCGGGGCTGGATCTTTCAACAAGACAATGACCCGAAACACTGCTCAAAATCCACTAAGGCATTCATGCAGAGGAACAAGTACAACGTAATGGAATGACCATCTCAGTCCCCAGACCTGAATATAATTGAAAATCAGTGGTGTGAGTTAAAGAGAGCTGTCCATGCTCGGAAGCCATCAAACCTGAATGAACTTTGTAAAGAGGAATAGTCCAAAATACCTTCAACCACAATCCAGACTATCATTGGAACCTACAGGAAGCGTTTAGAGGCTGTAATTACTGCAAAAGGCACATCTACTAAATATTGATTTCATTTCTTTTTTGTGGTGCCAAAATTTATGCACCTGCCTGATTTTGTTTGAACAATTATTGCACACTTTCTGTAAATCCAATAAACTTCTCAAATATCACTGTGTGTGTCTCCTATATGATATATTTAACTGACTTTTTTTATCGTAACAACCAATGATTTATACAGGAAAATAATGACTATTAACAAGGTTGCCCAAACTTTTGCATCCCACTGTATATATGTTGTAATATAGGCAGAGTGGTAGTGTGATATTCCATTGCATGTCAACTGATTGAATGCTATATGCGTACTTAACCTCTATTTTCATGTATGTACCCAATATTACCAGCACCAGCAGGAAATGTGACAGGAATACTTCTTAATCAATAAAAAAACACTGACTCCTTCATGTGTTGTGAAATAAATTAAATCCATCCCCTTTTTCCATCCCCGACATTAAACCTCTGAACATTCAAGGTATGAAAAATACCTGCTGTGCCACTAGATCGCACTGTATCAAAATATCTATACTAGATTAAAATTAAACAGATACTTTTTTTATTCCATTCTGTTAGCAGATTGCACAGAACACAGTCTTTTAAACTTGGCTGTTTAATTGTGCCCTGCAAAGGACCTTCAAGTCGTACACCACTGATGCTTCTTCTCTTATATATAGTGCTGCTGTGATGAGCACTGGATCCCTGTGACTCTAAAATGGGTGCATGAAGTTTGCCCCTTAGCATATGCAGGATTAAATACTGTATATACCTGTGATTTTGATTCAGTACTCATGACTTAATTGCACACATACCGTCCTTAATCTATCCTTTACTAGCCTTCACAGCCATCTGGAGTACATGCACTCACAAACATAACCGACCACACCATGCAAACCTTTGTGTAATAATGTAGTACTTAGTGTGAAAGAGCATGATAATTATTGCAGAATAATGGAATACTTTTGCAAAATAATGCAATTCTTTTTCAGAAAAACACATTTTTTGAGAAATAACGCAATAACTTACAATTACATTGATGCCTGTCTGCATCTTTTTGAGAAGCACAATGATGATTTTGTCATGTTCTGGGGAGCACATTTCAGCCAAACATGTAGGTGATCTGATCAAAACTGGCGGAATGATAACTGCCGGGAAACAAACACATTTTGCTTCATGATCTCAAACACAGTTAAGATCTACTTAGAGCAGATGTCTACAACTGGATTATCAACAGTATTAGCCTGACCCCCTCAAAGCCCTGACATTAAAATTATTAAAGTACATGGAATTACTTTGACAGGCCAAAGTCAAAAGAAGAGTCATGGAAAATCCTATGAGAACCTTGGAAGAATTTACCATGGGACTATGCATGTAACATAAGGCCACACAAATACTGACTTACTGTTAAAACACAAGAAATACTTGTTACTTTTTTCTTGTGTCAATGTTTATTTATGTTTAATTTCATGTTAAACAGCGTTTTGATGAGCAAATAATCACTTGCTAGAGATAATTTACTTTAAAATAATTTTCTAGATTGACATAAGTCTTTTGTGCAGTGAAGTTTATATATTTTATATAAATAAACACTATAAAACAAAGAGTTATAAAAATGTTGGTCTACAATATAGCATAGCATGTTTGGCAGAAATAAACACTGTGAAGGATCAAACATAAAACATTTGCAAACACTTAAAATGTGGGTGTGATGAAGAATGACAAAAGTTACTTAGAGAGACAGTAAGATTAATATAGAACAACAAGCTGTTTTTAAAGACAGGAGACTTCTAATTATATACCTTTGCTGGAAATGGACTGGTTACATTTTACAAGGAAATTGTTTGATAAATGAGCTGTTAAAAAGTAAAGGAAAAAACGAACAGAAGCAGGATGAAAAAAGAAGATTGAGAGGTAATGTTTCTAAGGACTAACAAGACATAAATAAATGAGCAATACGTAGAGATCTGTGGTGGATTTAGTAAATAGTGTGTATAAAGCCAGGAAGTATTTTTTTACAAACACTCTGGAATGTGTCACACCAAAGGGGAGCATAAAGTACAAATTAAGAAATAAAACCCTGTTCTACCTGGTTGAATGTCTGTTTGTCTGGTAGAGCGGCTTACTCAATAGCACCCCTCCAAAATATCATTTTGTATACATTATGCTATTGTCTATATTTAGTTTTTCCTCATTCTGTGTTTTATTTATTGAAGATTGTGTTTATTGGTTTTGCAGTTTTGTATTATTAATATATGAATTTGTGTAATATAGAGCCTCAGGGTGTAGAGCCACCTAATGCTGCAGCCGGGGAAACATCTCCAGGAGTATTTACAGGGAAGCACCCTTTATTATGGTGGCTTTTTTCACTGAGGTTGTTTCCCCTCTTGTGTTTCATACTTTCTGTTTTGTTATTGGATTCCATGGTTTTGACCTCTGCTCACAAATTAAAGTACTTTTTAGATGTATTAGGTTTAGATTTGTCCAATTTTAAGTTTGTTTATTTCCTTTCTTTGCTTTTGCTCCTTTCTCAATTTGAAATATGTCTTGAATCTTTATACTAAACATTTAAATGTTAAAGGGACCTTGTTTTGTTGCTCTTGAGCCAGAGGGTTTTTTTGCAGTTCCTCTCTCTCAGGCTGCCTTAAGTGGTGAGGTCTATTCTATTGGTGTAGACTAGTGGTGGACCACAGATTACATTTTAGTATTTTGAAACCTTCAGCCTATTCTGAGCTGTACAAACAGACAGCATCATAACAGCACCCCTCTGCAGACTCATCTTAGCTATGTACCACTCCCTTCTTGGCAACTTCCAGCTAAGCTTCAGAATCACTTTTAGACATGTCTCTCTTCAGATACAGGGATATTAAACCTGGAAATCCTTCTGCCTGTAATCGAAAATGGGAAACACAATACCTATTCTCAAAGCCTATCACTACATGCTGCTACTCATAGGATTGTCATGTTATGGCTAGTCCACCTGTTTCTTATTTTTAACAGCCTATTCAACTTGGAACCATTTTCTACCCCTTTTTAGCCAGATGTTCTTTTGGCCTTTTCTCATCATCTTTGGTCACCTGTGTCCCCAATTTGTAGATCAGTAACAGTTGACCAATCTCTTTATTGCTCAGGTGCAAGTTGTACTTATGGGGCACTTGTCATGGTGGTCAGTTATATTTCACTCTAACAGTACTCACCTCTTCACATTGGCATGCAACATCATCTTTCCCATTGAAAGTGACAATTTGAACATCTTTTTTAGGGTAATAACAGGGCTCTCCTATGTCATGCTCCCAATTAGTGTAGCCTTTGACCCTGGAAATTTCTTGCCAGATCAGTAAACCTTCATAATATATTGTGTTTTGGGTGGCAGAATATTATTATTGGTAAACCTGGATTAAGAGAATATTAGAATCATGATATATTTTTTATTTGGCAGATGTCTCTGTCCAAGGTGACTTACAAAAACAATATACAGTACCTCCTAATAAGTTAGAATGTATTGAAAGTGCAAAGTACAAATTAACCAACAGTAAACAACAAAGGAATAAGATAGACTAAGTGTTGTGAGATGCAGTATTATGTTTATCAAATTGACATAGCTACAGTAATTATGCAGTTGAATTTCTGGACTACTTGTCACTAAAAACAGAGCTACAGTAATGGTTGGCACTGCTTGGATTGTATTATATTGTTGTGCAATACTGCTGACACGTAAATATAAGAAAAATGTCTACAGGGACTCCTTTATGTGTTTTAGGTTCATTATCTGTGCTGACAATTTTGACTTCCCTTCTATCCAAGTACTTCTTATTCTAGGTGCACAAAGAAATACATTTTAACTCCATAAATAAATGATTATTTGCATGAGTTGCCCACTTTATTACCTTTTTTGAATGTGGCAATTTATATTGTAATTTAAAATGTATGTTATAAGAGTTGACTTACCCTCTTTCATTATACTTCATTAAATGTGAAAACCAAGCTGCTGCTGTAACTCTGAAATTGGTGCCATCAAGTTAAAATGTTATTCTATCATATAAGAATCAGCTTCAGATTATAATCTTGCCTCATAATCAAAAATATTTTTACTTAAATGCATTACTCACTTTCTTTCTCATTGGCCTTCCACAAAAATATCATTCATAGCAAAGTTGTCAGAGCCTTTACTCTCTCAAGATTATGTTTAGGAATTCCAGTTTGCCCAACAATATTGATATTTTTTTTTCATCGTCATTTTTAACTCCGTTCTTTTCATAAAACGTTGAACCTGAATCTCTGTAAACTCTCTCTATATACCATAGCTGCCTTTAATATATTACATCATATAATGCTTTTGTATTATTCAAAAGCCTTGAAGCTCTGTTGTCTGCAAAAGCTCAATCATCATTAAGATGCTGGCTTTCATATCCATTAAATTGTTTCCACAATGTGTAAGAATGTGTGGGCTCGGAAAGGTGAGCACTCGGCTTAGTAATGAGATGTTATTTTCTTTTCCTTTTTCTTTTAACTTCTGGGCAACTTATCATATTAACTGACTGTTTCATTATGTTCCCTTTGAAAGAATCACCCTGTACCAATACAATGCTGATCTCCTTAGTATGGTGAAGTGGGGGAGAGCTACATTGTCTGATATTCTCTCCATAATCTAGGTATGATTATTAGAGTTGGCCTGCTTACCTGTTATATGGATGTGACCTCCTGGAAATAATGTCTGTAGATTTAGGTTTGTTTTTTTTTTTCAATCTACCTTAAATTATGGGTTGTCTATTAGTGCATAAAATTAAAAAGTGTGTGCTGGTATATACTTGTCTTCTTTAAACTGATCCTTCAATTGGTTAGCCTTCAGTGGGTTACAAATTCTCCCCCTTGGATGGGCCTTCTCCACTATAAAGTACTGATATTTTTATTAAAAATGAAAAGTGATCTTCCTTATAAAATATGGTCACTTTAGCAATGGGCTAAAGTAAAGCACCCTCTTTATACAAGAAAATGTTTGATTATCTCTCTTTCTTTTCTAGGACACGAAGCAGAAATGGACACTGGCCGATGGTGAGATGTAGCACGACTCCTGACCAGACAGACGTACCTAAAGGAATGGAAGACTCGCCAGCTGAAAGAGTCCTCTTCAGCAGCTGAAATCATCACACCTCATTGTGATTCAGCATCTTCAATTCCACGCCGTGCCGCTCACTTTCAGTGAGTTTTGCCCCACGCTCCTTAAGAGCGATGATGGCGACAATGAAGGAATTGGCCTATTTCAGCTATGGAGGCAGGGGTTTAAGACTAGATCATCTTCATTGGCTCAGGAAAGCATCTACATCCAGAACCGTTTCAAACCTCTCAACTGCACCACCATGGTGGCAGTGCCAGGTGATGTATTTGTTTTTGGAGGTTCTCTCAAAGTCTCAATATTTCTTACCTGAAACAGAAATCATTTATTTCTTATTTTCTCAGTGCCTGTGTACGAGATATTAAGAGAAGAGCACCGACAATCTTCAAGAGACACAAGGGCAGGGTAGAAGAGACCATCGTAATACACACAGGATTATATGATGTGCGATACAGACAGTCAGAGGTTCTTAAAGTAGATTTTGCATTACTTATTAATACCACAAAGGAGAGGACCTCGGCTACGAGAATCTTCATTTTGGGTTTTCTTACCTCTGGCTAGAAGATCAGATGAATATTACAGTCGTCTGCTAGCATTAAACAATCGGTTGAAAGACTTCTGCAAAGGGAAAAAACATTGGGTTCTTGGACAACTGGGATCTCTTTTGGGAGAGGCCGCATTTCGTCCAGGGAGATGGTCTGCATCCTAATAGATTCGGTGCCCAAGTCCTCTCAGAAAACATCTGTAAAGTAATTTGTCTCTCCTAACTATGTAATTCTATTCCAAATTCTTTCCATAATGCCTTGCTAGGAAATGATAACCCTGTGGCAAGCTCTTCCTCAAATGTGCACTGCATTAACTCTATAATAGCCAAACTCAGTCTAACTAAAAACCCCAGAAAATGTGTCATAAATGTGAATAATTTAATTACCATTTCACCTCTATATGTGCACTGTATTAAAACTATAACAACAGATTATAGATTAAATAAAAAAATCCACACAAAGCAGAATTAACACAACTAACTTAATTACCATTTCAAGCAGCCATAACACTATGCCAATTCAGCATTGTTCTTCCAAGAATTTAAATATTGCCTTATTAAATGTTAGTGCATTAAGCAAAAAGATGTTTTACATCAACAGTCTTATTAGTGATAGGTAAATTGACTTTCTTGCATTAAGTGAAACATATCTTAGCTTTAATGGTGCGGCTGTTCGAATCTGCACCTCCAAATTACAGCTTTACTCATGTGGTTAAATTATTTGTGGGTTAATGCAGACAAAGACTGCTTATCTGCTCTCATCCTCTTAGATCTGAGTACAGCATTTGATACCATTGATCACAATATTCTTATAAATCACCTTAGTCAGTGGGTGGACCTCTATGGCAATGTCTTAAATTGATGTGAGTCTTACTAACAGGCAGAAAATTCTGTTACCTGTGGTAACTATACTTTGAAGACACATGACATTCTATATGGTGTTTCACAAGGATCCATCCTGGGTCTACTGCTCTTTCTGATCTACATGCTTTCATTAGGTCAGATTAACTCAAGGCATAATGTGAGCTACCAGAACTACGCTGATGACACACAACTGTATTTATCAAAAGCACCTGATGACCCTGACTCTCTTGGCTCACTAACCTAATGTCTTACTTGTGCTTCTGAATGGAAGATTAGTAATTTTATCAAACAACATAAGGAGAAAACAGAAATGTTAGTTTTTGAGAGAAATTAATATATTGAGGGCAATAGAAATAAACGTGATCCGTAAGGCTTAAAAGTCATAATGGAGTTAAAAAATTTAGGGATATTATTGACTCTGACCTAAATTTTAAATCACATATTACTCAAATTTCCAGGGCAACATTTTTTCACTTAAGGCAAATAGCAAAAGATCCCTTTATAACTTTGCAAGATGCAGAAAAAATTAGTTCACACTTTTGCTTTCATTCGACTAAATTACTGTAACACACTCCTATCAGGACTTCCCAAGAAAGGCATAAATCAGTTGCAACTAGTGCAGAATGCAGCTGCAAGAATCTTAACTATGAAAAGAAAATCTGAGCACATCTCTCCTGTTATTACATTGGTTACACATGCCATTCAGAACTGACTTTAAAATACTGCTAATGGTTTACAAAGCTTTACATAATCTTGCTCCATCCTATATTTTGTAATGCCTGTCACCTTACACTCAAAATCATAACCTTAGAGCTTCAAATGAGTGTCTGCTTATAATTCCAAGAGCTAAACGTGGTGGTGAGGCAGCCTTCCGCTGTGATGCACCAAAATTCTGGAATAGTTTACTGATAGAAATCCGACAGGCAAATACAGTGGAGTATTTTAAAGAAACTGCAAAAAAACATTGTTTTAACATGGCTTTCTCATAGCTACCTTTTAGTGTATCCCTGTTAAGCTATATGTGCATTAAATTATTATTTTTACCAAGGATCCGAAATCTGTACTAATCCCAGATATTCTCTACTGTTCTTTTTCCGGTTCATCTGATCAAGGCAAATTGCAGTCCCAACATTTATGTATTGAAGGCAGTGTGTGCATTAGTTGTTTTTGGAAAAATATTACCTGAGAAAATGAAGAACTGATTTAAATGTGAAAAAGTCACAGATGAACACCCTTCCTTTCTCCATATCTAGGATTTGTAATAAATTTGACTCTATACTTTTCTTTCACTTCAGTTTTTGAATAAGACAAATGTTGGAGAAGAAGATTATTATCTCACATTTCTATTTCCGGATTACATTTTGGATGATGAGGTATTCTTGTTTAGATATGATCAATATCTCACAGGCCTTGCAACTCCTTTTTCATTTTTATCTTTGATTAAAAAACTTTTTTTTGTTTACCTAGTCAGAAATCTAACAGAAATGCACACTTTTTGATAATCATATCCCACCACTTTTGCTTACAAGCATAGCATCACTTTATGGTTACATCTCGTAATGTATGACATTAAAAAGCACACATGGTGTTCTCTCTTTGTGAGATTGTAAGTTTTGCCTTATTTTTTAAGTAGAGAAATTGTTTTTGCATAATTTGCTTAACAAAAAAAACGAGTGGTGTATAATAAAATACTGCTACCTAACCCTAGGTCAAAACATCCAAACAAAAGCTTGTGGCACAGGCCCTGGTTGGGCACATTTTTTCAAATGTAATTTGGTTTAGGATTATGTACATGTATTATTTTGAATAAATGAGCAAATTAAATTGGAACACAGAGGAAAAAGTTGTGGATCAGTGGAAGTTTGGCTCAAACTGTCAACAGTGGATATACTATACACCACTTCCTTCACAATGTAAATAGATTTCATGACTGTAAATTGTTTCTTTTTTTGGTTAAAATGCCAGTTATTAAACCTAACAAGCACAATTAACACCAACTGAACAGGTATGATAACATTTATACCTTGTGGAAACTAAGTTGAAGATGTGTAAAGTAAGCCAGACGTGGGTAGGAGATCTGTATATAGTTTAGATACATGTAGAGGGAAATGACCCACAAACTGTACTGTATAAACAAGGGTCTTGTTTTTTCCTGAAATTTATTTATAGAATTTAATTAACTAACCATGTACAGTAGAGGCGCCCCAAAAGGTTTCACAACTAGATTACATAGAACTGAAAAAACTAATCAACTTCTAATAAAGTTTATTTTTGAAATCCCAAAGATATAAATCTAATATACATAAAAGGAACAAAAACAAATCAATACAGTTCCTAAGTCTAATATTAAAGGAAAATTAAAAAAAAAAACCTAATAAACATTTAAATGCTAACATTTTTGCAAACTAATTTTACACAAAGCAGGAAAGAAAAGCAATAACAACAACAACAACCTTTATTTATATAGCATGTTTTCATATAAATGATGTAGCTCAAAGTGCTTTACTAGATAAAGAAAGGAAAAAGAAAAAATATAAAAATAATATTAGGCAATACTAAGTAACAAAGAATAAAGTAAATTCCAATGGCCAGGGAGGACAGAAAATAAACAAAAAACTCCAGAGGGACGGAGAAAAAAAAAATCTGCAGGGGTTCTGAAGCCACGAGACCATCCAGCCTTCACTAGGCATTCTACCTAACATAAATTATCTAAATCAGTCCTTATGGTTTTCAGGCTTCAACCTAAATAAAAAACCCACATAAAATAAATAAATAAAACCCAAATACAAGACCAATAATTTTCTTCAACGTTTAATAGATAACAATAGCAAAATATCCCATGCTCATATTAGCATTACGGATAAAGGCTCATGTTTCATATCTCTACAAGACAGTATTGTAAAAGTATGTCTTGTGGATAAGAAGTTGCCAGTGTGTATGAAAGCAGAATTCCCACAATACAAGGAGGGCCCACTAAAAGATACCTCTGTGTGGAAGAAGAGTGAAAGCTAGGGGGAGGCAGGCCAAATGATTGACATACAGATTAATGATTTGGGAGAACCTCAAAAAGAGTAAAAGAGGATGGCACAGTTGAAGTAAGTTTGCAGTTTTCACCCAGGAATTCAGAGAGCTGACTGCTTATAATATACAACATCTTTTAACAAAAATAATAAGGTTAAAGAAGGAGGCCAGAATAACTTCTAAAGCCAGGTCATCAATTGTCCTAAACCAGATGGGGAGATGCAAAAGGAGATATTATCCCCTGAACTGAAGTGTGTTTTGCCTCCTTTTTCGAACATTTTCACTAACTTAATTTGACATGTGCAAATTCAGCATGGCGTAAGTGTTCATCCATCCAGTTCACACCAATTCTATTTCATATTCCAATGCTGCAGGAAGGAATTCAAAATAAAGTTTTCTTAGTTTTGGAATGTCTTTTTGTGTAATTTCTTAGCATTTGCATATCAGTGCTTACTGATTAAATTATTTTTAGCTCGAGTCTGTTTATTAAGTTGAGTTTATTTCATGATAGTTGTGAGTATTCCACAAAAATCATGTTTATATTGCATTGGCATTTAGAAATATTGTACCAATTCTGAACTTTGAGGAATCATGCAAGAGAGAATTTGTAGGTGGCAGATAGATAGGAGCTAGAACTGTAGGTTGGAATTGAAAAGAATGAGAAGATGGACAGCCCAGTGAGGAGCGCTCACCAAGAGGGTAATTTCCCTGAGGAAATTGAAGTACTTCACTGGGTGTCTCCTGAAGCCAGCAGAGAGAGTTAGTCCGGGTACCTATCAG
This sequence comes from Polypterus senegalus, assembly GCF_016835505.1. NCBI lineage: Eukaryota > Metazoa > Chordata > Cladistia > Polypteriformes > Polypteridae > Polypterus > Polypterus senegalus. Next base: position 99,701,565 of record NC_053163.1, on the reverse strand, counting down.
AAAAAAGCTACGAAACATTCCTTCTAAGGATCATTAGATGCTGCTTGTGTGTGTCAGTCCTTCCTCCACCACACCCCAGGTGGTTCCAATACATTGAATCTTTTCTAGAAGGTGAATGTTGGAGGAAGTCAAAAATATTGTCATATTCTGTATTGTTTGAGCCTGGGATATGAATACTTAATGAAATGTCAAGTAACTAAATAAAGAATGAAACTGATTTTATAATACCAAATTTTAATACTGAACATTTCTTGTTACTGTACAGTTTATTGAGACTGAAAGAGAAGGTAAAATCTGCAATGGCTCCACTTAAAATGAAATATCATTACTCCCTTGGAATTTTCAGTGCTACTTCCTGGCTAATTAGTAAGTGTTATGTGATTGGGTACAACCATTGTGGATTTCCATTAGAAAATGATAAGGCTTCTCATTTGAAATAGTAACACCAGAATGAATTCAGTGAAACATATGCTTGATGATTGTTAAACTTGCATAGATAACATTTGACATGTTTGAAGTGACTTAACATGTGTTGTGAGTAATGTCCAATGTTGTGGATCCCCATGAGTAAATGCGCGTAGGTTTGTTATGTGACAGGAGGTCAGTTTGGGTGGGGTGTTTTTGGGTTTATCCTGGTATAGCCTATAGGTTTTTCAGGTTGGTGTCAGTAGACATTTATTACAATTGGGGTGCAACTACTGATGAGAAAAGGTTGTTCATGCATGGCACAGAAACACTAATTGTGGTATATACTTGTTTTGCTTTCTTGGTAACACATTGGACCCCTTTATTTCATCAATGTATCAATCCACCTGGACAGTAGTGGTTTATTTGTTGTGTACTGTTTGCTTTATCTTTGCAAATAGAACACAACTGATTTCTACTGTTTCTTTATGGATTATCTGCCTTTCTCATTTCTCACAATGTTTGTATGTGAGCTGCCATGTAAATGGCCTTGGATTCCAGCTGTAACATTGCTGATTGTGCAGATATGTTGAATGCATAACAGCTCAGCTGGACTAAGTCTTATGATTTTGTGTGAGCTCTACGTTTTGCGCCAGGTGCTAGTCTTGTGCTTTTGCATGGATGGCTATAAGAAGCATCCTCTTGTTTTTTGAGACCTAGCTGTTTGTTTTATACTAAAGCAGAGTGATAAGACAATGGGGAAAGCAGTATTTTGTTTTAGGAATGCTCCGAGTTATTTCCAAAAACTGAATGCTGATGCTGTGGCCTCATGCTAACCATAGAAGGAAAACTTTTAAAGTAATAGTCTATTTTGACAAACATATTCTAAAAGAATTAGACTGTCTCTTTTAATGCCTTCCAATGTCCACTGAATTTCTAGGGTTGTAGCGCTGTTTCTTTTACAAACCAATGCCTGTTTTCCTTTGTTTGTGATCCAGCAATTGTTTCAACAGATGTGGCAAAAATATCCCTATCCTGGAGGCAGTCTCTGTAAGGCATACAGCCTGCTACATGTAGATATGAGATGCATGTCAGACTGTGCCTTCACTGATTGAAACATCATATATCCTCTAAAGATGTATTTAGAACTTACGTTAATGGACATCCTCACTGACCAATTAGTAGAAAGCAATCCCATCACATTATCTATAGTGCTAACTAATGATGACACACAATCCTCTTCAATGCTGTCAGTGCCTGTCATGTTGTCATAAGCTATGGGGTGTCCGTGTTGGTTTATCGACAACTTTATTTTCTATTTGCAAACTGTAGCAAAATTTTATTTTCTACACATGTAGCGCCTCTTAAGTCTTTTAAGTGTGCATGTTCATTCTGAATGTTCATTTCTGTTTAGCTCCTTATAGCCTTTATACTAATTTGAATATCTGAAAAACTTTTTTTACTTTCTTTCAATGGAGATACCCACTTAAACTTTGACTGGATTGCAGAGTGACACATTGGCTTCCACTGCCTTCTGACGGCTTCAGAGTCCAGCCTTGAAACCCAGCCATTTGTTGTGCAGTTCAGCAGAGTACTGTATGTGTGAGTATTTATTTCATTCTTATATCCCAAAGTCATGCATGATAAGTTAATTGGTGGTCTGGTACCTCATTTTGGATTGATCCCCATTTTGGTCTCCTCTCAGTGTTGCTGGAATAGGCCCTGGCCTCCAAGATCTTAAATTTGATACAAATGTTAGAAAATGGGCTGTATGCTGGAGCAGCAGACTTGCATTGTATAATTGTACATACTGTACTTGTTAGTATGCAGGTGCCACTTTTCTCATGATATTCTGTGGACATACAAGAGTAAGATCCCTTCCACACAGTAAACATCTAAATAAAATATTTATAAATCACAGGAAAGTGGAAACATGTTTCTCCATACTTGTCAATTATTATACATCGTGAATAAATGTTCACTTGTGAATCTCCTCTTTCTTCTTCAGCCTGTATTAAAGGCTTTTATCTGTAACTTCTCCTTGTGTGTTTTGAAATTCTGTCTCGAGGTTTACCAAAGTAAGTTCAAAATCCTTATTCTTTGTTGTATTGTCAAAGGAAAATTTGACAACTGCTCATTCATTTTGCCAACAGCACATAGCTTCCAGCTGTTTCTGATCAGTGCGTAAAAATACATAAATCTATGCTTCACCCATTTTTTGCTACATGTTTTGCTATGTCCTCTTTCATTAAGCTCATTCACTAGGTAAGAATCCACTACAACTGCTTTGTTGCCAAATGTAACATATGCCAGTTTATATACACAACTGTACAGTTGTGTCAGGTATAATAAAAACAGCTTTTATTACCTTCTGCGGCCTAGCTCACTGAACACTTTCATTTCTGGTCACTCTTTCTACCTGCAGAGTTGTTTAGCATTCCAAAGTTTTACTTTTGAGATAAAAAGAAAAATCTATTAAAATAATCTAATGCGGTCAACCTCTGAAAATAACCACAACATGCTGCATGCAAGTCCATATTAATCTGGGCTGTTCATCAACCAACCACAGTGCAGCTAGAGCAGAGCCAGTCAGGTATGAGCAGTAACAAAAAAGAATGTCAGTGAACCACTTGTATCATGGGACTGGCCAAGAGTTTAATGCGTCTCAGCGAGAGCTGTTGGTCTGCTGCAACTAGGCATCTGTCACTAGAAGATGAAATTGATTTATTTTTGTTTTCGATTCTGTGGACAGACTAGAGAATTCTACCCAGACTATTTGAGGTCAAACACATGCTACAGAGTAAAGTAGGGCAACAACAATCTGTTCTACAGTACGTTTCAAAAGTTAAAGGAGTTGAAAACTGGTACTGTGTATATGTGACAATGCTAGCTGCAAATAGCTTTTTTTGGGAATGAAATGGGGGTTTCAAAATATAATCAATCATTTGACCACCAGTAAGATGATTCAAGCATTTTTATACCCAACAGTGGGGACCTGGTTTGTCTTTACTGCAATGGAACTGATGATGTTTTCCTGACTTTACAGAAACTGGAAAATGACTCTTTGACTTGGTCTAAGGGTGGGGTTGCTCACAGCCCCAAGGAGAATCATGTGAATCAAGACTTCTGGGCCTGTTTGAAAGTGGACAGTGATAGACCAGATACTGTACTTTAAATTCTTCACTTACAGTAGAAGGTTAGGAATCCTTGGTGTCTGCTGAATTACTTGCTCTCTAATGCCTGAGAAGCGAACACTGCCCTGTTTCTGTCTTTGTTAGCATATTACCATTTCCTGCCTAGTGTCTGGTTATGTACCAAGGAACCGAGCACAATACATATCTATCTGTCTAAACAAATGAGATGTGGACTCCTAGCTCTAGTACTCTCTTTTTGCTGAACAACTGCTGAACGTAATACGATGCCAGATCACTGGTTGTTAATGGCATTTTACTAGGAAATGTGTTAAGTACCAGCTAAGAATCAAACCCATCTCCTTTTCAATAGCTTTCTAGGAGCTTAAGAGTGACTGTGAGATTTTTCTTTTCTTTTCAAACATCTTAATTTGCCTGAGATCAAACCTTAGATTTAAATAGCTGTATCATACAACATACTAAACACAAGATAACACTTCTCTGAAGTCTGGGTGCTGAATATCTGCTAATAACTTTATTTGTTTTGATTATATTAAGGACACCTTCATTGTCAATCTATATTGAAGCACTGGGGCTACAAAGCATGAAATACTGCTAAACTGGGAAAGTGTCAGCTATTGAACTGCATCAAAATAGCTTTTAATAGCACTTCTTGTTAGTGATTACTTTATTACAGCTGTGATCTTTCCAGGTAATAGTTTTGTTTGGGCCTGAACGAGTTTTGATGTACAGTAATCCCTCGCTATATCGCACTTCAACTTTCGCGGCTTCACTCTATTGCAGATTTTAAATGTAAGCATATCTAAATATATATCACGGATTTTTCGCTGGTTTGCGGATTTCTGTGGACAATGGGTCTTTTAATTTATGGTACATGCTTCCTCAGTTTGTTTGCCTAGTTGATTTCATACAAGGGACGCTATTGGCGGATGGCTTTGAAGCTACCCAATCAGAGCATATATTACATATTATTTAAAACTCCTCAATGATATAAGATATTCTTCCCGCGCGGTGCTTGATTGTTTGCTTTTCTCTCTCTCTCACCCTCTCTGACATTCTCTGTGCCTGACGGAGGGGGTGTGAGCAGAGGGGCTGTTTGCACAGAGGCTGTTTGCCTAGAGGACACGGACGCTCCTCTAAAAAATGGTGCTTTATCGCGGTGCTTCCGCATACTTAAAAGCCCAAAAGCACGTATTGTTTTTTTGATTGTTTGCTTTTCTCTCGCTCTCTCTCTCTCTCTCTCTCTGACATTCTCTGCTCCTGACACATATTCTTTGAAGAGGAAGATATGTCTACATTCTTTTAATTGTGAGAAAGAACTATCATCTCTGTCTTGTCATGGATCACAGTTTAAACTTTTGACTAAAGGGTATTATTTCATGTCTAGAGGGCTCTAATAATGTTAACAGTGTGGGAGAGTTTATAAGGGCTTAAAATATATAAAAATAACCATACAAACATATGGTTTCTACTTCGCGGATTTTCATCTATTGTTGGGGGTTCTGGAACGCAACTCCCGTGATCGAGGAGGGATTACTGTATTCTTTTATTTTAAATAAATAAATAATGACTGTGATATTGAGAGTCCACAGCTTAGCAGCACGTGGTCAGTTCTTAAATTACTAAATAAATAGCTGGCTTGATCTCCAATGGGTGTGCATGCTCACATGGCTGTGGAAGGGTGGTGGAGTGATCAAGACAGGGCACACATGATTGTGAGGGTGTTGTGTTTGTCTTGATTGCTTCAATAGCTTATTGCAGTTCGCAATTGTGGCGCTACACCCACGGAGGCATAGAAGGGTAGCAGGGATTGAGGGAAGTCTCCCTAGGAATCCAGAAGACACCAGCGTTTGGGTGTGTGGAAGACAGGAGATGTGGCTTGGTGTGTCACAGTAGGCATGCTGCTGGAGGCGGTTGTGGCTAAAGCCATAGCAGGAAGGGGCCACATTTGCTGACATCCCCGCCGACTGCAAGATCTGAGAAGGGTGAGTTGGGGAGATAATGAAGGAAGACATGCTGGGCTGAAGGAGGAAGGCAGATAGAAGATGGAGGCAAAATGGGGTGAAAGGTAGAACTGACACAGGCAGAAGTATGAATACTGCAGCTGAGGAAAGAGAGAGGTGCAGCATGGATGCCTCATGTCTGGGGATGTTGTAAAGGAATCCTGACTTTGTTTTACTTCTGGTTTTAAACTCTTTATTGCATTGTTTTTAATCCTTCTCCTTGGACATCAGGATGACAATATTTATTGGATTACATATTTATTTAATAATTAGGAAGATCACTGCACTATGTGTTTGACTGATTTTTTTTTCTTTTTAACAAAAGCACCTGCACTCATACAACCATCCATTGATAACTATGTGTGTGTCCTCAATTGCCAAGGCCCATCCATGGTTACATTTCAGACAATGCGGGTTCAAGAGGTCCCCAATATGGTTTTGGAAGAATAAAGCCAACCCGTTTTGTTACAGTGACCCAGGAAAATATAGCCAAGTTAAAGGGTTACAGTTTCCAAATAAACAGCTGTTCAAAGATGGTAAATGCAGATAACAATATTATTCTATTTTATTGAAGGATGTAAAAATAAAATTTGTTAAAGACAGACCTTCAGACAACTTTTTATCCAATAGAAAGATACATCGTACTGTATATGTGTCCTGATTTTTGCCACGTGTATATTCTTTTTTTAAGGACCAATGGACAACCATAAAAAAGTTTAGAGAGCATTCAATTTCAAGCCACTTTTTTGCATGAGGGGAAAAAAGAAATCTAAACTAAATATAGACCAGTGACATCTTCAGATGATGCAGTGTTTACTAAGAACCTGGCCTGAAATTGTTACTTTCAGTTTCAGTACTTCGGTCCTAAACTTAAGAAAATCACACAACCATCTGCATGCACACTACTTAAAACATAACAGAATCCTCTAATCTGGCATAAATGATAACACTGTATAAGTGTTTCTTTGAGAACCACCAGCAGAGAACAGCAAAAACTATGAAAACCCAAGCCCAAAAAGCCTTGTATCACCTAATTAATCTTATTAATAAACCTGAAATTAGTATATTTAGAACAGTAAATAGAATGTATGTAACAAGAAACAAAAATACCAAAGAAACCTACAGAAAATGAGAAAAAAAAAACAAACAGAAACAAATCAACCAACTAAAAAAGCTTAACTCTATGGATTCTGTTCTTGGTATTCAGGTGTAATCTAAAAATCTAACATGTAAAGAAACTCAAATTTGTAGACCAAAAAGGCAGAGAGAAAACCCTTATATAGGTCTATCACTGAGAAGGGCAATAAAGCAAAGCCATAGCAAACAAATGTGGATAACAACTAAAAGGTTCATACAATAAAGCAGGAACAAGTGGCAAAATGAAAAAAAAATGATTGAGCATGTGCTGGAGCTCCACCAAAGCCATGCCACACCAACAATATAAAAAGTCCATTGTGGGTAAAAAGCCAACAAGGAGCATAGGCAATGAACAGTGGTGAAAGTGCAACAAAGGTAGGTGAACTGAGGCAAATGCAATGCTCAATATATTTAAAGGTGAGAATGAGAAAAAAAGAAGGAAGAAAAAAGGAAGTACAGGCAGTCCTAGGGTTATTTACGAGATAGGGACTGTAGGTTTGTACTTAAGTTGAATTTGTATGTAAGTCAAAACAGGTACATTATTTTAATAAATACTATTGATGACCGACTATAACCAAGTGCTCTGCCAAAGAATGATGGAATGTCACCTCTCTCTGACCTTTTTATTATTTCTACTTTATTTTCAATGGTGATGGCTTTTCTCTTCTTTACTGTATCACCAGCACTTGCATCAGATTTGTGTTTCAGAGACATTCTTGAAGGGTGAAGATAAAAGGTTAAGATGAGCTCTACTGCACAGCACTGTACACGCTATAACAGCAGGAAGGCACCAGTCGTCAACACGTCTGATGTACTGACAAGAGACAACTTCCTTCTATGTGCATAACAGTACAAGTAGGAGAAGGAGGAGGAGAGGAGTCATCTATGGAGAATGACTGGGGGCAGTGACGGGGGGTTCATCACTCGCCCCCCACACAGTCACCTCCACTACAGAGTCCGCCCACCAAGAACGAACACGGTTCGGCCAAAGGTAGGTAGTGAATCTTCCCCATTCAACAGGCAGTCATCCAAACTCCTGTAATTGGATAAGCAAATATATTAAGACAGTTACTGAGTTACTAATACTCAGAGAGCATTTCTTTTTCTTTTTCTTTTTGGTTATTACTTAAATAGTTTCTGTTCATCCATTTTTCATACCTGTCATGTGTTTATTTAGTGTGTAACAGATACCATTTTTCACTTTTTTTCAGTTTTTACTGGTTGCAGGGGGACAGAGTCTGTTCTAGCCTAATGATGACAGGACATCAGTCCATCACAGATCCACACACAACGTTAGAATCAACAATCAACCTAACATGCATGTATTTGGAGTGCACGCAGGAATGTTAAAAAAACTGAAGAGCAGTGACAGGTACAAGGATGAGTTTAGAAGTATACTTCATAAATTTTAAATAGATCTCAGTGAGAGGATCTTTACAGATAAGCATAACTATAAAATAAACTTAAGGAAAGGCAAAAAGTAACAGCAGGATAAATTAGTAAATTATGGGTAATGCTTACAAGACTAGAAGACCAAGATGATATCCCATTAAAAAGGCTAAAGAAAATAAAAAATGTATGTGCATTTCTAGAAATCTTTAAATATGTATTCCAAAGGGTAATGATTGAGTATTCGGTACCTACATAAGTATAAATGATGGGATATTTTTTAATAATTTTTGTAATTTTAATAGGAAGCAAACAAGGAGTGGCAGGATAGATATAACAGTTCAATAATGTAAAAAAAATTGTCAGCTTTGAAATAACGGAGGTAAGGAAAAAGACATGGAAATAAGCAGGGAGAGGGAAAGGAAATGGAGAACACATGCGTAAAATATACAAAAAAAACCCCAATATTCTAATGTATTCATCAGCAGGAGAAGATCTGGAATTAAAAGGTTACAGTAAAGTGTAAAAAAGACCCATACAAAGATAAAGCTGGGTTCTAATATTCCATCATCTGCCTGTTGGACCAAGAAATGCAAACTGTGGAGAGGTTCAGAATCTATTGGTAATAAAGAGGCTTTTATCCATTCAATCTGTACTTTGACCTAGATACACCTTAAAAATGAACAAAATATGTTGAATATTATAAAAGAAGTACTATATTTAAATGGTGCCAGAACTGAATTTGCTTCCTTAGATTACTGGTTTCCTTGATATATTTAACATCATATTTAGAAATTGCTGTGTTATTATCTATATTACCATGCAGAATCATGTGCAGCAACTGAAAAGGAGCAACATAACTAAAATGAGAAAGAGCAAGTACTTCAAAATGTACTCCTGTTACAATGTGTACTGCTAAATGCAAAGCATTACACCAGCTTGGAATCTAGATAGTCCCTGTTCAAGTAAAATAAATGTTGCTCTTTGTTGATTTCCCTCTGAAATGATCCAAGAGTAGTTTTATTATCTAATAAATAAAATATAGTTGAATAAGTATGGTCTTGTCCACATATATAATATAAAGAAGAGAAGTCTAGGGTCAGCTGCTACTACAGGGGTATTTAACTAGGATCTAAAAGATGAGAAGAGTGCTTGGTTGAACTTTTCATTCATATTTTTTCTGACATTTTAAACTGTCCAACAGATAATGTTAACCACAGCTATATGGTCTCATTCAATAATTAAACCACAAGTGACTTGACTCTCTTAGATAGTCCCAATCTACCTATCTTTATAGAAATGGAGCGGGAGATTATTTTTTAAGTGAAATTGTAAAGTATTATACTGTATATTTACAATATAGGAACAGAATTTGAGTCAAGTGTCAAGGTTTGCATTGGTCATTATGAGGAAAAGTCTTTTAAAAGGTAATTGGAGATGCAAACATATTTAATAGTACTCACAAATTTCATTTATGCTTATTCTCAATCAGTAAAGTTTACTTCTCTTAAATTCACAGTTTAACCATACAGTGAAGGAAGAGCAGGTACCTGCAGTATTGTTTCGCCTGAAATCATGGTCAAATATTCCAAATATATCTAAAAAGTATTTCTTTTTAAAATAAACAACTGAAAGGATAACACAAAGTACAAAACAGTAGTAAACAAAATGTACTGCCCCACAGGCTCCAAGTCCAAGTCTCATTTCAATGCTAAATTAGTAAAAGACCTAGTCTAAAGACACATTGAAGTTTCTGCAATCTCTTTTGGGCCATGCCCCAGAATCTCAAAAATGGAATTCATTGGAAGCCTACTATGGCTATGGGTTCTAAAGGTGAAAGCACTGATCAGCACTGCAAGGTGTCTTACCAGATTCAAATTGCATATTTTCTACATTATGTGTATTTAGTATTATGGTATTATGTGCATTTGGTTTTTGACACTCAGGTCTGTTTTTAAACTCCTAGTATTTGGAACGTTTCCATTCTTTGACTTCTTAACTATTTGCTCCTTAAAAGTATTTCAGTCCTTTTACTCTCCATTTAATCTGATATAAAATCTATGAATTTATATTAACCTTGCTGTATATAGATGTTTATATAATATATAATTGAAATATACTATTTATATATTTTACTGTAATATACTGTAGTATACTAAATTCTTATTTATATAGTGACAGAAGCACTTAAAAAGAGAACCTGAGTCCAGGGTCCTCTGGTGTGGAGTACAATATGTACTGTCATTTATCAGCTAGTATGCATTGTGGTCTCTGGTCAATCATCCTTGGATTTTCTTTCTCTCACCAAGTAAAAGGTCAAAGAGAATCTCTGAGGCTCCTTGCAGGGCTGTGCTCAGTTTCGTTGTCTCTAGAGTACTAGGTCTGCCAGAGTATTGGTGCATCCTGGTAGCTGCCATCTTCTCACAAATCTTCCTCTTGTCTGGAATTTTCCTATGGGATTGTACTTGTCATCTGGGTGCCACTCAATAAATAAATATTTAGTATAGCATAGTATAGTAAAGTATATAAATAGTATGTGATGGACGGCCGGCTGCTTAACCCGGCCAGGACGACCAAAGGGTGGAAGGATGGGGGAAGGCAGCTAATTTGGGACATTGTCTCCCCCAGGACACTGGATGGCGATTTCCCTGTAGCATAGTGGTGCCCCGGATTCCCACAGGGCACCATGGGATCTGGAGTTCGGCTTCATAGCCCTGCTGGGTACAGTGGGTGCCACCAGGAGAACACCTGGAGATTTTTACTTTATGTATAGCCAGGAACTACTCCCAAGTCACAAGACAGAAGCCCTGAAGTACTTCCGGGCTGAAGAAAACTCAAGTCCTCCATCTGACCCGGAGGTGCTGACAAGTCATGAAGAATGTAAACAGTTCTGGGTCAAGGACTATATAAAGGACTGATGGTAACCCAGCAAGCGAGCCGGAGTCAGGAAGAGTAGGACAGAGCTTGCTGGGAGGTATGGAGGACAGAATTATTATTATTATTATTATTATTATTATTAAGAGCTGTATTTATTTACTTGCTTGTTTACTGCAGCTGTGGTGCTTGGGGAGCTCTATTGTCTGTCTGTTGGGTTTAACAAGGCAACAGCAACCCCTAACATCCACAAGTATATTTTGATATCTATCAATTCATCTATGCTGTATTTATATCTTTATACTGTGTGGTTAATATATATTTACATTAGTATTAAACATCTGTCTGCTGCATTCTCTTATCTTTTTCAATCTGATTTTTCAGATTAAGGGGCGAGCACAGTCCAAAGACTTTTCCTCAGGGTGATCAAAAATCATAGTGCCAAGTCTAAAGTGCCATTCTTATTTGCATAATAGGATTTTACTTCTTTCCTGTTTTTTCATTCAAAGCTGCCTATATTCTTTTCTTGTATGCTCAGTAAAGCTTTTGATTCTATACACTATGAAATCCATCCATCTGAGAGGCATTGGCAATTAGGCTTTTTTTAAGATATGTAGTCAATTCCCAAGCAGCATGTGTTTCCTCAGCAACATGGTGAAAAGTGAAATACAGCTCTGTAAAACTAAAATGGAAGACTACACTTGCACAATTTCTGTTTACAAAGATGATTATATTGACAAATCAGAATAAATTATTGAAACACTAACTGCTACAACATACAAAGTCCCTTTGATTATAGTAATATATCAAAACATTATTCCAGTAACTAATGCAATGACTGTTTTTATCATTCACAAAAGATAATGACATGTGAAAACATAAATGATTGTAACCATGAAAACAGCAGCAGTGCATAAATCGGCAAACACTGTTGTAATGGGTCTTAGAATAAACAATGCATTGATTCTCACAAAACTGAATATTTTTCACAAACCATGCAATACCCCAAACACTGTATCAAATTCTAGTTATGTTCACAGACATCAGCATTGAACTAAACATTGACTGCAACGGTAAGAAACAACTATGAATGGGACAGGACCTGCACACATATATCCATACTCTCTTGCAACTGGCCAATCAAGGGACGCCAATGAACTTAACAGTGACATTTTTTAGAAATGGGAAGAAACTAGAGTAAGTGATGAAAATCAAAGGGGACAATGTGAGAATACGTAAATTAATTTCAGGCAGTGAATATCATATGAGACAGCAACACTAAACACTGAACCAATAGGGCATTCTCAGTAGAAAGGGCATTATATGTAAAGAAAAAAATAGCAAAATACTTATGGATTGTACAAGAAGGTAACAAAATATAGTCTAAGAGTCTCCTCATTAATGTTGGTGGTTAATTGTGATTTTTAATGTTAATGTTCTGTCTTTATAATTTTAATTGTTTATTAATAAAGCAAAATGAAAAAAAAATTCATTAAAATGTAAGTAACTAATAATATTTATATGTAGACCACTTGCTGTACTTTTAGGTGTTAGCTGCATAAGTATATGAAATGTCAGTATCTTATAATACTTACTTTATTATTAAATTCATCAGTGATAACCTCAAAGGAGTTGATTTTTTTTCAAACTGTAGGGTTTCATTATTTTAATCTAGTGGAGAGGTTCAAGATTATTTTGCATTAAAAGCACGTACTGAAGCCAAGAGCTGACGCACACTGCAGCTGACCTGGATTTATGGCATCAGGGCTTCAGCTTTTTATGATTTTCTTTCTAATGAGATAGGTCCCTATAAACCTTTTTTATACAATGAGAGGATTTTTTCCATGTCTTTCTTTAAATCTTTCAATGCACTGTGTGTCAGTCATACAGCTGGAGTCTCTGATTTAATGGTGTCACTTATGCATTTTGGAGAGAGGCTACAAGAGTCCTTCCAGCTGTAAAGAGAAAAAACAGACATCTTCACCTCATCTTTGAAATAAAGTAAAACAGATTAATGTTCAATGGAAGTCAGTTGTGAACAAGTGTATGGCAACACGGCAAAGAGCTTTGAAGCATGTGAGAAAGAGATGAAAACTGGCAAAGGAGGATGGGACAGGGTCATTCTTACTGTAAGATGCAGATTTACAAGTCAGAAGAGCTGTAATGTTTTACCTCTTTTTTGAATGAATTTGTCATCACATTTCATTTTTTTATCATTAAGGGCTGATATACAGTACATAAAAAGTACATATAAAGTATATTATATAATACTGTATTCAAGTCTGCAATTGCATCAATTTTAGTAGCAGTACTTTGATGGGAAAACGCTACACGCCAATAGCTCCCCAACACCCAATACAGACAGATACAGACACAAGTTCAGCACAACACACAGCTTTTATTTGGTTGTGTGAAACACTTCTCAAACATTTCCCATGATGCCAACTTAGTAAAATAGTACCCAAATCAAAGTATACGAATCACAATTAAACACACAGCCCTTTCTTTTCTTCTTATTTTCTCTCAGTCTCTTTGTCTTCTACCTCCACTCCTCCCGGCAAGCATCGTCCTCTCCATCCTGACTCTGACTCCTTAAATTAAGGCAGCGGGCTTCTTTTATACTGCACCCGGGAGTACTTCTGGTGGCCCATTAGTGAGGTCTGAAAGCACTTCCAGGTGAGGTGGAAGCCCGACAAAGTAGGCCTCTGCAATCCCTACAGCACCCCCTGGCGGCACCCACCGAGCCCAACAGGGCAAAACTGCACATCTCCATATCCCATGATGCCCTGTGGGAATCCAAGGCACAGCTGCAACCCAGGGGGACTGCCAATGAGTGATCCAGGGAAGATAATGATTTGAGCATGCTTTCTCTGTTGGACCTTCCTTTAAGGAGGCGTCCCTGCTAGGCAAATGGCAGCAGCCATCCACCACTATATACATTATATATAATGTGGCAAGCAGCTGGGGGTGGTTCGCAGCCTGGAAGAACAGAAGGAGGGATTATGCTTCCTTTGGACCACGAGGGGGAAACCTCCCTGGTGGCTACGGGGACCATGGGAAAGGAGCATGGAAGTTCAACCCTATAGGGGCCCATTGTCACTGTCAGGGGCGCCTGAATGCCTGGAGAGCCCTGATCCTCAGCACTTCCAGGGACGAAGACCAGGGACACCAGAAGCTCATTGGGAGGCACTTGGAGTACATCCGAGGATGAAGATAAAAGGGGCCGCCTCTCTCCATACGATAGCTGGAGTCGGGTGTAAGAGGACGAGGAGGAGATGAGTGGAGGCGGTCAAAGACAGAAAGGTATTGAGAAGTGGCCAGGACTTGAGGGTGATTGGTTCGGGGGCACTGGGTTGTGTGTGTTAGGAATTTGACCTGTAAATATATACTGTATATATATATATATATATATTAAACCATGTGTGGTGTTTAAACCTTTGGTGTCTGCCTGTCTGGGCTGCATGCCACTATATATATATATATATATATATATATATATATATTGTAAAAAGAAGCGACTCGACACATGTAGAAAAGGTTTGGGGCAGCCACCCGCATAATATTCCTAGCTGCAAAGGATTCTTTTAAGTTCATTCAATGATGATGACAGTACAGAGTCCAAAACAGAACTGGCGAAGGTTTGAAAAGATGGCGGTTTTAAATGGTCAGACAGGAAGTGACGTATGTTAACTGGAAGTGATGTAGGTTGACCGGAAGTGATGTTTCTCTGACATCAGCCTGGGAGCCGGGACCGGAAGTGATGTTCTTCTAGGCACCGGAACTGGAAGTGACATTCTTGATTCGCGGCTGGTCTGTAGAGATAGCAGGAGAAGGTTTAATGCACCCCGTCCTCCCCTCGCCTGGCGTGGAATTACCATTACTTGGTCCACACAACGTCCTCTTATTCGCACGTGTGTGACATGGACCCCTCTCAGCCCAGACCCGTCGGGTCAGGCGTACCGGTCCGAGAAGTTGTGGCATCTACAAAGGGCATCGGCATTGGCTTGCAGAACACCCTGGCGATAAATGACCGAATACTTATATGGCTGTAGATCCAAAAACCACCTCATGACCCACGGATTGCACTCCTTGTGCAAGGTCATCCACTGTAAGGGTGCATGGTCCATCACAAGAGTGAATTCACGTCTCAAGAGGTAGTATCTCAGCTGAGTAATCGCCCATTTAATAGCCAAAGCCTCCCTCTCCACTGCCACATACCTAGCTTCTTGATCCAACAGTTTCCGGCTCAGGTACATAATGGGGTGTTCAACTCCATCGACGCTCTGGCTCAGCACGGCTCCAAGACCTGTGTCCGAAGCATCCGTCTGGAGAATGATAGGTAAAGAAAAATCTGGTGCCTTTAATATAGGAGCTGACGTAAGGGCCAGTTTCAAGTCACTGAATGTAGCCTCTGATATCTCATCCCATACCACATGATTAGGTCGACCCTTCTTTGTGAGGTTTGTCAAGGGCGTAGCTCTCTCGGAAAACTGGGGTACAAACCGGCGATAGTAACCCGCTAAGCCGAGAAATGCCTGAACTTGCCTCTTGGTTATCGGACAGGGCCAATTTACAATGGCATCTATTTTAGAACACTGTGGTCTCACCATACCCCGGCCCACTAGATAGCTTAAATATTTGGCCTCGACCAACCCAAAATAACATTTTTTCGGGTTGATACAAAGTCCAGCTTCTGCCAGTGTCCGCAATACAGCTTCAACCTGCAGTATGTGTTCCTCCCAAGTGTTGGAATAGATGACAACGTCATCCAAGTAGGCAGCACTATATGAATTATGAGGACGGAGCACTTTATCCACCAGACGTTAGAAGGTCACAGGTGCCCCATGTAATCCAAATGGGAGGACACGATATTGCCAGTGACCTCTAGGAATGCTGAACGCTGTCTTTTCCTTAGCGGAGTCCGTTAAGGGAACCTGCCAGTACCCCTTAGTCATATCTAAAGTAGTCAAAAATTTAGCATGTCCTAGCCGCTCGAGGAGATCATCCATTCGCGACATCGGATAGGCGTCAAATTGGGAGACTTGGTTAAGCCAACGGAAGTCATTGCAAAACCTCCAACTTCCACTGGGCTTACTGACCATAATGATAGGACTTCAGCATTCGTCTGATCTCCAACTCCACTTCAGCCTTTTTTGTATGGGCATTCTCGGACTATAACCCCAGGTTTCGTAACAATGTCATGCGCAATCAGGGAGGTCCGACCTGGCTTTTCACTGACTACCTCAGGGACAGACAGGATAACTGCTTCGAGCTCCTAATGTTGTTGGTGAGCCAAATTATCTCCGAAATTAAGGTGTAATTGATGAGCGAAGAGAGAGAGGAGCTGTCCGGAGGAGGAATCGGAATCCCTGTCCTTCCATGGTTTCAGCAGATTGATATGATAAATCTGCTCGCTGGGTCGACGATTTGGTTGTTTCACCGACACGCGCAAATACCCCAATTAATTCCCGTGCGCTAGCTTTTGAAGTAGCTGAGCGCAGCGGAACAGCCTGGACCAATATATCTTTATGATCTCTGGCTGAGAGTTCTAGGGGTCCCACCAGGTCGACCCCAATACGTTCAAAAGGGATATCTATTAAGGGTAAGCGAATTAGAGGAGCACGGTCCCTCCCAATCTCTTCCTAGTATCACAGGAAAAGGAGGATTATCCATCACAGCCACCATTAACTTTTTAACTATGCCGTCCTGACATATGAAGCAGTTGGCAGATCGATAATACCGAACATCCCCGTGAATACAGGTAATGCAGGTCTTATTCTTACACCATTGTCACGGTAATATCAAATGGCAAGCAACAATGGAAATGTTACTTCCGGAATCAAATAAAGCAATTACTTTAATTCAATTAACTAGCACTTCTCCCGTATGCGATCAAGCCAGTGGATTAGCGAGAGAGCGCACACTGCCTCCTCCCACATTACTCCGCAGACCCCTTTGTTGCTTCGCAGGGCCTGCCGGCGCGTCTCAGAGTCCACTCGAATATGCTTTGTATTGTAGCCGCGGGACTCTGTATTAGGGACGCAAGCACGCCCGGGTACATCCGAGTCCCATTCTGAACCTCCCAAGTCGGTTTCCGCATTTATGTGATCTATTGTCTCAATTAGTGAGACAATATCAGTATATTCCCAGGCCGGCTGGGCGATTTTCCCGGGTAGGCTTTGGAGCAACAAAGCGCAGGCCACCTGCTCCGCTATTTGGTGGCTGGAATTTTCATGGGGTTTTAGCCAACCAACCACCTTAGCCCATAAAGCTACGGCCTGTTTCCTGGTTGCCTTAGCGGGGTTAAATGTCCAGGCCATTATGTTTCTTACCTGCCAGCCAGGGTTTCTCCCATTTTTATTAAAGGGCTTGTGGGATATGATGGAGCAGTCCCCACACCCAGGAGGCCAAAATAAGAACCCAAGGCGTCCCCTGACGCACTTGGCTCTAGTCTGTGGTTCCTGGGGCTATTTTTCCCCAGACCTTTAAAAGGATGATGGTTCGAAGCATACTCAAGCTTTCCTCGACACGCCCCAACTGACACCCACTCAGCAACTCGGGAGCGGTACTTACCCATCTGATAGTTTGCTGGTTTATGAGCGTGTGTCGAGCCTAGGTTAAGGTTTATCCTCCTTTCTCTCCTGGAGGCTATCATCCTGCCGGCTACGCCACTGTAAAAAGAAGTGACTCGACACACGTAGAAAAGGTTTGGGGCAGCCACCCGTATAATATTCCGAGCTGCAAAGGATTCTTTTAAGTTCATTCAATGATGATGACAGTACGGAGCCCAAAACAGAACTGGTGAAGGTTTGAAAAGATTGTGGTTTTAAATGGTCAGACAAGAAGTGACGTATGTTAACTGGAAGTGATATAGGTTGACCGGAAGTGATGTTTCTCTGACATCAGCCTGGGAGCCGGGACTGGAAGTGACAATCTTCTGGGCGCCGGAACTGGGAGTGACGTTTTCCTAGGTGCCGGAACTGGAAATGACGTTCTTGATTCAGATAGGTTTTCCCGCGGCTGGTCAGTAGAGATAGCAGGAGAAGGTTTAATGCACCCCGCCCTCCCCTGGCCTGGCGTCGAATTATCATTACTTGGTCCACACAACGTCCTCCTATTCGCACGTGTGTGACTATATATATATATATATATATATATATATATATCTATACTAATAAAAGGCAAAGCCCTCACTCACTCACTCACTCACTCACTGACTCATCACTAATTCTCCAACTTCCCGTGTAGGTAGAAGGCTGAAATTTGGCAGGCTCATTCCTTACAGCTTACTTACAAAAGTTGGGCAGGTTTCATTTCGAAATTCTATGCCTAATGGTCATAACTGGAAGGTATTTTTCTCCATTAACTGTAATGGAGTTGAGCTGCAATGACATGGGGGGCGGAGTTTCGTGTGACATATATATATACACACACACACACACACACACACACACACACATACATACATATATACATACATACATATATATAATTTGTGTGTGTGTATGTATGTGTGTGTATATATGATGTAGATAGGTATGTATATATATATGTGTATACAGTATGTAGATATGTATATAGATATGTAGATATGAAGATATGTATGTGTATATATATATATATATGTATGTATGTGTATGTATGTATGTATGTATGCATGCATGCATGCATGCATGTATGTATGTATGTATGTATGTATGTGTGTGTGTGTGTGTGTGTGTGTGTGTGTGTGTGTGTGTGTGTGTGTGTGTGTGTGTGTATATATGACAGCAGCAATCCAAGCTGTGAGAAAACAGTAAAAAGGAGGCGTGTCAGACGTTGTGGTACATTTTCTGATGCAGCTAGACGAAAATAACTTTGTGACGCTGCCACCAAATACACAAAACAATTACTTTGACAATCATGTCACATTATATTTAAAATGTTTCCTTTTCTTTTTCATAACTTCTTTAACACATGACATCGCTGCGAAGCGCGGGTATTTTTCTATATATATATATCACAGCGACACTCATTACAGTGACAAAACAATTACATTAACAATTATGTTACGTTATTTTTAAAATTTTTCCTTTTCTTTTTCGTACCTTCTTTAACACACTACTTCTCCGCTGCGAAGCGCGGGTATTCTGATATATATATATATATATATATATATATATATATATATATATATATATATATATATATATATATGACAGCAACACTCATCCCTCACAACAGTGACAAAACAATTACATTGACAATCATGTTACGTTATTTTCAAAATGTTTCCTTTTCTTTTTCATTACTTCTTTAACACACTACTTCTCCGCTGCGAAGCGCGGGTATTTTCTAGTATATATATATATATATATAATATAATGGTGTTGACAAGTTCCCTCAGCCAGGGATGAGCTGCAAAGACATAAAACAAACCTACTTGGCTCTTCTGATAGAGTTGCTGGAGAGTCTTGTGCCTGAGATCCAGAATCTGAAATGCCACTTGCAGCAGCAGCACAGTGAGGTAGACAGATTAGGGACTGCTAACTCTACAACTCCACCAACACTTCTACATCTGTAAAGGTCCATTGACCTAGGTGTGCAGACACATCCCTGGCTTCCAGCTCATGGTGCTAGGATAAAGTGTGGCAGATCAAGTTGCCACTGACCCCAGGTGAGCCAGGTAAAGCAGGCCAAGTGGTAAAACTGTTGAGGAAATAGATAAGACAGATCACAGAAGAGTTATAGAGCAGCAGTGATTGGACTGTCTCAAAGCTGATATCAGGACCTGGATCAGTGTTTGCATTGTCAGTTCAGTGAAGGGAAACAGCCAAAAGATGCACCTTCAGCTCTACACAAGGAGGCTTATCTGCTCACTTGTAATCGACAAATCACTGCACCAAAGTGTAGTGTTGGCATCATTCAACACCCTACTGTGACACCTGACAACAAAGCATTCATGACCCCTGCTGACGTGCCCTTGTCACTAACAGACTGGCTGCAGTGGAAGAGATCACCCCACCACTTCAAAGAGTTGTGCCCCGTTTCAAGGAGTTATAAGTGACAACTACAACTTCAAAGGGAGGGCAATGTAACAGCGCTGACAAGATTCATCAGCCGGGGATAAGTCACCAAATAGTATTTGTTGGCTCTTCATCATGTAATAAGCAGCTTCATTGCCAGCAGCAGGTGTACTTGTAAAAACAGGAAACCTGCAAAGCCACAAATAGTACTCCAACTAGCAGGCCAAAGGTGAGTGGTCCTTTTAAGGATAGAAAGCTACCTGTAACAGCTATGTAAAGGGCAAATTATCCATATCAGCTCTCAGCACCAGCATTGTATTCAGTATGTTTTAAGGTAAACTCATTAAAATGTGTATACATCCCTGAATAACCATGTAGAGAAGGAAACTCTTGCTTGAATTACCTCCTTAAACAGATAATTGTGTATCAATACAAATACACTAATAAATCTAACAAAAATGTGCTAATTTCACCTTGTAGACCTGTTCAAAATGGAAGAAGTCAGATGAGGGACTTAATTCAACAGACGCTGGGTTGCAGTAATAGCAAACTTAAACTACTTACTACCTAATTTTACTTTCCTTCCAGGCAGCACTATAACCAGGTGTGTATTTTGTTTCATCTAGTTCCTCTACCATCGTGAAACCAACCCAGACGCATAAAGAGCAACATCCAATAATAACATGGTGCTTCCAGTATTTATTTCAGTACAGGGGGTGGCTTATTTGATGATACAATGTACTGTATATAGTTTTGGCTAAACATAACATAAATGAATCAGAAAGGAAATCAAACTAGTCTAATTTTAGTTTGTTTGTTTTATATAGCTCTTAACCTTTTCAACAGCTATTAATATTGGTGGGAGAGGCTCTTTTTCCAAACGCTGAGATAAATGACTGCAGCTTCATAGTTACTCTTCGATTTTTGTGGCCTTCTCTGATCATTCTTCCTTACATATATAAGGTATTCATGGTCACATACATCAATAGATCTCTCTGTGTTTTGCAGTTTTGGTGCATTTTTGTTTCATTGCCATCATTTTAAAGCACCTTTTCACTTTGTTGTCTGTTTGTAGACATTCTTCGTTTGTTGGTATCTTGCAATTTGAGATTTGATGAAATTCTGAGAGTGCAATATTTTATGTGTTGTCATACCCACCACATTGATATTGTACCCGTGTCTGTCTCAGACGTTACAAGCAGCATGTTGTAAATCATTTTGACAAGCACAGCAGTTTTGTTGGTGCTTTGATTTTTTGTCTGTTGTTGTATTACAGCCATTGCTTATTTCCTGGATTGTGTTTATTTTTATTTTTATTTTTGTGTCTGAATTATTTTTTATGTTTTTATGTATTTTCTGTGATTATTTTCTTGAACTTATGTACTGTACTTCTAAATGTTCCTACGTTCCTTGTACTTTGGGTGTGAAACCCCAGGAGGCAGGGCCACCTTGATTTCTCAGCTGGTGGCTCCTCCATCTGCCATTATACTCAGTTGAAAGAGAAGGTCCCAGCAGTTGTAAGAGCCAATCTTAGAAAGTTAAAGCTTTAACTTAAACTCATAATAGTGTTTGCTTAATTTCAATATAATATAATTTTCTTTCTTAGTCATAGACAATGGTATAGTTTTTCCCCCTATAATTTAGTAATAGATAGAAATTTCTTGCTATAACTAAGATACAGTGTGATAATTGAGTCAGTTGTTGTTTTGAACAGGTCCTAGTACGCAGGAACTAAAAAGACACATTTTCAACTTCGAAATGGGATCGGCAAACAGTTTTCTGACCGTTTAGAAATGGTTCAGAAACATCGTCATTTTGAAAAGGTTCAGAAATGTTTTAAAGTGATTTGTAATGATTTGAAATGTAACAAGATTTAAGCTTTGAACAGAACTTTTCTTAACTTTTCGTACTTGTAAAATTTTGATTTTTATGCTGTATTGAGGATTTGTTCTGTTCTGAGTATTGTATTGACCCCCGTCTTTTTGACACCCAATGCATGCCCAACCTACCTGGAAAGGGGTCTCTTTTTGAACTGCCTTTCCCAAGGTTTCTTCCATTTTTTCCCCTACAAGGGTTTTTTGGGAGTTTTTCCTTGTTATCTTAGGCAGTTACATCTTGCCTGAAGAAAGGGCCTGAGTTGTCTCGAAAGCTTGCATATTGTAATCTTTTTAGTTAGCCAATAAAAGGTGCCATTTTGCTTGGCTTTCCTCTTGTCATCTTAGAAAGTCAAGGTTTGGGGGCTGTCAAAAAGCAGGGCCTGTTAAAGCCCATTGCAGCACTTCTTGTGTGATTCTGGGCTATACAAAAATAAATTGTGTTGTATTGTATTGTACTGCATTAACAAGAACGTTTCCTTTTCTTTTTTTTTTTTTTGCTATTTCAATTACCTCTTTTTTGTGTGAACTGTTTTACTTTGAATTTTAACTAAAACTTTTAAAAATGAAGATTTTTTTTGGTGGAATCATTTTGGCGCGTCAGGCTTTTGTTGAATCCCATTAATAAGCTAGAGCTGCTGAACTGGTAATCTTGGAAAAGCGCAGCTACAGCGGTGGTTCATTGATGTTCATAGTGTGCATTTACATGTATTGATTTTTCTGGTTTCTTGAATTTGTTTACTGTGTTCTTGGTTTTTGATTGTTGGATTATGTATAGGGACTTGCTTACTCTGGGTTGCCTTTTTAGGCAAATCTTTAAAGTATCGTTTTGTCTTTTCTACTATTTTTGTACTTCTTTTGCCTATTACAAATAAATATCTTCTTTTGCAAAGGTTCTGTTTGTCACTTGTCACTCAAGCCAGAGATTTTAAATGTTCTGTTTCTCAAGGGGGCATTTTTGATATACTGTATTTTGGGACATTTAAGAGACTTTAGAATTTTAGACCAGTGCAGGCTGAAGCCTGCCTGTGAAGTTTGGAGGGATTAAGTCTTATCATGGGTCATTTAGGGGCTTCACATTCTTTTTGCTTTTTGGTGTGCACTCATATCTGTAAAAAAAAATTAAAGACAAAGAACCTTAAAAAAATAATGTGTAATGTTTTGTTTTATCTTTTGCATATGAAACAATCACTTTTGTATTTTTGCTCTGAATAAAAATTATGTTTTGTTTGCTGCATCACTTGGGTTAAAATAAAATTTCACACTTTAGTTTTGTTTCAAAGATTTGTATCAAGGAATTTGTTTAATAATATTCAGTTATTTTAGACAAAGATTTCTATAGTCTGTTATTTTAATGGTTGCTTTTACTGGTCCTCCCTGTGTAGAAGTTTGCAAAACGTTTTGAGTAGTGAGAAAAGTGCTATATAAATGTAAAGAATTATTATTATAATTATTTATTATTATTATTACTATCAGAAGTAGGTATAGATATTGCTTTTAATTTTAAAGGCTGATAGTTTTCTTTTTTAGACATAATTATATAGTAAAACTGCTGTTGCTTCACTACAGCTCTGTATATTAGTTTAGTTAGTTTATTAGATTCTCAGTGTCTAGTGCTAACTGCCTCAATTATCAGTCAGTCAGCCAACTACAGCAGCTACAGCTGAGCGACATATTTTGTAAATAGTCCCTAAAATAACCTCAAGGAAAGAGGCCTGTTGAAATATATCATCTTATTTGTGAATATTTAGAAGCACTACGTCTGAATAAAGGCTGAGGCCTGTTAATATGCAAAGAATTTGTAAAACCAGACTTTTTTTACAATGTATACAAATAAATTAAGGAAGGGCACTCATACTCAACCAGTTTTTCCAGGACTTTTATTTTATATTATTTTTATTTATTTTTCCTTATTTCTAGATACTACAACAAAGGAAAATGAATTATATACATTTTAAAATGTTCAAAGGGCTTTTCAATGTCCATGAATGTGAAAAGTGCTTACTTTAAAAAAAAAGTTATTGTCTTTCAGCAATGTATTCCCAGCTTTAAGGCAAAAGTCTTTTTATCAATAGTAACTAAAAGCAGAGGTATTCCAAAAAGAATTGCTTAATCTTCTATTCGTATGCCTTTCAAATGTTCATGGCCTAAGGGATTTTGCAATTGCACTAGTTTAATTTTGCTGGCTGCATTTTAGTGAGAGGTACTGGAGATCTGGCATTACTGTGTTGGGTAAGTACTCTAATTACAAAATCACTTCAGCAGGATTTGAAGCTTAGGCAGTTTTCTATGAAATATACCCGTTTTGATCTATAATAACTGAATTTCAAATAAATAAATAACAGATGCAAGTGAAAAGAGAATGCCATGAAATTATTGTTTTTGTAATTACTAGAATTTCCAGTATTCTAGCTGGCGACTTTGTAGAATGAGTCTACAGAGGTTACAGCACATGATACAAACAGTGGCCAGCAGTTACACTTACTGTAGCTTATTAATAAATCATGGTAAGACGGATTAAGGAAGTTAATCACTCTGGAAGTGGTAGGAGCCTACCTTGGCAGCACTAGGCACAATGCAGGAACCAGCTCTGGACTGGACACCAAGCAAATTTAATGACAAACTAATATACTCATATTTGGGATATGGTAGGATCACCAAAATACCAGGAGAAGATATGAGCAGAAGAAAGACACCAAATATTTTTTTGACTTATTGAATAAAAAAAGATTATTTTGTGAACATCAGCTGTGACTACATTTAAAGTATTTAAAGTATACATTTAGTATTAAAAGATACTAAACTTTGTAAAGTAAATGACATTATCACTATTCACATCATGGGTGCTCCCTGCGTGGCGTTTGCACGTTCTTCCCGTGTCTGCATGGGTATCCTCTAGGTGCTCTGGTTTCCTCCCACATACCAAAGACATACAGGATAGGTCAATTGGCAATTCTAAATTGGCCCTCGTGTGTGGTTATGGTCTGTGTGTGTTTGCCCTGTGATGGACACACACCCTGTCCAGAGTTTCTTCCTGCCTTGACCCCCATGCTAGCTGAGATAAGTTTCAGCAGACCCTCGCGACCCTGTTTAGGACTAAGCAGTTTAGGAATGACCGACATTTTTTGCATTTTCACCTTTAGCTTACAGGAGCTTAATTCAGGACCTGAAATAAGAATAGTGTTTATGTGAGAAAGAAATTGAGGAAGAGACTTGGGGATGAGGATAGAAATAAGCAGGTTAAGTCAACTTTAAACAAGCAAAGGTTTATTAAGTGTAAAGCAAGTAACTGGAAACAAAACATAAACATTGAGCAAACTTTTAAGATTAAGAAAATTGAATTTTTATGCATGGAATTGAACAGGGTTTCTTTAGTATTTAACATGGATTCATTAATAATATTCTGATATAAGTCATTCGGTGTCTTTGTCATTGTCTCTGTTTGACTAATGTTGTTTTTTTCAATATGATGGAGGTTCAAGCTACTAACTAGCTCTCTGCCTTGGGTTTGGGTAGGGTTTTATTCTTGTTTAAGATTAATCAATCTTAACTCTTTTTATGTTTCACTAGATTGATTGTGCTTTGGATTGGACTGATTTGTTTGTTATCATTTGGTTACAGCAAGATATGTTTTTTTGTATTAAATCTCTTCCATTGTAATGCATACTGCAGGAAATAAATATAATTTTAACCGTAGAGTTCCTGGTATAAAAGCAGTTGGATTTGTAATTATTTTGTTGTTTCATAAGAAGAACAAGATTCTAAATATATGGCTAAAAACAACACAAGTCTGAGAAAAACAAAATTCCGGAGCTAAGATAGAAGCCCCCCAACCAAAATCTGATACAAAGCACCCAAGGTAGTTTTATTTTTAATTATCCAAAAGCGTAGAAGTCTGAAGCTGTGCACAGCCATCCTACATGGCAAGGGAGCGACGACATAATGTATATTCAATGAAACTTACCTAGAAAGAGTAAGCAACATGATTATAGCCATGCCAGAATTTATATAAAAAGCTGGCAACCACACAAAAGCAAATTGTGTCACTAGAATAATGTTAAATACAAATAACTAGTTAAAAAACAAAATATTTATGTTAAAAATTAGCAGAAATGTTCATTATTGGAAAAATAACAGTATTCATAATAGTCTTTAACATACTACAACTAGTTCCTAAAAAAGCACTAAAACATCTATGTTCTGAAAAAATAGAAAAGGTAAACCAACCTAAGTAGAAAATAACAAAAGGAGCACAAAAACCTGCTCAAAATACAAACAAAAATAATGGGCAGTTCAATTGAAGGCTTAATTGTAAGTGATGTCTATTATCCCTAGCCACTCCTTTTGTCAGCATATTACTCAGATCCCCCTGTCAGTGTCTGTTGCCATACAGCTTTAACCACACAACAGTCAAGTGAAAAAAAAAATTCTTAGAGAAATAAGGGTTGAGAAGCAGTAGCATGTCCTGACTAAGAAGTCCTATAGCCTGAGAGTAGAAGCTCCTTTTAAGTCTATCAGTTTTGGCCATACAACTATGGAAAAGTCATGGGGTGTGGAAGATCTTTAATAATTTTGATTGCTTTGGTTCTACATCTCCTATTGTATATGTCTATGGGGCAGAGTACAACTGGTGAGATCCTCCGTAGGGCTTTATGGTCTTGTGCTGAGTAGCTGCCTTACCAAGATGTAATGCTCTAAGTTATCATGCTTTCTATGGACCCTGTATAGAAAGTATTAATTATCACTGGGGACTGCCTCAAATGATACAACCGCAGCCTTGCCTTTCTGACCAGTGCTTGTGTGTGTAAAGTCCAGCTCAAGTCCTCTGAGATTTTAACTCCAAGTTATTTGGAGGTGTTTACCCTCTCCACTGGGAATCCCATTGAGGGTTACCGGTGTGTAGTACCAATGCTGCTTCCTACCCAAATCCACAACCAGCTCCTTATTTTACTGACATTTAGCTGTAGGCTATTTGCTTGACACCACAAAGCCAGGTTCTCAACTTCTTTCATGTAGGCTGCCTCATCATTATTTGAGATGAGACCCAGCACTACAGTGTCATCAACAAACTTTATTATGGAATTAGAGCTGAATGAGGCTGCACAATCTTAGGTATGCATACAGTACAGCAGGGTGCTTAAAATACACCCTTGTGGGGCTCCAGTGTTAAGGATGATGGTGTCAGAGATGTGTTTTCCCATTCTGACAACCTGTTGTCTGCCTATCAGAAAGTCTAGCATGTATGTTCAGGCCCAGGTCCTTCAGCTTAGTGAAAAGCCTGTGGCACAGTCACCTATCACAGTTCTAGTAATGATTTTTTAAAATGATTTTTTTTTCAGATTTAGAAGTTTGACTTGCATTTTGTTCTTGATTGTTTTTTATCTTTATGAACATTTCCGGACACTATGTACTTGCCCTGTTGAAATCTGTTGCCGACCGTAAGCCTTTCTTTTTATGTTGCAACTGGGCTATGACCCTTATTAAATTATTAGAATTGTTAGAATAGATTAGAATGTGAATAAGTCTTTTTCAATATTTATTTCTTTCCCTAATGTAATTTTCTCCCATTCATGTCAGCAGACATTTTCCCAAGACTATCTTACTTAGTCATTCTAGCTAAGGTGGAAATTTTATTACTGAGCTGTCAAACCTTGAGAATAAATGTAATTCACCTCATATTCTACTGTATAGGATATTTTATATTGTTTCCATTTTTCAATACTGGCATGGATTTTTAAGTGGAGGTGCTCGTAACCAGCTCACTACAATCAACAAAAACTATGACTTTTTGATTTCTATTCAATTTAATTGTATTGTACATTGTTGTAGACATATGGAATAAATATATGGATGCAAAACTATAGTTAGAACACTTTCTCTCTCGTTATTCTGCTTTTCTGTCACTTATGATGTCCTGTTGATTTTGCAGTGTGATTAATGCATATGTGTTTTCAGTACTTCAGTACTTTCTTCTAATATTGCATTTTGAATTGCTCTGCAGTAGTACATACTAAAATATATATATATCACATTAATTAAATATGGATTTTGAATATTGTAGATAGGACTTTAGTACTTTTTTTGTATTAATAAAATTGGCATCTAATGTCAGATTTAAAATGCAATAGAGAATAATATAAACAGTCTGAGTGTTCATGTTCATGTTCAAGGACACTTTCAGAGGGCCTCCTATAATCTGCAACTGCTACCCAGAAAATTTTCCTGTTTGTAAAACTCAAAAATGTACTGTAATAAATTATTTGCCACATAACATTTCAAAATGTATATCCTTCTGGTGAGCCTTTGAAATAAATCTTTTGGCTTACAGGTGGTATTTTCCTCATCTGTTACAAACAACCTAAAGTAAAACCTATCGTATTTGTTTTATTTGTTCAGCACCCCAGATCCCAACAGGGCTGTAGATAACTCCAACTCCCATGAGGCCATGTGGGAATCTAAGGTACCAACGCAACCCAGGGGAGGTACTGTTCTGCCCACACTTGCTCCCCTGGTCCTCTCCGTGAAGAGGTGTCCCGGCCCGACAAGGACCACAGCCATCTGTGACAATGTGTATTGTCACACACATGTGTTTAGGAGACAATTAAATGGCTTGAGTACATGTAATTCCATGCTGGACCAGGGAGTGGCGAAGTGCACTAATTCTCTCTCTCGATTCCTTACAGCCCATTCTAGGGAAATCCCGGCCGGCTCTGGGGCAGCCAACAATTTCGCTTCCGGTTCTGATCCTGATGACATCACTTACTGGTCTTTCAAGCCTCCATCTTGTTTCTACTAAATCAGGTCTGTTTTGGACTCAGTCGTGTGAACATGTCTGTTCTTTTGAATCAATTTTGCAGCCGGGAAAAATTATACGGGTGGCTGCCCCAAACCTTCTCAATGTCTTTTGGTTGTTCTTGTGACAGTGGCATAGTTGGCAGGATGATAGAATCCCAGAAGAAAACGGGACCAGACCTGAATCATGACTGTAACTTGAGCATCCAATGAAAAAAAAGCAGGGAGTTGCAAAGAATACTTGAGGGGCAGTTACTTGAATGAAAAAGAGGCATGTGTTTAAGTATTTCTGGAGTACTGTCCAAATATCATTCTCTGTACAAGGTAATTACAAAATACAATTAAAAACTGAAAATGTAAGTGATCTGACTGCAGTAATATGAGTCAGTCAGCTGCTCAATGGATTGAAAGGGGGAGTTTAGTGATTGGATGAAAGAGACAAAAAGACAATCAGCCATATAATATTAAATCTACCAAATAGGGTAAAGGTAACTTTATGAAGTGTATATTCTGCAAATATAAACCCATTTGAGATTGTGATACTGTTTTTCTTGCTATAAGTTGTACTTTTTTCTGGCAACAATCAATGTCATACAGTACCAGCTCTCTTTTTGACAAAATATTTTATTTAGAAATATACCACTGTGCATATGTATATAGCAAATGCAACATCCTTTGCCCAACCATCATCAAGTATGATGTATACCAACACTTTGCCTTCTTAATATTCCTAATTTGGTCTAAAACAAAGACATAGTAAAGAACATCATATAGTGTCATAAATGTATGCTAATAATCACACCATGTTACAGATAAAATACACTAATTACAGTAATCACAATAATTAAGGATACTAAAGGAACAATACAAATAAATACTTAAAAATAATGATGATAATACAGAGGTATGTTCTTTGTTGAAGTAGGACTACGGTAGCTTGCCACCACAATAACAGTTGTCTATTAGGGGCTATGTTTTGAAAGATTTTAATTACTTCCTCTTTATCTTTGGGTTTGTCCCTCTCTGTCCCAACGAGTAATAAATCAGACAATTTTTGCTTTTTACAGAGACTTTGAGTGTGGAAGTCACAGACTTTTCCTTTGAGAATGACATTTTCCTTGTGGCTATTGACATATTTTGGAGTTATGGTAATTTATATAGGGCAAGAAAAGTAATATGAGCCTTGCTTTTTTATTAATATTTCATTTGAAGATTTTGCGCTTTTTGATTGCATGTATGTGCTGAATAGAACCCTCTGAACTTCTGTAACAGCTGATCATCTTTTTCCACTCAGTAAAGATCACAAAGAACACGAACAACCTTCAAGGCATTTGGATCTACAACAACTCTCCACCTGATTGGATCTGTCAAGGGATGAAGAAACCTTATGATTTGTTGCTCTGTATTTTATCTGAGTTTTCTTTTTCTTCAAACAGCTTCTGAAGCTCTTGAATGGAAACATCCAAAAAGGTGAAATATAACCTTTCCCTCTGATCCTCTTCTAAACTGTTATTTTGATAATGTTTAGCTGTTGAAGTGGGCCAGTGCATCAACTTATCAGGTATTTTCCTGCACCTTGCCTAAACAGGAGTAATATCAATACCTGTACTTCAGCCTAAATGTGGCTTTTCTTATATTTTTTCTTGATATGTTCCTCAGGGCCTTGAACTTTCAGAATAGTGAGAACGTTAATAATAACGGCATAGGCAGCTCCAAGATCTAAGCCTACATTTTATGGGTCATCTGAGGTACTTGTTGTTTCAATGAACACAGAGGTGAAATCTTCAAACAAAGAAAATATTAAAAATTGATAACAGTATGAGTAGGTTGCTTTACTTAAAGAGGCATTGGGTAGTTCTTGTTTTGTCTGTGTGTTGAGGAATTGCACATTTTTAAAGATTTTTACCCTATATGCCCATTCTAACTTTTGTAGTTCTACATCTGTGTGCTGATCTGGGCTCACATCTCTCTGTGTTTCCTCAAATGCTGCATGGTGTTCTGTTCAATTTGATATGAAGCAGTAAAGCTTTCTGCTAAAGCAAAAAATGAAATGAATGCTGGATGTTGTCCTTTCTACAGACTTTAGTTTTAAGTAGTATGCCTGATAATGAACATGAAAGCTTCTTTTTGAAATACAGTTTCAATTTTGATTTGTGATTTGGGCCATTATATCATCATTCTGATTGCAATATTGTTGATTCCCATTGCTAGGACCATCCCAGAGTGGGCTTAGCCTCAGAGGTCATGGCTTGTTAATCATGACACAACATTTAAAAGGTCATCCAGAGGTATGCTTCCCCATTCAATTACATGGTTTCCAAAACCCTTCAAACCTTTTTGAAAAAAAAAATCTATGATATGTATTAAGATAAAGCGGGTTGGATAATGGATGGATGGTGTCACACACGAGCGATTAGGTGGCAGCCAAAAAGCTCAAAGGTGAGTGAAATATCGCGAGATGAAGGATTGTCATGTGGTACTTACATGATCCTCTTCTCCCAACAGGAAAACCTAAGGGAAATAATAGCTGCTAGTTCCAGGTTCCAAAATGACCGCCATGACATAATTTCCGGCAACTATATTTGGCATCACTTCCGTCTTCCCCTTGGGCATCACTTCTGGTTCCTCCACAATGACGTCACTTCTTGCCAAACATTTCCTGTTCTTATAATCCATCTGTCTATATAAATTCCATTTGATGAAAACAACTTTGTCAATTGTAACTGAAAAAATACTTTTGATCAACTGAATTTCATTCTGCATTATTTTGTCCACAGGAAAATATACGGGGACGGTCCCCAAAACTTTATTTTTGTGGAGTTTCCTTCGTTTTGGGTTGTTTTTCCACAATTGGCGTAGTTGGCAGGATCAGCTCTATGAAGATGGCAGAAGGGCAAGACCTCAATTCTGTACTGTCCACAATTGTGAGCGAACTGGATGAAATGAGAACTGAACTAGCCGAGTCCGAGGGAACTAGCCGAGTCCGAGGCTTGTGCCGCAGCAGCGATACAGATGGAGACGGCTCGGTCGTTACCAACACAATTAATTTTTCTGACAGAAAATGATGACATTGAGTTGTATTTTTGATTTTTGAGCATGGCCGAGGTCAGAATGGGCATACCTACTGGCTCCCTGCCTGATGGGTACGGCGCAGAGGGCTTACTATGATTTAACTGAGGAGCAGGCAGCCAACTATACAATACAATACTATTTATTTTTGTATAGCCCAAAATCACACAAGGAGTGCCGCAATGGTCTTTAACAGGCCCTGCCTCTTGACAGCACCCCAGCCTTGACTCTCTAAGAAGACAAGGAACAACTCCCAAAAACCTCAGTAGGGAAAAAATGGAAGAAACCTCGGGAATGACAGTTCAAAGAGAGATCCCTTTCCAGGTAGGTTGGGTGAGCAGTGGGTGTCAAAAAGAAGGGGGTCAATACAATACAATACACAGAACAGAACAAATCCTCAATACAGTATAAAAATCTAAATTTTAGAAGTATGGAGCAGAATTTAACAATAGATGACATCACATAATATGATTTGGATTTGTTTATAGTCCTGGAGACCTCATCCATCAAGCTGCCTCCCCCATTTGGCCATTCCACAGCTGAAACAGTGCTGGGCCAGCCAATCCGATGAAAGGACCTAACTTTCCCATGAATCCAGAAATAATCCATCAGGAATGACTATACCATATGCAGGCACAACAACTTGGCAGGTGGGCCATGGCACCAAGTGCCACATTTGAGTACCGAGAAGAGAAACAGAATAGGTGAGGGTTAGTATCAAATTATAAATATCATGTTACTTATGTTTAAGTGCTAATGACTGACAACAGAGATGCAGTATGTACAGTAAATCAGCAGCTCTAGTCAGGATATGATAAACTGAAGTAGTGAGTCTTCAGCCGGGATTTAAAAGCTGAGACCAAAGGGGCATCTCTTGTTGTAGCAGACAGACAGTTCCACAGGTTAGGGGCCCTGTAACTAAAAGCTCAACCTCCCACTGTTATTTAATTAATCCTTGGAATCATAAGCAGACCAGCATCTTGAGATCTTAATGTGCGCTCTGGTTTGTAAGTCATGATAAGTTCTGACAAATAAGCTGGACCTTGGCCATTTAATGCTTTATATGTTAAAAAGAGGAGTTTGAAATTCGCCCTAAACTTAACCGGGTGTCAGTGTAAGGATTTAAGAACTGGAGTTATATGTTCGTATTTTCTTGTTCTTGTGATAATTCTTGCAGCAGCATTTTGGATTAACTGGAGGCTGTATAAAGAACAGTTTGAACATCCAGTGAACACCGCATTGCAGTAGTCAATCCTACTAGAAATAAATGCTTGAATTAATTTCTCAGAATCCTGTTTATTTAGAAAGTGCCTTAATTTCCTAACATTTTTAAGATGGAAGAAACATGATTTGGACAACTTTGTAATATGTGCTTTAAATGACATGCTAGAGTCAAAGAGAACACCGAGATTTTGGGCTGACTCAGTAAAATTAATGGTGATTCCAACTGAGTTAAACAATGACAGAATATTGTTGTGATCAACGTCATTCCCTCCAACAATTAACATCTCTGTGTTATCTGTGTTTAAAGACAAGTAGTTCTCATCCATCCAGTCCTTTAATTCACTAACAGAACTAAAGACAACATCGGAGAAACTTCATTTGATCTAGATGAAAGATATAGCTGGGTATCATCTGCATACGAGTGAAAATTAACATTATGTTTCCTAAAGATAGATCCCAGTGGAAGCATGTAAAGTGAAAACAGTAAAGGTCCCAGTACTGAGCCCTGCGGGACACCATATTGAACTTCTGTGTATAATGATGGAGTACTGTCAGCTCATTCCTGTACATATTGGAATCGATTTGATAAATAAGAACTAAGCCAGGTGAGCACAGTGCATGTAAGCCCAACATCATTTTATAGCCTGTGTAGTAAAATAGAATGGTCAATGGTGTCAAATGCTGCACTTAAGTCTAACAACATAATTACAGTGGAGTTTCCTTCATCAGAGGATATCAGAATGTCGTTTACAACCCGCATTAGTGCCATTTCTGTACTATGACCGGTGCGGAAACCTGACTGGAATTTCTTGAATAAATTGTAATGCGTAAGATGTGACGCAAGCTGATTGGCAACTACTTTTTCCAGTATTTTAGAGAGAAAGGGTAAATTTGAAATAGGCCTATAATTATTAAGTATGTGTGGGTCTAGGTCTGACTTTTTAAGTAACGGTTTAATGACTGACACTTTTAGTGCTTCAGGTACCGCACCATGCAATAATGAACTATTGATAATGTTTAGAATAGGCGTTGCAAGAACATCTGTGGCACTTTTTACTAGTTTTGCTGGCACTGGATCTAGGGAACAAGTAGTGGGCTTCATTTTAGAAATTAAACTTAAGACTTGCTCGGTTACAGGATTAAAATGACTAAAGTGCTGAATGCAATGTGCGTCAGGGTCTGCTACACTAGTATGTGGATTGTACTGTGATGCTGAGATTTGGGATCTTATATTTTTAATTTTCTCATTGAAGACATTAATAAAATCTATACTGCTAATGTCTGTTGGTATTTTGCACTGTAGATCTGAATTCACATTTGTTAATTTAGCCACTATTCTAAACAGTACCCGATGATTTTTATTATTGCTATCTATTATTGTAGAATAGTATTCTGAGCGAGCTTTAAAGAGGGCTTTTATATTTTGAAAGCTGGAGGGGTGATCGCACCTCAAGAGGACACAGACGCCTCTGGGAAAACTCCTGAAACGCAGTCTACCTTCACATTGCTTCTTACCCTTCTCAGTTGTGCTATAACGCGTAATAAAGCCCTCGCACGGTACTCTGCTTACTTAAAAGCCTTGTGCAGCGCCTGTCAGTTTTGGAATTGATTGTTTTGCTTTTATCTCTCTCTGACATTCTCTGCTCTTCGTGGAACTGTCATCTCTGACTTGTCATGGAGCACATTTAATCTTTTGAAAAATAAACAAATGTTTGTTTGCAGTGTTTGAATAAAATTCCTGCTTTCTACAACCACCTGTGTCTCTGTGCAAATCTGTGACCCAAGCGTGACAATTTATTAACACTCTCTGTCCAACTATGACTTTCTAAAAATGGAGGTATTCAAATGCTACGGCATATCTCCGGAGCAGCAGGTGAGAGAATGGAGGGAGTGGAGATTCATTTAAGGCATGGAATAAAGTTTGTCATTGGCTACGGCCCAACATAAGTAATTCCCATAAAATGGATGAATTATCATCCTGTGAAACCTTCGTTCATGCCCTCCCTGAACTGATCGCCCAGCAGATCGGGAAAAAAAATTTTGATACTATGGATACCTTAATCAAGATCGCAGAACATCACTGGGCAGCTTGCAAATCGGGGCGATCAGAATGGTGCTTTCATCATACCCAACAGGAGCCCTTCAGACAAACTCCCTTGCCTGGCATCCAATAAAGGGACTGACAGTTCAACCCTCCCCGCTGTTTCAATGTGGAGAGGTTGGTCATCTGTCCCCAAACTGTATGCATGAACCCATGGATTGCTCACTAATGAAGAGGGAAAGGTATTGTGCCACTGTGATTAACCCTTTATCTCTTCCCTATACAGGTGCGGTTATTATAAATGGCAGGAAGGTAAGAGCAATGTTTAATTTCGGGAGTAACATTTCCATTGTTGCTTCCCAATTCGTTTTACCGCGACAATGGCTAAAAATAAATACTAGCCTAAAATGTATTCATGGGGACGTGTGACATTATAAAACTGCCAACTGTGTGGTAACAGTAGATAGGTTTATGATTAAAATGAATATGGCAGTGTTACCGGATCCCCCATTTCACGTCATTTTGGGAAGAGATTGGAAAGAAATTAATAGCAGTAAAAATATGACTGCTCCTGAAAAGAATTTGGGCTTCTGCTCTGACTGCCTCCAAGTCGTGTACTACGGTCTATAGGACCCATACAGGTACACAGTATGAGGGAGTCGATGTCCCATCATCCTCTGCGGGAGCTAGTACAGTTAACATAGAGGACGTGGTAACAGAGGCCCCTCCCATTGAGGTCAACAAAGACCCTATTCAAAATTTATCTGCTCAATTTCGAATGACTCCTTCCTCATTTAAAAGAGAACATAGAACGATGATTCCTAAAAATTCTCAAGAAATGCCATATTATCTACCGAGGGGCATACAACCCTAGATCCCATGCCACCGATGCCTTTCTTTGTAATGAAAAATGAATTATTATATTGAGCGGCAGAACACAGGGGTGAAGTGCAAGCATTATTATTAGTACCACCCACTTTTCGGCGACAGGTGTGTGAACTAGCACATGCTCACCTTCTGGGGGCCCATTTAGGCTCTGAGAAAATTTTGGGGAGAATTAAACTCCAGTTTTATTGGCCGGAAATTAATGAGGAGGTCTGACGATTTTGCGTTTCATGCCCTGAATGCCAACTTCGTCAGACTCCTAGGAGGGACTGAGCTCCTCTTGTTCCCCTTCCCCTTATAGATGTTCCATTTGAAAGAGTCGGGATTGACCTTAGAACCCTCGTTAAAAGGTTTTAAATACATTCTAGTTCTAGTGGATTATGCCACTCGATTTCCCGAAGCTGTTCCCTTGCGCCCAGCTAATTCAAAAAACATCGCCCGGTAAATAGTATGGATATTCACAAGTGTAGGGATACCCAAATAGGTTCTAATAGACCAAGGGACTCCTTTCACTTCAGAGACATTCAGGGAGATGGCTAAATTACTCAAAATAAAACATCTGAAAACATAAGTCTATCATCCCCAAACAGATGGGTTGGTAGAACGATTCAATTAAACTTTAAAACAGATGTTACGTAAAGTAGTTGCCGCTGAAGGAAGAAACTGGGACCAGTTGCTTCCTCTCGTATTGTATGCCTATCAGGAAGTCCCTCAGGCCTCTACAGGGTTTTCTCCATTTGAATTATTATATGGAAGGCAACCCCGCGGGCTATTGGATATGTTAAAAGAAGTTTGGGAAGAAGTGGTCCTTCCTACCTCAAATATACTTGAATATATTGCACAATTATGCGATAAATTAGAAAAAATTAGACCTATTCTAAAAGAGAATTTAGAAAAAGCTCAAGCAGCGCAGTCGCGCTATTA
Source organism: Polypterus senegalus (assembly GCF_016835505.1). Classification (NCBI taxonomy): domain Eukaryota; kingdom Metazoa; phylum Chordata; class Cladistia; order Polypteriformes; family Polypteridae; genus Polypterus; species Polypterus senegalus. Next base: position 99,664,791 of record NC_053163.1, on the reverse strand, counting down.
TAATAGAAACACCACCATCCGGGAATTTGTCCCAGTGATCAAGTAATGGTGCTTGTTCCAACTTCCCATTCTAAATTGTTGGTACATTGGCAAGGCCCTTATGAAATTAAGGAAAGAAAAGGACTCATTGGTTATTTGGTCAAACAACCAAATCGTCGACCGAGTGAACGAGTTTATCATATAAATTTGCTGAAGCCTTGGAAGGACAGGGAAATTGGTCCCTCCTCCAGCCAGCCTTATTCCCTTTTCATCTCACACTCTGACCATAATTACAGACCTGATTTGACTCCAGAACAAAAACAGGACCTGGAAATGGCTATCCTGTCAGTACCAGAAATTGTAAACGAGTTACCGGGACGGACTGCTCTGATTGAAAACGACATCATTACTGACCCGGGGGTAATTGTCAGAGAAAGACCCTATAGGCTCCCGGAGGCAAAGAATCAGGGTTCTAAATTTGACGCGTATCCCATGCCATGAGTGGACGATTTACTCAATCGGCTTGGGAATGCACAATTCCTAACTACTCTTGACATGACCAACAGGTATTGGCAAATTCCCTTAATGGTCTCCACTAAAGAAAAAAGCACTTTTAGCACACCCAATGGACATTGGCAATTTACGGTTCTTCCGTTTGGATTGCACGGGGCACCAGCCACTTTCCAATGTCTGGTAGACACACTGCTACGGCCCCACAATTCATTAAGTGCCGCCTATTTGGATGATGTAGTCATTTATTCCGGCACATGGAAGGAACACATATTACAGGTTAAAATGGTGCTTTCCATACTAGCATTAGCAGGACTTTGTATTAATCCAAAGAAATGTTTTTTTGGAATGAGAGAAGCCAAATATTTGAGCTATCTGGTGGGAGTGGGCACTATTAAACCACAATGTTCCAAATTTAATGTTATTGTTAATTGGCCCCGTCCGATGACTAAGAGGAGGTTCAAGCATTTCTAGGGTTAGCAGGTTACTATCGCCATTTTGTACCTCGTTTCTTTGAAATTGCTACGCCCTTATCAAATTTAACAAAGAAAAGAGCACCCGTAAGAGTGGTATGGGATGATAAGTCTGATCAGGCATTCGGTGACTTGAAATTGGCCCTTACGTCAGCACCTGTTTTGAAATCTCCTGACTTTTCCTTTTATTCTCCAGAACAACGCATCGGAAACAGGACTGAGCCAATGCATTAATGGTGCTGAACACCCCATTATGTACCTCAGCTGGAAACTGCTGGACAGGGAGACCAAGTATGTCACGGTGGAGCGAGAAGCTGTGGCGATTAAATGGGCCATCACGCAGTTAAGGTACTACCTATTGGGATGGGAATTTACTTTGGAGATGGATCATGCAGCCCTACAGTGGATGTCCCTTCACCGGGAGTCTAATCCCCGTGTCACAAGGTGGTTTTTAGATCTTCAACCTTATCGCTTTAATGTTATTTATTGCAAAGGTTCCTTGCAGGCCAACGCGGATGCCCTCTCCCGTGCCTACGACCTCTTGGTCACCCGACCAGATGGGTCTGGGCTGAGGGGGTCATGTCACACATGAGCGATTAGGAGGCAGTCAAAAAGCTCAAAGGTGAGTGAAATATCACGAAATGAAGGAGTGTCACATGGTACTTACCTGAACCTCTTCTCCCAACAGGAAAACCGAAGGAAAATAATAGCCGCTATCTCTGGGTTCCAAAATGGCCATAATGACATCACTTCCGGCAACTCCATTTGGCATCACTTCCATCTCTGCCCTTTGGACATCACTTACGGTTCCTCCACAATGACGTCACTTCTTGCCAATCATTTCCTGTTCCCATAATCCATCTTTCTATATAAACTCCATTTTGTGAAAACAACTTTGTCAATTGTAATGGAAAAAATACTTTTTATCAACTTTGAATTTCATTCTGCATTATTTTTTTTTTTTTTATTTTATTAATTTTATTACAATCAATACATAGCAATCACAGTTTTTACAAAAAAAGAATTATGCTAAGAACAGATCGATCCCCACCCTTGAGAGAGAGAGCAAGCCAAAGCGTGTAAAATTTAAGGCTTTTAAAAATACCTAAATCAACAAATTCTCTGTACTTTATAAACTTATTTCAAAATATTACTGATTAGATCCTGCCATCTCCTCTAACTGAGTATTTGATTTTTCCAATTTTAAATAATATAACACATCAGTTTCCCACTGACTTAAAAGAGGAGAGTTTGGGTTCTTCCAGTTTATCAGAATAAGTCTGCGTGCCAAAAGTGTAGTGAATGCAATCACAATTTGTTTGTCCTTCTCCACTTTAAGACCCTCTGGAAGAACCCCAAACACAGCTGTTAATGGGTTAGGAGGGATTGTGAGTCCAAGACTGTCTGAGAGGTAATTAAAAATTTTTGTCCAGAATAATGTTAATTTGGTGCAGGCCCAGAACATGTGACCTAGTGAGGCTGGGGCTTTTGCAGCGTTCACAGGTTGGATCATGCCCTGGAAACATTTTGAGAGTTTTAGTGAGACAGATGTGCTCGATATATAATTTTGAGTTGTATAATTGTATGCTTTGCATATGGAGCTTGAGTGAATTCTCTGCATTGCTACTTTCCACTCCTTTTCTGATATATTAATTGAGAGGTCATTTTCCCAGTGTCCTCTTGGATCTTTGAAAGGAAGGGATTGTAAAAGGATTTTATATATTGTAGAGATGGAGTCTAACTCCTTGAAATTGAGCAATAATTTTTCCAGCGTGGATGAGGGTGCAAGATGAGGAAAATCTGGAAGGTTCTGTTTAACAAAGTTCCTGATTTGAAGATAGTGAAAGAAATTTGTAGCTGGAATGTTAAATTTGGAATGTAATTGTTCATAGGATGCAAAGGCGTTGTCTATATAAAGATCTCTAAGCAAGTTAATTCCAAATTTTTCCAGATATTAAAACTGCATATGTTTGTGAGGGTTGAAAGAGGTGGTTCTTTTGCAGGGTGCCACAGAAAGAAGCTTCTCCGTCTTAAAATGCTTTCTACATTGGTTCCAGATTCTAAGTGAGTGGAGCACAATTGGGTTATTAGTGTATTGCCGATAGCGTGTGTTTATTGGAGCACAAAGCAAGGAATACAAAGAAGTACTGCAGGATTTTACTTCTATTGCGGTCCATGCCTGTGTATGTTCTTCTATTTGTGTCCAGGTTCTTATCGACTGTATATTTGCCCAGTAATAAAACTGGAAGTTAGGTAGAGCCATGCCGCCTTCTGCCTTTTGTCTTTGTAGAGTCGCTCTTTTGATGCGTGGATGTTTAGAATTCCAAATAAATGAGGTTATTGTTGAATCTAATTGCTTAAAAACGATTTATTAATGTATATTGGTATGTTTTGAAATAAAAAGGAGCTTAGGAAGAATATTCATCTTAACAGTGTTAATTCTTCCAGCTAGTGTGAGATGAAGGGTTGACCATCTATGCAAGTCTTGTTTAATTTTTTCCATGCAGACACGAAATTTTGTTGATAAAGAGCTTTATGTTTACTTGTGATGTTTACCCCGAGGTATTTAAACTGTTCTGCAATGATAAAAGGAAGGGTGTCTAATCTAATATTATATGCTTGAATTCACGGAAAGAGTACACTTTTATTCAGATTAATTCTGAGACCAGAGAGCTTTTGAAATTCTGTGAGTGCTGCTAAGACTGCAGGCACAGAATTTTCTGGGTCCGATATATACAGTACCATGTCATCTGCATATAATGAGATTTTCTGTTCCAGTCCTTCTCTGCTAATCCCCTTTATCTGATCAGTATTTCGACAATGTATTGCCAGTGGTTCAATGGCAATTGCAAACAGCAGTGGTGACAAAGGGCATCCTTGTCTTGTGCCACGTTCTAGTTTAAAGTAGTCTGAGCAAATGTTATTGATGCAAACTGAAGCTTCTGGGTTAGTATACAGTAATTTAATCCATGCACAAATGTTGGGCCAAACCCAAACTTCTCCAAAATAGTAAAAGGTATTTCCATTCAATCATGTCGAATGCTTTTCTGCATCCAATGATAATAATATTTCTGGGGTGTTTGATTTAGTTGGTGAGTATATTACATTAAACAGGCGTCGAAGATTTGAAGATAAGTGTCGGCCCCTAATAAATCCAGTTTGGTCTTGTGATATTACTGAGGGAGCACTTTCTCCATCCTTCTAGCTATGATTTTAGAGAGTATTTTAACGTCGTTATTCAGAAGTGAAATTGGTCTGTATGATGCACATTGTAATAAGTCCTTATTTTGTTTTGGAAGACAGTGATTAGTGCTTGGCGAAAGGTTTGTGGAAGAGATTGGTTATCTCTGGCTTCTGTAAATGTTGCTAATAGGAGGGAGCTAGCTGAGCGGAGAATTTCTTGTAAAACTCTGCAGGGTAGCCGTCAGGGCCTGCTGCTTTTCCACCTTGGAGTGACTTTATAGCATCCAGTAATTCTGATAATGACAGAGGTTTATCGAGCTCCTCCACACTAATAGCGTCAATTTGTGGTATCTGTAATTTATCCAGAAATGCATTAGATTGTATATTGTCTTCTTTAAACTCAGTAGTATATAGGGATTTATAGTAGTCTCTAAAAGTGTACATTATATTTTTGTGTTCGATGATTTTATCTCCGTTAGTGTTAGTAATTACGAGATTGCGTTGCGTACATCTTGCTTGTGAATTTGTTGCTCTAAAAGCTTATTAGCTTTCTCTCCATGTTCATAATAATGATGTCTGGATTTGTAAATTAGTTGTTCGGTTTCTTTAGTTGTCAAGAGGTTTAATTCTGAATGTAGAGCCTGCCTCCTCTTATGTAGAGTCTCGCTTGGTAGTCTGGCATGTTCTTCATCTATTTTAGTAATTTCGCTTTTTATCTCTGCTACTTTCTTGCTTCGGATTTATTTCTGTGGGAAAGATATGAGATAATCTGTCCTCTTAAGAAGGCCTTAAGAGTTTCCCAGAGTATTCCTGCAGAGATCTCAGGGGATGTATTTGTCTCTAGAAAGAATTCAATTTGTTTGGATATAAATTCAGTACAATTCTCGTCAGCTAATAGAAGCGGATTGAGGCGCCATCTGCGGGGTGAGTGTATGGGGCTTAGTAATTTCAGCTCCAAGATCATCGGAGCATGGTCTGAAATAACAATAGCATCGTATTTACAAGATTTAATCTTAGGCAAGAAGTTATTATCTATAAAGAAGTAATCAATCCTTGAGTAGCAATGATGTACTGGTGAGTAGAAAGAATATGTTCTTGAATTTGGGTTTAAAAACCTCCAGGGATCTGATAAGTTGTGATCAGTTATAAACTTTGTAATTATCTTTGCGGTGTTAGTTGCCGTTCCCCCTGTGGAGGAAGTCTTATCTAAAAGTGGATTTAGAACACAATTAAAGTCCCCAGCCATTATAAGTTTATGAGTGTTCAGATTGGGAATGGATGCAAATAAATTTTGTATAAATTCCTTATCATCAACATTAGGTGCATAAACATTTATCAAAATCATTTTACAGTTAGATAAGTCTCCCATGACCATCACATATCTCCCTTCAGGATCCAATACTACATCTGATGCTACAAATGGTACTGTTCTATGTATGAGAATTCCCACCCCAATTCTGCATTATTTTGTCCACAGGAAAATATACGGGGATGGTCCCCAAAACTATTGTTTTTCCACAATAGATAGATAGATAGATAGATACTTTATTAATCCCAAGGGGAAATTCACATACTCCAGCAGCAGCATACTGATAAAAAATAATATTATATTAAAGAGTGATAAAAATGCAGGTATAACTAACATATAACAGGTATATATGGATATATATATGTATATATGGATGGATGTATCTCTTGTTTTTGAACCCTTAGTTTACAGATAGTTGTCCTCCTGGTTCTGACCACCGGTTTTTGAGTACGTCCTTACCTTCTAGCTGGCCTCTGAAGTCCCATGGCTTCTGGGAATAATAGCTTTTAAGTGTCTGGTGAGACACAAAGCAGTGAAGACTTTGGTGCTTTGTGTGGAAAAAACAAATATTTGCTTTGCACATATTTTAATTGCATTACTAGATCATACTATTTATACAGACAGAAAGAAATAAAAGGGAGCAATGGCATTAAACAAGTGCTCTAACGCCATTGTCAATTGGAACAGCCAGTACTTAATGGTATTTACTTTCTAATGCTTGCCCTTTTTCTAACATCTTTAATTCCCTTGACTGTGTTCCTCCCACCTACTCATCCTGTTAACACCTTACCTGTTTTCATCTATGGTTTTTAAATATTGTGTGTTATTTGTTTAGTTGTCTTTGCTTTTCTACACAAGCATTCTCATCTTAATTTGCATAACCAGTTTGGCTTGAATAGTTTGCACCTGTTTTGGATTTGACTTTTTATTTGTTTATATTTTTACTGACAGTAACCATTTTGTAAGTCTGCTTTCATTGGCATTGAGAATGCTTGGTTTGTATGACACTGTGTGGCTGCAAGACCACTGGTGTACATGGAACATGGCATTGATGGCTTGATGGTTATACTGTAGATGATGCCTTGTGGTTTAAAGCATGTTCAAACTAAACGTGATTTAAAATAAAAGGGCCATCTTTAAAAAAAAAATGACAGCAAAATTATTTAACACAACTGTGCAGGCCTTTGTTGTGCTTAGGGTAACAATATGTGTTATGATTTTTGTCATTAGCAAAATATTTATATTTGGTCTGCTCTTTTCTCAAAGTAGCTTACATTTATATTGATGTCTTTATATATAAAATTGTAATATCTTAACTCACTTTCATTAGAAGATTTAAATTTGAGGTTTGAAAGCACTTGTGTGATAACTGGCTTGCTGACTAAGACTATTACTCACAGGGGGGGCCCAGTTTACCTGTGCTACTGGGACAGGGTACAATACCCTGATTTAGGTGGGCTTGAGAATGAATACATGTATGTATGTGTGTATGTACAGTATGTGTGTCCTGATAATGAACAAGATAAATCTGCACTGTATTTCTTACATGCATACTGTGTATACTGATTGAAAAACAGCTAAATAAAAATTTAAAAAGGCTACTGTATTGCTGTAAAAATCATTTCATTTTGATTATGGGAATGCTTTCCTATTTATATTCATGAAGAATCTGGGCTCCATCATAAGAATGTTTTCTCTGCCTTAAAAGTCTACTTAATGCTTTTCCTATCAGTTTATGAATTGATGAGTAGTGTGGAATAGATATATTATGACTTCCAAAAACCCTAAAACCAATCCTTTAATTCCATATAAATCCTGATAATTACCCATTAGCTAAGCTATTAGCCTAAAAATAAAATGACTCTTATCCTTCCCCTTAGGGTCACACACTGTAAGTATTAAATGCTTTCACAATTTCTACCAAAATGAGCTGCACAGATACACATACATCAAAGAAGATTTTCCTTCCCTTATGTTAATAGCTAACTGGCTGCTAGAAATGCTCTTACAAAAATGTTCCAACTCGCAGGCAACATTGTATAATACTTTAATAGATGTGCAGCCAATCAGTAGATTCACCCTATACAGTACTTAAGTGCTCATCAGTTAATGTACGTTTGTTATTTAATCCATTTTCTTTATGAATATAGTTCCCTAGTACAGATAAGGTTACAATAATCTGCTGTGCCCAAGACATAAAACCAAGAAAACAACATTATTTCATTAATCCCTTTCTTTATATTGGTATATCTTACTTTCTTTTTTTCTCTTTCCACTTTTATACCTTTCATAGTTAATGCAACGCTTTTTTTGGCTATGTGGTATTTGTGTAAGTACATAATAACCATATTGACATTTATAACTGTACAAACAGAAACTGGTTGGGTTGTCCAAATTTCACCAATGAGAAGATTTTACTTGATTGTCAAAGGTTTTTCATCGATATGATTTGAAAGAAATCACCATATATAAACAGCTCAGTTGGTGCTTTATTACAGTTCAGAAATTTGTCTATACGTAGCCACCAAAGGTTCCATTACTGCATTCTGTGTTATTGAGATACAACAGAAACTAAATTCAAAAATCAGGAGTGGTCTCCCATAGACTTTCTCATATACTCAGATATGGGGATGGATATTTGATGAGTAAATCACAAGACAATGATTATATCTTTATATTAAGTAAATTAAAGAACCATCTACAACAAATCAAATCAAATGAATAATATACTGAACAATTATTGTAAGTAAAGTTGAACTAATAACAGGTAAAATACCACTTGCAGTTAGCGGAAATAGCCCAAAAGTTGATGGAAATCTACGTTTTCTACCTAGTACTTGCATGCAAAATTTGGTTGACCTAAGTGAAAGCGTACTGAAATTATCATGTTTACATACACACACACACACACACACACAGAAACACAGACATAATTCCAAAAATGGTATTTTCAGACTCAAAATCTCTAAATTGAATTTTTGGAGGATTCCAATACTTTCCCTATACTTCATATACAAGAAAGTAAAAAGGGCAGCATTAAATGGAAAAGGAAGATAAAAAACAATATGAAAGAAAATAGTAAGACTCTAGAAAGGCAGGTTTTCAAATTTGTTCACTATCAAATAAACAGAGTAACAATAAGGCACCATTTCATGTCCACTAAATTGGCAGTATTCTTTACCCTTTGACTAATTGTAAGTGACTTATTGCAGAATTTTTTGAACTACTTCAGTTAACCACTCAATTCACCCAGCATGTGGAGCCCAAAGTTAATAAAATAAATAAAGGACAAGTGAAATGTAAACAATGAAAGATGTTCTCCCCAAATGAGGTTTTAAGAAATGTGACTGTGGTAAAGATATCATCTGCATTTTAGTAAAACTCCTTAATGACTAGAAACTTATCTATAGTTCTTAAAATAGCTGTCCTTCCCCAATTAAAGAGATCATTGTTAAATTGATTTTATTGTGAACTATGTTTCTTTGTGGCATATACAATACAGCTTTTTGTAAATGCTGTAGTGCAAAGTACATAGTAAATTTGCTAGCTGCGAGCTTTTGGAAGGAATCAACTTTCTTGTTAACATCCATCGCTCAATCATTTTTCTTGTCAGAGAAGCCATATATTATTCAGGACAATGAAATGACAAGACAATTCAGTAAGAGTTATATAGACTTCTTTAGGGCTTTCTTTGTCTGCACGGTGGTATGCACTCAAAGATGTCAGAACTTTATAAATGATGCTTGAGTATTGCACAAGACTACACAAAGCAAGAATATACCATTTGAAGACACAACAGAATCCTTATGAGTATCAAATGCCAAATACGCAATAAGATGTATTTCCATAAGCATGTTTATATGTAATAAAAACGTTTCAAATTAATAACACAAACTTACCTTCAACTTCTGCACCAATGGTTTTCAAGCCTAGTCCTGGGACATCACTATGGCTACAGGTTTTCATTCCCACCAATTTCACAACCAGTCTGTCATTTTTCTACTTTAATTGACCTCATTATTTAATTAGCTGACTTTTTTCCTTTTTTATTTTGGTTACAGTAAAGTGCAGCAGTGTGGGATTTACATTTATAAGATATTAAGTAATTGCTTTAAATGCTTGTGCTAGAGAAGAATATCTTACAAAAACGGTGACAAAAGTGACAACAATTTTGCACATTGTTTATGTTTTTAATTAATGTCTAACAGTCATCTTCAGTTTAATTGATAAAAAGCACAGTGTTTACTACTTAATTGTTTGTTTGAAGCTGATGTGATCATTCCTTTTAAAAGGGGTAAAATACAGGTGGCCTGAGATGAAAGACCATGAATAGGTTGGCAACAAAGTTAGCCTGGAGTGGAAGGGACACTGTATCCTATCAGCCATTAACCAGGAAGCAATAAATATATTTATGGCTTTAAGAGAGAAGCAGGCTAAAGAAGGCAGTTTACAATTGAATTATCCTTTCTTTCTCCTTTGTTTGAAAATGCTGGCAGTGCAAGAACAAAACTGGGCTACTTCACTAGTGAATAGCTCAGGAAGTGTTCAGGAGTTTTGTCCAGGAGCAATTGCAAAGCAACAATAAGAGCAAGCTTGCAAAGGCATGCAGTCTCTCTTTGTTCCATTTTTCTATCCTAAAGCAAACAGACCAATTGTTGACCTGATAATAGCTTACCAGAAATGAGCTGACCAGAAAGAATAAAATGTAACAAATAATAATAATAATTTAAATTTATATAGTGCTTTTCTCCCTACTCAAAACACTTTACATAGTGAATGGGGAGCCGCATCAACCACCACCTATATATAATATCCACCTGGATGATATGATGGCAGCCATTTTTGTGACACTATGCCCACCACACATTAGCTTAGGTGGTGAGGTGGTGAGGTGCTGAGGTGCTGAGAGAGATAACCAGTTAGAGAAAGGGCATGATTAGAGGGCCATGGAGGGCAGTTTAGCATTGGAATACACTCTGCTCTTTATGAAGGATGCCTAGGGATCTTTTATGAACACATAAACCTTGGTTTTACATCTCATCCAAAGGAATGCGTCATTTTTAAAGCACATTGTCCTCATCAGTGCACTGAGGCATTGGGACCTACATTCAGATCAAAGGGTAAGTAGCCCATGCTAGCATCACCAACATCTCTTCCCAGAAACCCAAGTTTTCTCCTATCCAAGTACTGGTTGGGCCTGAACATGCTTATCTTCAGGTGGATGACTTCTTCTGAAATGCATATGGTTTGGCTGAGATGAGATGATATTACATGACATGAGCACTTAAACTACAAGTGCATGTGCCACCAGAAACTACCCCATCTAGCATTATCAGGTTGTATGGTTTGGATTGGTTTGCAAAGCCACATTCTGTTTCCTTTATTATTTGGCGCTAGTTATAATAAAACATATTATCTATAATACATAATTAAAAGTGTAGCTCTTTCTCTTGCCTGTTCCTTCACTCTATCGAGTCTTTAAAGTCTTATAGTATTCCTTAATTCTTTTAGATAGTAATTTCTGATCTTTAGATACATCCTGCGGATGTGCCAGGAGACATCATCAATGATCCTACCTGAGATCATCTGGTGTGTCTGGTGTTTGAATGTCATACACCTTTACCCAGGCGACCCAAGTGGGTTTAAAAAGGTCCCAGCTTGTGTCACAGCAGCATTGGCCCACAGATCAATCCTACTGATTATGCATAGCCACATGGAGGCTCTCTAAGCAGCCTCCATGGTGATACTGATGGCTTTCCTCTTTTTACAAGAAGGTTGTAAACTCTCAGTGGCTGGAAAAATCCCTGCATCCTACTTCAACAGGCACGCAGCGGGCCTTGCCTCCAGCACTGCTGCTCCAGCTCCTTACACTTTGCCCACTTCCTCTCATTTGCCTCCTCAATGCAGTCCTTCCAGGTAACTGCCAGCCTCATAAAGATTATCTGATTTGTTAACATTGAAGGAATTCCCTCATCTAGCCTCAGTGAAGTTGTTGCTATGTGGTCGAGAAAGTTCAGCTGCCTTCCCAGGTCAACTTGAAGCAAGTTAATCTGATGATCTAGGCTAATGTTAATGCTGTACTCTTGTTCTGATGAAGGAGATGTGCTTTCTCTGGTCATGTTGTGTGTTAGAAGTAATGGCAATGCCCACTTCCATTGCTTTCAGCATCTGGTCATGGAGGCACTGGTAGTGACCTTCTACCAAGGGTATAGGGGAGCTTCTGAGGATGGGCTCCAGTGATCCTTTCTGCATAGAGAGGGCACTTTGGGGTTTCGCTCTTGCCCCAGACATGGAAGTTTGCAGGACTTGGCTAGACATTGTAGACAGCCTGGATTGTGAATTTAATCTGGTTTTGTCTACCAGGTATAAGTTCAGGAGATCTTCTGTTCCAGCAAAATAAATGATGATAGTCACATGGTATGTTCACATATCATTCCAGTGCATGTAATCATAATGAGGTCCCTATTTCCGATGGCAACACATAAAGTATTTCTACTAATGGATCAAAGATGTTTCAACAATAAATCTTTATTTTTTTCTCTCTAGAAGTGAATAAAACCAAAGGCAGCCAAATTTCCAAAGGAAAATTTAGTGTTTGGACCCTTGCTTTCCCTTTTTGTTTTCTCTCTCTAATTTTGGTTTTCAAACTCAGTCTTGTCTGTCAGCTTTTAAAAATATACATTTCCTGGTCATTCTTCTGCTGTACCTGCAGTTTACCCTGTTCCATTCATTATATAATCAAGTTGTATTTTTATTTTTCCTTTACTGTCAAGTAGGTTTATGTTTTTAGTTTTTTTTTTAAGTATAATTGTTTTTTGGCCTGTGAAGCACATCATACATATTGTAACCCCCTTACACTACCAATCCTTTATCGGTAGGCAAAGGCCTGAGCTCTTTATAACAGTGTCGCCACCTCTATTGTTGGCAGGTTCACTATAGCCCACTTTTAGCCTGGTAATACCCAATCCAAGCACTGTTACTCAGATATTACTAAAACAAAACTCTCTTTACTTAATTGGAACATGAACAGTTTCCCAAAACTTAAGGTATTTACAAATATATACACAATACATAAAACAGAAACACTAAATTATTTACAACTATACAATACATATGTGTCCGAAACTACTGGTGAGCTCACCCAGGACTTATTTACCCAGTCAGTAAATATTACTCACTCCGTTGGGGGCCCCAAACGTAGCTCAGGTGCATAGTGGCCACACAAACAAAAAAAAGAACTGGATCCTTCACTTGAAAGTTTATTCAAGCCACTTTAAAACAAACAAACAAAATAAACATCGACCTTGTTTTATATCTTCCTCCTTATACTCGGGTACTTCATTTATGCTTCCGTCTCCTTCTTTCTCAGACACCCTCTTTACTCACTGATCGCCATTTCTGCACTTGTGTCCTGCCTGCCGTCTTTCCCTTTATCACCCAACTCCTTTTATGTTTTAGCCGTGCGCTAAAGTTAGTTCCTCTATCTGTCTTTACGTCTTGCTTCGGTGTTTTGCCTCAACAGCGCCTCTTCTTTTCTCTTTCTGTCTTGTTTCAGCGTTTTGCCTCAACAGCACCTCTCTTTTCTCTTTCTGTCTTGTTTCAGCGTTTTGCCTCAACAACGCCTCTCTTTTCTCTTTCTGTCTTGTTTCGGCGTGCTGCCTCAACTACTACTCTTTCTGCAACTCCTTGTTTTGGCGTGCTGCCTCAACAGTCTCTTCTGGCAACAAATTCTTTTCATTCTTGTTTCGGCGTGCTGCCTCAACAGTCTCTCTTTTTGCCACTTCCCCTTGTTTCGGCATGCTTCCTCAACAGTCTCTTCTAGCAACGAACTCTCCTTTTTTTTCGCCAATCAGGCGACACATATATATACACTCAACTTTACCCAACCCCCACAACTTGTATCCTAATTCCTTCAATAAACTTTATTTACAAAAAAAAAGTTATATTTTCATTTTGAAACCTGACCAGATTACAATATGTTATGCAAAAAGTATATTTTTACAGCTCTGCCTGCAATTAAAAGCAAAAGCTTGGCCTCAGTACATTAAACTTATTTTTTTGTTGTTTATAACATCTTTTTTCACTTTCCTTAGTACAAGCTCTAATGTATATATTCTTTAATGTGCAGGGAGAAATCACAGTAACTTTAATCACTGTATTATCAAGCAAACTTTATTATTACTAGCATAATAGTTGTCATCATCCCTGTAGACTCATTGGGCTTCTACAGTATATGACATTGGCAGCTGTGACTATAAATCTGATGTTAAAATCAAATGATTATGGAACAAAAATGTTTATTGCTAAATAAACAAAAATAAGGCTCAAACAGGGTTGTAATCCCAGATTGAAAGCCTTGTTTAATATTGCTTGGTTGAAGGTGAGTTTTGCATGTATACTGGTACTGTGAAAGTACAGAAAATCTCAAACATTTTGTGCTCAGTCATTTATTAACTTGATCAGGACTCCAAGAAATGCTCTCACCCAGTATTTGATTTGCATCTAACTCGAATTACTAGAAGGAGGAACCACTACATTACTTGTACACCCACTAATAGTATGTTTCTATATATTACTTATATAGACACACTGGCGACTCCACAAGGGGAGATGGGCGATTGTGCAGTGGAACAAGGAAGCTCATATGTTTGCGGGCTAGGGAAATGAACCTGCTGTGAGATGGGTGGGAGGGGCTGATCTTGGGGGTTATATGTTATTTGTATCTTTACCGTTTCGGTAATGGTGCTGAGGTTTGAAGTTGGTTATCAGTACCAAAGTCAAAATTTGTAGTAACGACAACTGTAGTACTAAGATATTGCCAGTGTTGCTAAATGCACACTAAAAAATAAACAAGTCTTCACTCATGGTCAATAGATGTATCAGTTTCCCTAGCCTGACAGTGCTCCTTTAGAGTATTAATTGGCAGAGGGCAGGGAAGAAGGCATAGATAGCCAAGAATCACACTTCTTCTGGGTTGGTGATTTTAGAATTGTGGAGGAAGCAGAGAATCCCTCAATATCTTGTACAAACTCCTCTTGAGACTTCATCTGCTAATTCCCTTTAGGAATGTTTGAACCATTTCATCCTTGACAGTATAATTATGTACAGCATAATGCAAGTTTAATTTACAGGATTTATATAAGTATTTTAGAAAATAATAGCTGCTTTTATTTCAGTGCGCCTGTACTATGCAGAACTTCTCTATGACTTCCACACAAGTATATGTTGGAATAATTAGGTGCAGAAAATGGAGCAGATGGATGTCCATAACTTATTAATAAAATGTTAATCTTTGTAAAACTGAGATGTATAACAAACTCTAAAACATTTCTTAAGGCTTTTCAAGTAATTTTGTTTCAAATCCTCTGAGAAAATTGGATGCATTTATAAAAGAATATCGTATGTTTAAAGAAATCTTTCTCTGGCTGCTGTGATGGATGCTAAAGACTTTTAACCACATTTTGATCGATTGTGTCACAAAACTCAGAAAAGAACGTGTAAAAGTGCTGATCTGCAAGCAAGTATGGCTGATTGATTTCCTGTAACTGCCTAGCCCTAGTGAGTGATAAATGGAGAAGCCTGACAGATTAATCCATGACCCTCTTGCTAGATGCCACAAGGTCCTTGGACATGCATAAGCATTCAACCCTCAAAATATTAGCCAACAGGTTTGAAGGACTATTAGTGCCATCTTTTTACTCTTTGATTGGTACTTGATGGAAACAGTTTGACAGGAGCAAACACTCTGCATGGTAGGGGGTCTTACTAGAAATTATATAACAGTCATTTCTGAGAGTCTCTGTAGCAAGCAAGTGGAAAAAGATATATTGCATTTGTGGAAAAGGGAATGACTAGCTCAGACTAAATTATTAGTATACAAGCATCATTACAGAAGGAGAAAAGCTGGCTTGTTTTATCCAGTGAATTCAGCACTCATTTGGGATACATTACCAATGTTAAAATGCACTCATTCATTTCTAAATAAGTATTTGTTCCCCATTTTCCTCCTTTAATTAGCACTTTGAAATATTAGAGCACTATCCCAGAAAGTGATATGCTTAATAAAAGTGTTGCTGCCAAATTATGCAGGTGTGTCATGCGTTATCTATTTTTTAACACGGGGTCAGCAGGAGAATTCTGCTTTCAGTCGTTGATATCCTTTTCTTTCAGATATTAGCCACAGAAAATTTTTAACTCAATGTTGTTGGCTGTATCCGTAATGTTATCTTATGAAAACTGGTAATTTCTATTAAAATACCTCCTCAACTTTTAAAAAAACAGATTACACTTATTTAATACAAGGATGAATTGCAGATTTAGATTTAGGCTTTATTCCTAGTCTCGTTAAGCACCTTAGGTTGTTATTGTTATTGGAAAACTATAATATTCCAGACCTAATTTGTACCAACTACCTTTTTACAACAGAACTAACAACTGAAATAAAACAGGATTAGCTGAAATTGAAATTAGGCAGTAAACCAAAGCAATATCATAAATTAAAGCAGTTGTTAGGGAGACTGCACCAAACAGGGTTCACATCCCAGCATGCATAAGAGTACACTGTATTATGTTAAAGGATACACACACACACACACACACACACACACACACACACACGTATATTACATGTCATCACTCTGGAATAAACACTACATGTCCTGAACTCCTTACAGATATCTCATCCCTCCTTTCCATAGCAATACAAACAAAAAATAACCAGAAATGAGAAGCCTAATCAATTGTAAAAGACATGCCACCTATTTGAGTACACTAAACAGTATTTGTATATATATATAATGTAAAAGACTCAGAACTAGGCAGAAAAAAGGTCTGGGGTTTTCCAGCCCTGTATATTGTCGACAATCCACAATTCAGAAAATAAATCAGGTCAAACAGAGAAAACAAAAACACGTTCATCTGCACGATGCCATACTAGGCGTCGGCGGCCATTTTATAAAGGAGGAGCCGGAAGTGGAGGAATGCTGGGAAGGAGGCGTGAGGGATGACGGAACTGCTGACGTCAGGGAAGATGGCGGAGGAAGGGCGGAAGTGGACGTACTGCGGGAAAGGTCCTATGGCGGAGCGTCTTTAGTTCTGGAAAACAAAGGAGAAAGGTTAGTACCCCGCCACTACCTGCTGGCGAACGTCTTTCGATGTGGTTTAAGGTCCATCCGCGGCCTCCTACTCGCGCATGCGTGACAATATATATATATATATAAGATGCCACATGGGCTGGATGGGCATCCCAGCAAGAAGAGGGGATGGCTCCCAACAGGCCAGAGAGGAAGAAGGGATCAGATCCGGAAGGAAAAACAAAAAGGGATTAATGGACACCCCATTTTTAAAAAAAGGTCATCGTTGGAGGTTTTTTATTATTTTTATTGCACTCTAAATGGCAGCAACCTCAGATATCAATGCACAGTAGTAAACCAGCAGGGCATGCTGGGAAATGTAGGCTGGCAGAGCAGCCCTGCTGGGGTCGCTGGATGCCACAAGACGAAACTGCAGGAAAACAAGCTCCCTATTGTAATGGACTTCCATGAGACCCGGAAGTGCTTTCATTGGGCAATCACCCTGGCGGTGGAAGTACTCCCGGGTCCGTAATAAAAGGGACCAACTTCCTTATCCAGGCGAGTTGGAGCTAGGAGCTAGTGGAGCATTGTTTGAGTGGAGGAGGGTAGTGCGGTAGGAAGGAAGAAAGCATTGTGGAGAGAAAGACCTGTGTTTGCATTTGTATCACATTTGGAGGTATTTATAATAAAATCTATTATTTGAATGGGACTGTGCAGGTGTGTTTGTGTTGGGATTTGGGGCTTGCTGATGCTTCTGCTTTTATATATATATATATATATGTTTTGCTTAGATATATAAGTAAAACACAATGCTAGTTAACATAATCCATATAACAAATACCACAAGTCCAGCAAAACACTGTATAATAAATGGCAATAAGATGAATTGTGCACTGTACTGTAAACAGTAATTAAATCAATGTAGGCACTGAAACTGCTTCACAGCAGTTAAAAATAAAAGGAAAGACTTCATGAGATTTTAAATCCCCTTCCACAGTTTTGCTCCATTAATTTCTGGATAAAATGCATATTTTCTTACATTCAATGTACTGTAGGTCCATCAGCATGTCAGTGCTGGAATGTTTTGGAGACATTGGATTCATTGTTTACTTTATATTACTTTGTAAATATTTGATTTTTCCCCCATGTAACTCTGAGGCTGCCTTTGTGTTAACCTGCCAAATGATTCTGGTGCTCCTCCTTTCTTTATGCAGACCAAAGGACTGATTCAATAAAGGAATAAAAAGTTAGGGTTCATATTTTCTGCTGTCCTTGTTATTTGGGAGACACTAGAGAATAGCACTGCAGCAATCCACCATAAATCACTATCATTATAGCTTTTGACTAAAAAAAAATAAGTGGACATTATTAACAAAAGACCCACACTGATTATAATCATAGTCATAGCTGATTCAAGATACTCACATAACATTTTGTATGTCTTTGCATATAATTCCAATCCACTGACCTAATCTTTGGGTTTCTTTCTTCACAACATCCCTGCATCACTGCCTATGTACCACCTTGTTCATCCTCTTGTTCTTTTTACATTATACTATTACAAATGTAGTTGCAAGGCTTTCAGAAACCTTCATTCAACCTGTTCAACTGATTAGGAAAGTTACTTCCCAACTGGAATTTTCTTTTCCTCGCTTCTATCTGCTTCTCTCTTTGTCTCTCTCCCAAATGACTTTCTGCTGCTGCTAGGATTCAGTTCAAAATTCTTTTGCTTTCCTGGATTCATCTTCTTTAACCTTTTGTTTTCCTCCTTCTGGCAAAAGCTATTGAAAAAATAATATACTAATGATTCTACCATCTCATCAGTATGGTAGGCTTTTATGTTACTCTGTCTGCTTTATTTATTTACTTTGTTTTTATTTTGATGTTTACGTGTACACATTTAAATATCTACAGTGGCAAAAAAAGTGTGTGATGTCTTATGAAATACAGGTGATCAATTTTATGTATACATTTATCTTAAAATATGGTGTGATCATAATCAAAGTTTCAATAATGAACAAACAGTCTAGTTTAACTACTAACATACACATTATAGTATTGTTCCCATACATATTGAATATATAATTCAAACATATACAGTGTAGGTTGTAAAAGTTTTCTGAACTCCTAGGCTAATGACTTCAACAAGACCTAACTGAAGTCAGTAATTGGAAACCTGGGAGGACATGTGGCTTAGTACTACTTTGATCTATAAAAAAGACTCAGATATTTCCAGAAGCATCTACTGATGCCTTCAAAAAAGATGCCCCAGAAAAGCTATGATTGATTGATGATTCGTATAAAGCTGGAAAGTGTGACAAAGTCATTTCAAAGAGTGTAAATACAGTATTCATTAGTCCAAAGTTATACAAAGTATGTATGAATGGAGTTGATTTAGTAACGTGGCCATAGCAAAGAAGACACGAAAGGTCCAACTCAGAATGCTCAGTGAGGTAGAAAAGACCTCTAGTGTAACAGCTAAGGAACTATTAGAACAGGTTTGCATCTCTGTTTATTAATCTACCATATGCACAACATTGATCAGGCATGGTGTTCATAGCGGGACACCAAGAAGGAAGCTGCTAACTTTCAAAAGAAAAAGAAAAAAATAAAATCTCTCTATAGATGAAGTTTGCCAATGATCACCTTGACACTTATGAAGCTAATGAAGAATTGTTCGGGAAGAATACTTAACAGTACATAAGATGTAAAAAGGGCACTTCATATCAACATGAAAACATCATCCCAATGATGAACTATGGTGGAGGGAACGTCATGGTGTGGAGTTGCTTTGCAGCCTTAGGGTATGGACAGCTTGCCATCATCAAGAGTATAATTAATTCCCAAGTTTATCAAGGTAGTCTGCAGGATAATGCTAGGATGGTCATCCCTCAGCTAATGTTTGGATGATGCAACAGGACAACAATCCTAAACAGTGAAATACATCTCTACAGAATGGCTTCAAAAAAGAAAATATCTGCCTTTTGGAGTGGCCCGACCAGAGCCCAGTCCAAACCAATAGAGATTCTGTGGAATGACATTAAGAGAGCCATTCACGCCAGACAGTCAAAGAATATGGATGAGCTGAAACAGTTCTGTATAGTTCTGAATTTCTACTGAACATTGTGCAGATATGACTTGTAGCTACTTGAAGTTCTTGTTTGAAGTTATGGCTGCCAAAGGAAATTTAACCTGTTATTACCTCTAAGAGTTCACTTACTTTTTCCATAGCACACTGTGAATGCTTGATGGGTGTGTTCAATAAAGACATTAAAGATTCTAAATTTTTGTGTTGTTTATTAGACCACCTTTATGTTGATACTGTGATATTTGTTTCAATTCACATACAGTATTTGTTGCTCATCCACACTTGGGGCAATGATTTTTATGTATGTGCCAATTTACATGACTGCAGCTTGCTTTAACATTACCTCACATGGAGTGTTGTGAAGATGTAGAATCTGAGTATTATATGCTGAAAGACTGTTTAAAGTTTGGTGCAAAATTTGAGAAATGGTTCATTGTGACATTCCCAACTCATCCCAAACTTACATTTTTCCCGAGATCAAAAAAGTAACGTTACCAACAATTTCATTTCAGCTGACAGCACTTAAGCAACCATGTAATGCACAGGATTTGTTGTGAATATTATTGTGTTTTTGTCAAATCAATATCTGTTTACAAGTTCTTTGAAATCCAGCCTTAACATAACATTTAGCCTTGTCTGGGATGCGCATGCTGATCTTTGTCTGGACACCATCTTCTAGCAGCTTCTAAAGATATGTGTTAGAGGTCTGTGACAGTGTACAAGTTTTTTTTTTAAGCAGTGCGATTTGGGCTCTGTGGGTGCGGGCGCAACTGAAGAGCTGGGCTACCACGAGGTGTTTGGTGTGAAGGTGGGCTGGTTGCTTAATTAGGTCAGCTGTTCCACATCAACTCTTCAGCGGATCATAATTAGGACACTGCAACCGCAGTACAGTAATCTCTCGCTATATCGCGCTTCGACTTTCGCGGCTTCACTCTATCGCGGATTTTAAATGTAACCACATCTAAATATATATCACGGATTTTTCGCTGGTTCGCCGCTTTCTGCAGACAATGGGTCTTTTAATTTATGGTACATGCTTCCTCAGTTTGTTTGCCCAGTTGATTTCATACAAGGGAAGCTATTGGCGGATGGCTTAGAAGCTACCCAATCAGAGCATGTATTACATATTAACTAAAACTCCTCAATGATATACGATGTGCTTCCCGCGCGGTGCTTGAGATTGTTTGCTTCTCTCTATCTTTCTCACTCTCTCTGTCTGACGGAGGGGGTGTGAGCAGAGGGGCTGTTTGCACAGAGGACACGGAGGCTCCTCTACAAAATGCCGCTTTATCGCGGTGCTTCTGTATACTTAAAAGCATGTATTGATTTTTTGATAGTTTGCTTTTCTTAGCGAGCGCTCTCTCTGACATTCTTTGCTCCTGATGGTGCTCCTTTGAAGATAAGATATGTTTGCATTCTTTTAATTGTGAGAAAGAACTGTCATCTCTGTCTTGTAATGGAGCACAGTTTAAACGTTTGACTAAAGGGTGTTATTTCATGTCTAGAGGGATCTAATAATGTTAACAGGGTGGGAGAGTTTATAAGGGCTTAAAATATATAAAAATAACCATACAAACATATGGTTTCTACTTCGCGGATTTTCACCTATCGCGGGGGTCTGGAACGCAACCCCCCCGATCGAGGAGGGATTACTGTAGTATAAAAGGACACCTGAGCTGAAAGATGGGGAGTGAAGAAAAAGGGAGGAGGATTCAAGAGGAAGGTTAAGAAATAGAAAGATATTGGAGCGAGAGAACATAAAAGACAAGAGTTTGGATGGTGGCTGAGCCAGTACTGCTATAGAGAGAAGGTAGGTGGTCAGGAATGTTGCCCCAGGTAAAGCGAGTGGACAGCTCTCATGGGGCATGTTGGTCCTCTAGCTGAGGAGTTTTGAAAGGAAGCACGGAGGCTCGAAATGGTTTTTAATGGATGAATTCTGACCGTGTGGTAAGCTATAACTTTTAACCTATTGATGGAAATATTTATTGTTGCTTTTAACCTCCACAAGTGGTACTGCTTTTATCAAGAAATATTTTTTTATTCATTGAAACAATGCACTGCACTTAATTGCTTGAACAATGAGTAAATAATAAAAGTATTTTGAACTGATTTGCACCTCACTCTTGCTGTTATGTGTCCTCATTTTCCAGGCCATCACAGTTTTGTGACTATTAATGTCCTGAGATTAAGGGAGTATGCTAGCTGCAGGCATCCCAAGTCTACAATTAAAGTCTTTTAATGTCATCAATTCAGTCTGAACGATCTACAGTCTACATACATAGTGAGGGGGAAATCAGTAACTAATCAGTATGAGAAACTGAGTTCAGAGGGATGTTCTAGATGGGAAATAGATGCACACACAGGACACTGGATGAATAGGTCTTAGAAAGCATGGCAGCCATTTTGAATCCTACTCCAAAATTCTTAAAATCTAGGAATTAAGATACAGTACTGTGTTATCACTAATCTTTATTTGGTAGTCAAGGTTAACTTACAAAAAAGACACATACTGTTTGCTGTGTTTGGAAAGACAGTATAATTGAAAATTCAATCTGAAAGAGTGCAACAGTTTAAGAGAAAACACACACTGGAAATAATAGTCATGGTAGGATGTCACTTTAATAATGTAAAAACACAAATGTAAATAATGAGGAACTTTGAAGAGTAACCAGAATTTAAAATACTAGTTTATGAAGCTGCTCATAGCTGTCTGTAGCCATCGCAGACAATGAAATTCACCCACAAAGCCCTGCATTCACATAGGAAATAAAAGAACGCAGCAACATTTAGATTCAACAGGTTGTGATCTCACTGAGAGATCCACCAAGCAAATGGGTAGCTAGGTGGGACCAACCAGCTGCAGAGATAAACAAGAACAGCACGACTACTGACTGGTTAGGAGTGTTATTCCAGTTGCTCGTATTGAAAGTGATCTTCTGTTGCTTTTTTTTAGTTCCAGTCAATCTACCTGAATTGCCTGCTGGCAAAAAGAGAATGTGAGTAACTGCGAGAACATTGTTGACTGGAAAAGGAGATGAGATGAGTTTGAAAAATGTAATGAGAGTCAAGGTCTAAAATATAAAATGCTGCCAAAAACTGAAGGGCTAAAACTGTGTTTAATGGCAAAATGAACATATTCAGAAACTGATAACCAGATGGCAAGCAGTCGGCAAAATATAAACATGAACATTAGAGCAACCTGGATGAGAATAGGCCATTCTGCCCAACAAAACTTATCAGTCCTATCCATTTAATTCTCCTAAAATAAAATTAAGTCTAGCTTTAAAGGCCCCTAAAGTCCTAATGTCTACCACAGTACTTGACAACTTATTCCATGTGTCTATGGTACCTTGTATGAAGAAACACATCCTAATATTTGTGTGAAATTTACCCTTAACAACTTTCCAACTGCATCCCCATGTTCTTGTTGGACTCATTTTAAAGTAAAGTATACTACCCATCCATATTGCTTAATTGCCTTGTTAGTTCTTATTTGGCTTTAATAAAACACTATCTCAGCTTAATAAGTCCATGGTGACGTCACCGCACCACAATTGTTGTTTATGCTGCATTGCTGTCAACGGTCAAAGTGATAATAGTAACTTAATAAATAGATCAAAAATAGCAAATTCGTACGTATGTGCAGTTACTAATAAGGTTTTCTTCAGTTGCTAAGTATTAGAAATCCATTGATGAAAACATGCAAAAAGTTTGGAATTTTCTTTAAGACTCACTCAAATTAAACATTTATTGCTACATAACAACTTTTTTGTATAATGTAGAGCTTGTTAGTAACTTGCAGAATTCTTTGATTTTGGAAATTCAGTGGTTGTAATTTTAAACTGTCAAACACAATATTATGAAGTACCGTATACTTAACGATTTATCAGTTTCAAACTGTAAACATTAAGTTTAACAAAATAAAGAAAACATATAGTGCTAGGACTAGTCTTCTATATACCTTCACAGTACCTGAAACTTGATCCAAATACAACGTTTGCGTACTGCCACCTTTTTTTTTTTTTTTTGACAAAAAAAGCACTGATTGTATGAAACCTGTATAATAACCTGAAGGCAGGCTGCCACAAAAAAAAAAAAATGAGACATGAAACTCTACCATAACCTGAAAGCAAGCTGTCGCCAAAATCTACACTTCAAACCATACAACAACCTGACGAAATTGATACAGAGCAGTCTCACTTGAATAAGCCTCATTTTACAATCAAGGCTTGATCAGTTCCACAAACACCAAGTGGTTCTCATTAATTCAAGATTGGTTTAGGCAATCCCTGATTATGCACACATTTAAGCAGCTCCATGAAACTTTTGTTTAGAAACATCTGTTATGGCACAAAAAGAGACAGTATACTTGAGAGTGCTACACCCACAGACTGAGTATATCTGACTTTGATGAAGTTGACGGTTTGCATAATGTTTGATAGTTTTACTTGGAAAAGTTTAAAGTTTTATTTAATTGTTGTAAACTAGAAACATACAACCGATAATGGCAGTTTTTTCAGTAGTAGAATATGAAATAACACTATTAAAAAGAGGGGGTTGCGGCATTCTATATAAGACTGGTGCCTACGTATATTACAGTTCTGGATTTATGAATTACATAAACAAATGTTAATGTTCTCTTCCATGTGCCTCTTGTTGACAAAAAAGTGCAATGAAGACAAATTAGTATAATATAGTACAATACAATAAATGCAATATATTATTAATATTGTAATTTTCAGCTTTTAATGGTTTTTAATTTTGTAATAGATATAACATTAATTTATGCAGAAGTGTAACAAACAATTCAGTCATGTTAGATATGTTAAAAGATCATGTTAGATGAAAAAGATGGTGATAAACGGCATAATTTAAATGTTATATATTAATAGTGTGTGGTTTTATCCGTGGATAGTTTAGCTTATTATTTTGTAATTAACATATAAGATTAATTTAAACAAGAATACAGTAATATTAGATTTTCTCAAAAAATAATTACTGTGAACCCTTCTCAAATGTTTTGTTTCTTATTACACATGAATTCCATGAACTCTCAATGCAAAACACAACACTACACTAAGCTTTATCTTTAGCTTGGAACTGAGCAGACGCTTAGTTGCCTCCATTAATAAACATGACTTGCCCTAATCTTCTTTGGTGGAACCACAATCAGCTAAAATAAGCCCGACTTCTCAAAGGCTTACTTGCTGAGCATGCTTCATGTGATACCCCTCAGGTAAAGAATTGATTAAACATAATAATGCTTACTGGGACAGACTTGGCTTGGAAGGTCACTGTTTGGAGACAAGTGCAGCACTTGGTAGATTCAGGCTGATGTGAAAGACCTCAGGAAATTATATCTGGCACACTCAAAAACACATGACTAGCAAAAATCTCTGAACATTTGCTTTGACATCCTTATTCAATTCAATCCAAACACTCTATTACATCAGATAAATGCCACATGTAATTTTATCTGGTGAAGCTCAAATGATGTTTTTGTTCTCTTTTTGCTTCAACATGGCCAAAACTGCATTGTTCATCTATGATATTTTGAACAACAATACACAATGAAAACAAATAACATTAAACAAAAAATTTGCCTTACACAAAGGAATAATAAAACAATGGTGGATATTAAAGCAGCATCCTTGAAATCTTGGCCATTGAGGTTTTCAGATGTAAAATAATACAAACTTTAATTCACAAATAGCATTCTGTCCATTTAATCCTTTCCTACGACACAGTATTTAATTTTGGAAGAAAAATAAAAAGCAAGATGTCCAAGAGCACAATAAGTTCTTAACATTTTCTTTATTTGCAAAAAAAATAACATTTATATTTGCCAGCACTGAACAATTTGTTTCCATGTAGGATGTCTTAATTACTGCTGCCAGTTTTCTGAAGAATTATATTTTTAATCAGACATTACATTAGCAACATAGACAATATACACCACAAAGGCAATTAAACATTAAAAACATTATAAGTGTACGTACTTCTGCATTAGTAAGATGGCTGCTCGAGTAGGATAATATTAAAATAGGTACACTTTAAAATTTATTTTATTAAATTTTATTATTTTATTTTTTATTTTATTTTAAAGTCTTTGTGTGCACTGTGAGGTTGGTCTGGGCTACAAGCTTGGCGTTTATTCATTGGTGCTTCCGGCACTTCTGCTGATGCATTTAGGATCTTGGAAAAAGTGGCACAAACTGAAATGTAATGCAAATTTCCAGGAGTTGTGTGCATGTAAATACAACATCTAAATATGTCTGTTGTTGTACCACTTAATGATGTGCATATCAAGGAATGATAAATGAACACAAACATACAGTTGGCTTCTAAAATTAATCTAGATTTCTAGTCACCTCAGAAACATGGCCCTCAGTGTTTCCCTAATGACAGGTCACTTTTTTTTTAACTTTGGTTATTACATTCAGTCTGTTATAGCATATCTTAGGAAAACTATTTGTATACAGAGAATGTGGTAAAGCATATAAAAAGCATATATTGCCACATTTGCCATTAAACACATTAACTACTAAAAGAAATGGTTTCAGTAATTCTAAGCTGCTCTTTCACTTTAAAAATTGCTGCAGTCTGCTATGATCTCATCATCTGTTAAACGGCCTTGTGGCAAACCCTCCAGTAATTCCTGTTAATAGCTGAAGAATACATTATAAAGTGCCTTCAGAATGTGAGGGCATTTTCATTTTCAGGGTCAGTCTTATTATTGCCGCACCCATTATGACTTTAAAAAGGCTCTAATTGTGTTAAAGGTGAGCATCGATAATAGACAGTATTTTATCTGAGGTCACAAACAACAGTTAAGCCTATTGTTCAGTGGTAAAAGATAAGTGTATTCAGTTGCACTTAACAAAAATGTCTAGCAAAGTACAAGTTTCTCTCTTCCAGTTTGTAAAGAAAAACACAATAGAGGAAAATGGTGCTTTTGTCACAGCAGTGTGCCACTGAAATAAAAATGACAGTGATTTTAAGAAATAATTTTACTTGTTACTGATGACACATCCCTCACTGCGCATTTCTTACAATAATAGGCTTTGCATAGAGAGAGGTCTTCACAAAGATGCCCCTAGCAATGACAATGAGGTTTGCTTGGCAGAACAATAGGAAATCACTGTGAACATTTATTACATGTTGTCATTTTCTATGGCCAGTTGAAAAAAGTGAAATAATCTGCACAAAGCAAAAGCTTTGTTGAATGATTCCTGTATTTCTCCCAGGATTGGTCAATATAATAATTGGACACACATTTTAAAGCAAATTTTTTATTTTTATTATTTGTGTTATCTAAAAGAAGGTTTTCTTAAGCATCAGATGGTCATAGATATTCTGATGGTATTATAAACGTAACTAGCTATGTAAGTTATAGTGAGTTATAGTGCTGTTAATCAGATGTATCAGAAGTAGTATATAACTAACTGAGTACTTTTCTGTATATAAGATTTCTACTTGTTTGTTTTGTTTTTTCAACAGGGGCTCATTACACTTGAACATGCTACATACAATTGTACACGAGTAAAACTTGCTGCTGTATATCAATTCTAGCTTATCCAAATCACTGATGTTGTCTTTTTTAATGGTCAATTTTACAGGAAATTGCATTCTTTTAAATTTAAAGATGTAATTAGTTAATTAATGGGAATATTCTGTATAAATTGTGATGGACGGCCGGCAGCTCATCCCAGCCAACACATCCAGGCTGCTAGATGGCGTCTCCCCTGCAGAATAGAGGTACCCCAGACGTACTCCCAAGTCACGGGGATGGAAGGACAGAAGTACTTCCGGGCTGAAGAAAAATACAAGTCTTCATCTGACCTGAAATGCTATTGAATCATATGGACAAAAGGACGGGAGCACTTCCGGGTCGAGGACTATTTAAAGGACTGGTCGAGACCCAGCGAGCTGAGCCGGATTTGGGAGGTAGAGTGACGAAGCTGCTGGGAGGAGAGGAGGAATATTGTTGTTATTGTTGTTATTATCATTGATTACTGATTGTGTATTGTGGTGATTGTGGTGCACTGTGGCACAATTTCAAGAAGAGAACAAATTAAAAATATTTCTAGTGCTTTACCTGGTGTCTGGACGTTTGTCTGTGGGGTTTTGTACACAGAAAACTTTCCCCCAGGTTTTCTGCCAAACAGACGGCCAGAAAATCCTGCCAGCTATGCCAGTGTGACACTAGAGGGTGCTGTCGCTCCTCAAAACCCCACAGACAAACAATAACAATAACAACAATATTCCTCCTCTCCTCCCAGCAGCTCCATCACTCTACCTCCCAAATCCGGCTCAGCTCGCTGGGTCTCGACCAGTCCTTTAAATAGTCCTCGACCCGGAAGTGCTCCTGTCCTTTTGTCCATATGATTCAATAGCATTTCAGGTCAGATGAAGACTTGTATTTTTCTTCAGCCCGGAAGTACTTCTGTCCTTCCATCCCCGTGACTTGGGAGTACTTCTGAGCTAAAATCCCCGTGTCTCCATGCAGCGTCACACGGTGGTACCCACGGTACCCAGCAGGGTTGTGAATCCAAACTCCTCTGTGTACCTCTGTGCTGCAGGGGAGACGCCATCTAGTGGTCTGGATGTGTTGGGCATCCATCACAAAATATAATTTCACCATGTAGCACATCCTTTAAAAATTGTAGGTTAAATCAGATTCAAATATATAATACTTCAATCTGTAATCTTGTACCGTTAAAAAGTTTTGGAGGGCTTAGATCAAAATCAATACACAAATTCAAACAGGATTAGTGTTTGGGAACAACCGTTTCACTCAGAAAGTGGGGAACTAAATATTGGAAGCAGAAGCAACTGAAATAAACCCCAAATAAGCATACACATCAAAAAACAATAGAGAGTGAAATAAAAAGTAGAGCAAACTGCAAATCCTGACCTTGCAATGAGCACTATGAATGTTTCATACAATGGTAGCAAGCAAACTGATATAAACTCAGCTTCAGAAGTGGGTTTACCAACAGGGGAAGGGTAATGCAATATTATATATATATATTTTCATTTTATCAATATGGCTTTAAGGTTGAATCATGTTTTACTTGAACTTAATATAAACAGTAAAGATTATCACAAACTGTTGTGGCAGTAGGGGCAGTAGTGCACCCTTGAACCCTCAGGTACAACTCCGGAGACCAGGTAACAGTCCAAGACCTTTTATTATTTTCTTCAGTGCACCAAGCACCCTCCACACTACTCATATACAATAAACTCACTCTAATAAACACAATAACCTCTCCTCCTCGCCCAGACACTTTGCTCCTCTCCCACCCAGCACAGCTCAGTGTCTGGACTGAGGCACCGTCCTTTTATAGCCCCTGACCCAGAGGTGTTCCTGTCCCAGCAGTCCACAGTTCCTTATTCCTTCCGGGTCAGGGCAATCAGTCTTTCACATCACCCCCGGGAGCACGCCATTCCTTCCCGTCACGTGACTGTGACGTACTCCCGGGTCATAAGGCACAACCGATCCCACAAGTCCCCCCACAGCGACTCCTGGTGGTCCCCAAGGTATCCAGCAGGGCTGTGTATAAACACTACAGAGTCCATAAGGCCCTGCTGGACCTCGGGGCACGATCCTGGTGTCGGGAGAGCTCCTCCTGTCGGCCTGGGGGTGCGGACCGGCCTGGGAAGCCGGCAGTCTTCCACACTGTACATTTAAATGGCACATGCAATGAATTGAACATTTAAGCATTAAACGGGAAAGAACAGGTGAAAAGAAAAAAATCTGGTGAATTGCATACAGCACTGACTGCAGAAAGCATCTAATGTTGTTATGTGGAAAGGATTGCAGCACAGTTCTATAGTACAAGACATCACCAATAGTGGTATTTGGTAAAGATAGTTTAAATTTAATTTATTCAAAGCTAAAATATATTAAAAATCTGAACTGTACATTGACATCAAAGCCTAAAATTTGTATTGCCTCATTGCAGAGTAGGTTTGAAAAATGTCTAGCAATAAAACAACAAGTTACTAATTACTTTAACTCACTCAAAACGCTACTGTTCTCTTTCTATCACCTTTAGAAAAACATTTTAATCAGCAAAAGATAAAATCCCCCTTCATTCTGTTTCACTACAGTTTGACTCCATCAGTTAATTTTTTTTTTTTTTACTTCACAATGCACTTGAAGCTGATTGTTGATTGGTAGGGTGAACAATATGCAGGTGGACAACAAAGTTGGCTTTTTCAAAAATGCAAAGCTATGCACTGATAGAAAAAATGTATTGTAACCCATTTATCTCAGATTTATTGGCACAAATGATGTACACAGTAAATGAAATACACACTTGGGCAGGCATCACATGTCGTCACTGTCTGGCTGCCTGAATCTCGCTTCATAGATTATATCAAATATAACACAACAATAGGTAATGAATCAAAACAGGCTCATTTCTTTTTGTTGCGTTTCACAAGCAACTAGGGATGCAGTGCATTAGAATGTCCTACTTTCTACAGCATTAGTAATTATAAATATCAATTTCAACCAAATTTCAATCAAATCCCTCAAGACATTTTTGAATTTTTGAGGTATTTAGTTTTACTATTGCATTTATTTTTAACCCCCAATTATTGAAATTTACCTACTGCCCTAGATGTATCATCCTGCCAAATTTCTACTTTTTGGATAAATGGAAAACAGTTTATTTGTTGATGAGTAAGTGAGTCATCCAACTTTGTATCTATACTAATAAAAGGCAAAGCCCTCACTGATTCACTCACTCATCACTAATTCTCCAACTTCCTCCATTTCCTTTATCTTTCGAACTGTACCTACATTAACATGTCTATTGAGGTGATCACCATCGATCAAAGAACTGTCACTTTCTGAGTGGTTTCCATGCCTGGAGATGGCACCTGCCTTTTCTATTCTCTTTGTTACATATTGCATGGCCATATCAGGCTCACTCTTGATATCCGGAGGAAAATTGTGTCTTATGTATTGAATGACTGTGACAGGTTCAAGGTGTGGACTGATGACGGTGCAGGAGATAATTATACTACACAGGAGCACTATAAGAGTGAAATGCTTAAGCCCTTCACCTATGGATCTGCATGTGAGTTGATGGCTGCCGCTGAATTGTTCGGTTGTCGCTTTCAAGTGTACCGAAATGGCCAAATATTTTACACCTTTCAACAACCGCCAATGCCTCTTAAACATCTTAGATTCACAGGTGATGATTTCAGTAGTGGACACTTTGATGTTTATGAATGTTTAAACTCTCAAAAGCTGGATGTGAAGTTATCGATGAAACCGGTTGTATGCGTACAACGCTTGATAGAGGCCGAATGTCACTTCAACACAAGTCCTACAAATGCTGTCGTAATTGAAACAAACCATGAAACTCAAACCGATTATGACAGCAGCAATCCAAGCTGTGAGATTTGAAACAAGATTACTGTTCACATGGCCAACTGTAAGTTGCATGCTCAAGAGTAAGCTCAGCGTACAGCTTGGTCATATTACAACCGGAGGGCCGAACTCACAATGTGGTATACAAAGAGATCCTTAACAAATAATTATTGGTATATTTTCCCTCAGTTTAAAAAGGTCTAATTTTCTTCTTAATAAAAATTTTAAGGCAGTACTTCACGCTGCGAAACACGGGTATTTTGCTAGTTTTATATATATTTACGTGGTTATATACACTCTTGTAATTCTATTTTTCCCTACAGATATTTATATATGGCAATCTAGTGTCTAAATATCACTTACACTTATATTCATGAAATATGGAATATACTTATTAGCCAATACAACAGTTCAACAAATGTAAAGGAAATAATAAGGTGTCTTTATATTTGTATTGTTTGAAAAAAGTCTTTCTTCAGCATCAGATGGTCATAGATGAGGTTACACACACAGTCACAGCATTTTCTTCCCCTAGATGTTTAGATGGCAGCCTGGCCTTTAGATATTAAATGTCAATATAACCTTCACTTTCTAATATTATAGGAATCAATGTGGCATTAAGATAGTTTAGAAGATGCAACATTTTTGGTCATTTTTATCATTTTTGGTTTTCCTATTGTGTAACACCCATTTACAGGTTTCCTTCTATGCAATGATGCTTCTTTAAAAAAAAATGTAAATAAAAATACAAAAAAGCTAAAATCAATCCATTTACCTACTCATTTGTTAAATGTTTCTACCCCCTATTTCCCACTGTATATAATTTCTTAGTAGTAGGTTAAGATTGACAACCAGTTAAAATAATAAAAGTTTATCACGTATCTCTATATGCTTTGTTTACAGCCATGGTTTTCCCTTTATTCCTAGGTAATGATATACAGTACAGCAGTGCTACATTATGATTGATATTTTATAGGAAAAGTAAGAGGTTACCCTATTAAAATAGCGACTATCAAGTAAAAGTTAAACTCAATATGCAATATTAAAGCTTTAATTAGCAGGGTTGGTCGATTTGCTTACTGTTGTTTTCATCTTTGTGGTCTTCATCTCCAGTTAGATTTTCCAGCAGTTGGATTCTGTCATAAACAAGAGAGATACCTAGAGCTTAGACCTTTTTTGCAGTTTCCATGTTTAAGATACTAAAATAGAATTTCTATCTATGCACTAAAGAAAGTACATTGACTTTTGACATCTTTATGTGGCTACATTTTAATACAGAATAGAAACTTGTAATAGCTTGAGATGTAATAAATTCAATGAAACATATTACAAGCCTCACTCAATTGACATAAACATATGCACGATGAAAGTAACATATTTCAAGAATCCTAATGTTATCAGTAATAATGTATACGTAATTGCATAAATAGTACAATATATATAAACTATTAATAGCTACTCATAATGGATACTTAAACTGAACAACTACCTATCAACAGGGCCGATCCTGGCGACGGGCAAAAATGTGCTCCGCATGTGGGCGGCCAAACTCAAAGGCGGCCGTTGAGGAGACGTGCAGCAGCCGGCGACGCTGAAACGTACATTATGATTATGATATGCTGTTTCATTGAGAAAGTATGTACAGATTTTTTTAACACTTTGAGCCCACATTTTCACCGGCAATGTATTTTTACATTTAAAATGACCATCGGTGGCGCACGTGGGGCTCAAAGTGTTAATGAAATATTTCAGAAAAATTACAAACTTTTACATGTTTACTTATTGCCCAATGCACACTGACATGACATTAGTGTGTATTGTGTATATGTCACTTGTGTGAATTAGGCCCAAGATTATTACAAAATTATTATTATATTTGAATTAGCCCTTTATTCTACCTATTTTGTAGAATGTCCGAGAGAAAGACAAAACGTGAAAGCGGGTGGTACTACAAGCAAAACAGAGAGAGGAAAAGTCTACAGGCAGCTCTAGACAAATATATTTTTCATCCAAAAACTTCTGAACTTCCTAGTACGAGTTTATCACACTTCGGACGACCTGCGGCTGATTATGAAGTACAGCAGGGTAACCGTCTACCAGATCCAACCCCGAACACCTCCAAGGAATCAACAACTCATGAAAGTCACGAGGAACAGGAAGAAGCAACAGAAGAACATGGATGTGACAACACGGAGAGAGAAGTGGTGCCAGGACGCAGCTTAGAATATTTGAGAGATCCAGACAAGTGGCCCAATCCATTGACAACCAAAATCGTCGACTCACTTATTGAAATAGGCCCCGTGCAACCTCAAGCATCGTTCAAATTTGCTGTGGACGACAAAACCGGAAGAAAATTTAATGTTCTATATTTCACAAGAAAGATGGAAAATGGAGAAATAGTGCATCGTAATTGGTTAGTGTACTCCATTCATGCCGATTGCGTATTCTGTTTTCCTTACAAACTATTTAGCAGTCATAACATCAAACTGACGGGTAGCGGATACAATGATTGGCGCCATTGCTCAGATTATTTCAAAAATCATGAAACAAGCATTGAACATATTAAGTGTACAAAAAAATGGTACGAACTGAAGTTGAGAATTAAAAAAAATGCACAATTGACAAAGATCAACAACGTCTGTACGAAATGGAGAAGGAACGCTGGCGAGCTATAATTAAGAGAATGATCGCTATCGTGCAGTTTCTAGCAGGCCAATGTTTAGCTTTTAGAGGTACCAGCTACGAACTCTATGATCGCAACAATGGAAACTTTATGAAAGCATTGGAAATGATTGCAAAATTCGGTAGCGTTATGTCCGAACATCTTAAAAATGTCGAAAAATCGAAACAGTTAAAAAATCACATGCCCCATTACCTGGGTCAACATTTTCAAAATGATATCATTCATCTACTAGCAAGTAATATCCGAAAAGAAATGATGAAAATTGTAAAAGCCTCGAAATATTTTGCTATCATCCTCGATTGCACTCCCGACGTCAGACACACCAAACAAATTTCTGTTGTAGTGCGCTGTGTTGATGTATGCGCTGAGGATAAACACATGAAGGTTAACAAATTTTTCCTAGATTTTTTCGCTGTTAGCGATACGACTGGCGAGGGTCTGTACAATTTTGTGACTGAAAAATTAGAGATGTATGATTTAGATATCCAAAACATCAGGGGCCAAGGGTATGACAATGGTTCAAACATGCGTGGAAAAAATGCAGGACTTCAAAAACGTATTTTAAACATAAATTCTAGAGCACGGTTCATTCCATGTAATGCGCATTCTTTGAATCTAGTTTTGAATGATGGAGCACAATGCAGCGGAGAAATCTCCGACTTCTTCGACATTGTACAAGAATTATATAACTTTTATTCCTCATCTGCACATCGCTGGGAATCATTATAAAGTCATATAAATGACTTAACGCTTAAAGGCGTTAGTGCTACTAGGTGGGAACCGAGAATTATAGCAATTAAACCATTGCGATATCAACTTTCGAACATCATTGACAGCTTGAAAGAATTGGGGAACGATCAGAAGAGAGATGAGAAAACTAGGCTCTCGGCCCAATCCCTTGAAAAAAAGATTTCGACATTTAAATTCTTATGTTCAATAATTATTTGGCACGACTTGCTAAGTAAAATTGATGTTGTGAGCAAAATGCTTCAGAGTCCTGATGTGAGTCTATCGGAATCTGTTATTGCCCTTAAACATTTGAAAACCTCAACATAAAAGAGATGACGAGTCATTTGATAGATTCATCTCGGAAGCAACCAATGAATCTGAAAAATCAAACATAATTCCAGAATTTCCAGTGAAAAGATTCCGTAAACGAACTAGACATTTTGAGTATGAAAACGAAGACGAATCTGTTCGAGATGCTAAGGAATCATACAAAATCTCGTTTTATTTCACAATTTTAGATCGAATTCTAATGTCCATTGAAGAAAGATTTGAATCACTGAATGAAGCAGTGTCATTGTTTAGATGTAGTTATGATTTTTACAATATGCAGCCTGATGAATTGAAAAAATGCACCATGGATCTCGACTTAAAACTGAGAATTGTCCGAAATGAGGAGATACAGCGAGATGTGGACCGGGGAAGGGCTGTACCACGAAGCTGTTATGTTTAAAGAAAATTTTTCAGATGTAGCGGCAACAAAAAATCCAATAACTATTATGAAAAAAATAGTTGAAGTCCAGAGGACGTCTTGTTTTCCAAATCTCTGCATTGCATTACGCATTTTTCTCATGTTGTCTGTATCAGTGGCAGCATCTGAAAGGAGCTTCTCAAAACTCAAGATAATTAAAAATGATCTCCGTTCCACTATCGGGCAACAACGATTGAGTGATGTTGCGCTTCTGTCTATAGAATCTGAAATTTGCGAAAAACTGGATTATTCAAACATAATAGATGAATTTGCTACTGTTAAAGCTAGGAGAATCATTCTTTGATGTTTAACTAATAAATTAATGTATGTATGTGATTTTTTATTTTTGTGATTCTTTATTTAGTTTTTATAAAAACTAATCATTTGAAATTAAATTTTATTTATACATCCCGACTCTAACCCTAACACCGTCTTAATCCTGTTTGAAGTAGTACATGTAATAGTAATATCCGTCATATCATAACAGAAAATAGGTACGTAGGGTAGGGCGGCGAAACCACATCAACCATTATACCACTTTTTTACAATTTGCCGATCAACATCTGAAACATAAATAGACTGGTGAGACAAACTGAAAATCCTTTTCAAGTGGGGCCTCAAGACCTACATTTCTAATTCTTCAGGGATGTTCAAAAAGAATGAAAGATGACCTTTTTGTTTTTCAGTACAGTAGGTTCTTAATAAAAAGGTTGTGTGATAGTGCAGTAAAGTTGCTGAAACTCAGATGCTCAGAGTCTGATTCCCTTTGTAGAGCTAAGTGCACCCCTGTGGCCTGAATACTTTTTGCAATTATAATGTAATTCTTCTATTTATAAATTAACTTTAATATAATGCAAATTGAAAAAAGGCCACTGAATGCCAAAACACATTATCTATGTAAAATGATTTGTCCATGCATACCGGTTATTAGAGCTGCAATTATCTACTATATAATAAAACACTAAGGCCTGTGTGTCCCTTCCCTCAGAGTAATCTGCTAGAATGTCTCTGATCAAACAATTAGAAACAGACTTCATGAAAGTGGCCTGAGGGCCCAATGTCCTCTAGTGGGCCCTGTGCTCACTGCCTGGTACCGTGGAGCTCAATTGGCATTTGCCATAGTATACTTTAATTGGCAGGTCCACCACTGGCACCCTGTGCTTTTTACAGATGAACGCAGGTTCACCCTGAGCACATGTAACAGACGTGAAAGGGTCTGGAGAAGCCGTGGAGAACGTTATGACTGGTTTGCTGGTGGGTCAGTGATGGTCTGGGGAGGCATATCCATGGAAGGACGCACACTCTACAGGCTAGACAATGGCACTTTGACTGCCATTAGGTATCGGGAAGAAATCTTTGGACCCATTGTCAGACCTGGTGCAGTGGGTCCTGGGTTCCTCCTGGTGCACGATAAGGCGAGAATATATAGGCAGTTCCTGTAGGAACCAACGCAATCTTGCCTCTCTGACTTTATCTCCCAAATGACCAACATGAGCTGACCCTCTAATGTACTCATACAGTATCTAATCCTATCCATCCTCGTCACACCCAGTGCAAATCTTAGCATCTTTAACTCTGCTACCTCCAGCTCTGTCTCCTGCTTTCTGGTCAGTGCCACCGTCTCCAACCTATATAACATAGCTGGTCTCACTACCGTCCTGTAGACCTTCCCTTTCACTCTTGCTAATACCCGTCTGTCACAAATTACTCCTGACACTCTTCTCCACCCATTCCACCCTGCCTGCATTCTCTTCTTCACCTCTCTTCCACAATCCCTATTACTCTGTACTGTTGATCCCAAGTATTTAAACTCATCCACCTTTGCCAACTCTACTCCCTGCATCCTCACCATTCCACCGACCTCCCTCTCATTTACACACATGTATTCTATCTTGTTCCTACTGACCTTCATTCCGCGCCTTTCTAGAGCATATCTCCACCTCTCCAGGGTCTCCTCAAATTGCTCCCTACTATTGCGACAGATCACAATGTCATCAGCAAACATTTGTTTCCCCATTGTTTCCCCTGGGACCCTGTAGTTAGGATATAGTGGATTGGATGATGGATGGATGGATGGAACTATCCTAGATAATAATCTTATTTCTCCTCTGTAAATGTAGACTACTTAAAGTAGACAAGAACCTCATGTTGTCTTT
Source organism: Polypterus senegalus (assembly GCF_016835505.1). Taxonomy (NCBI): domain Eukaryota; kingdom Metazoa; phylum Chordata; class Cladistia; order Polypteriformes; family Polypteridae; genus Polypterus; species Polypterus senegalus. The sequence goes on along the minus strand of NC_053163.1, from coordinate 99,627,472 downwards.
TTATTGTATAATCCAGTCTGACAACACTTTCAGCTTTATTGCCTTGTTTAGTGGTATGACAAGTCAAAATTTTAAAAAGCTGCAGCAGATTACCAAGCATGCAGCTAATGTATAAATAAAGTTGTAACACTGTCCTATCTGGCTGATCATTGAGTGGGTCAAGGTCATGTTCATCTTAGCCATCTGTTCAGGTACATGCTTGCACACTGCAACACACTTTCTGTGGACTATAGAGCAGCACATAATAGAGTGGAAATGCTTCTATTTACATAAGCAAATTCATTCTCTGAAAGTGCCTTTATAGTGTAGCAATGGCAACGGACCAGTGCTCTGCACTTTACTTTGAGGTGACTTGCTATCCTTAAAAGGAATGCTTGCCTTTTGTCATACTAGTTGGAAAAAGCACCTGCGACTGTGTGAAGCTGCCATTTTCAAAGGTTTTCCAGCTATGTATGATGTAGCGTCAGCTCATTCTTTTGGAGAGCCATCCCCTGGCTAATGTAAATTGTCCAGTTTTGTTGCAGTAGCAATTTTCGTGCAGTTGACCGCTGCAGGTGTAGCACAATTCCTCAAAGTCTGCCTTTGTAAAGCTGGCGCCAGTTCAGCACACAGCTCCAAGAGGATAGCTCTTGGATATTGAAATCGACTTAGAAGCCCAGTCCTCATCACCTGTAAATATGCACTCTCTACTAATTCTAACATTTGCAATGTATTGTAATAATGCTAAAGCAGCCATGGTGTTGAAGTATTTTGGCAATTCCTTGCACCATTATGTTGTTACAGAATCATTACAATCAAGTGAATTAAATTTGTAACGATATGCAATTAATTTCGGTGTATCTGACAAAACCCGAATCATAGATGTCAATCTAAAAAAAGAAAAGTAGACCACAGAAACATTAGCACTGTTTTGAAGCTGGGTGCTGCGAGTTTGCAAAAAGGAACAGAAACGTGCGTACGCAAGGGGGAACCATGCTGTGAAAATGTGTGTGGATTTAAGCCAAGTTTAGTTTATATACATCTCGAAGTGAACATGGAAACGGGTGTACACAACATTTTTGTGCATACCACCGTTTATACATGAGGCCCCAGGTCTTTGTAGAGATGCCCTTTGAATGTGTGGATGTCTTGAATTCCAAATAAATTAGGTTATATTTGAACATAATTTCTTAAGGAACCAGTTGTTAACATATATGGGGATGCTCTGAAATAGAAATGTAAGATTGAGGGTAGATCATCTGTTCACATCTTGTTTGCTGCTTTCCCACTTTGGAGTAGGTTTATAGCATCCAGTAATTCTGAGAGTGTCAAGGATCTGTCCAGTTCCTTTGCAATAGCTGTGGCATTTGTAACATTTCCAACACTTTAATTTTGGAAAACAGTGTATGCCTTTTTCCATGTAGATGGAATGATCTTGTAATGTACAAGATTTATAATGAATATTATTCCATCTCTCTTAAATCGATGTCTGCCTGAATGCCATCTTCTGGCAGCTCCTAGCAAGTTAGGACAACTAAATTATGAAAACTAATAAAATTATTTTACTCCTACTAAGTAAAGAACCAAGTCTGCATCACTCAAAGATTTTTGAGCCAAATAGGACCATTTTCCTACTCTTAGAGACTTAATAAATACAGGACAAAGGACTCTGACTTGGCCACTCTAGGACATTACCATTTTTGTTTTTGAGCCATTCCTCTGTGGTTTTAGCTTTATGCTTAGGGTCGTTGTCTTGCAGGAAAACAAGTCTTTTTTGCAGGCTGTATCTTGTTCTTCCCCAGGATATCCTTGTATTTAGCTGGCCTTTGTTTTACCTTCTTCCCTCAGAAGCCTTCTGGCACCTGGTGCAGAGAAGCATCCCTATAGCATGATGCTGCTGCCACTATACTTCACAATGGAGATTGTGTGTTTTTGATAATGTGCAATTTTCCAACATGATGTTTAGTCTGAAAGCTAAAAAGCTCAATGATTTCATCATTTCATAGAACCTTCTTTCAGCTGACTTCAGAATCTCTCATGTGCCTTCTGGCAAACACTAATCAAGGTGTAATGTGAGTTTTTGTAACAGTGGCTTTCTCTTTGCCACTCTCCCTTAAGCTGTGACTGGCAAAGCACTCAGGTAACAGTTGTCGGCACAGTTTCTCCATTCTGAGTTGCTGTAGCTTGTGACTCTCATAGATCTCTTTGTGGCTTCCTTCGCTATTCCTGTTCCTGCATTATCACTCAGATTTTGTAGACAGCATACTGTAGGCAGGTTTACAGCTGTGCCATACTCTTTTCATGTTTTAATGATTGATTTAGCTGGACTCCAAGGGATATTGAATAGATATTATTTTGTATGCATAATGTGACTTCAGCTTTTCAATCACTTTATAGCACAGTTGCTTAGAGTGTTCATTTATCTTTATTGTATAGGTTAGGCCAAGATACAGACTCACCACAGGTTGGACTTTACCAGTTTGCACCCATATATGGAACAAATTATAGTGTTATTTTTGTACATCAGGTTCTCATCAGTTGGTGAATTTATTTTTTGCACTTAGGACATCCCGGGGATCTAGCAAAAATATAATTTTCTGCAAACAGACAGTTCAAAAGAATCATACCTATGTGTTACATGAAAGAAGGAGATATGTTTGAAATATATAATACATGTAAAATTGTATTAAAGAATTTTAATTAGTTATTTTGCCTTGCTTATTAATGTGTCCTAATTTCTAGATTTAAGCTGCACTAATCTCAGAAATGTGCCAGAAAAATAAAAATGCAGGCTGTCAAATGCAAATGCATTATTGACGCCATTTAAAGAAAAATAGTCATCATTTTAGGTTAATCATACAGGAATGGATTTAATTTAAAAAGAGAAGTTTGTAACTATTTAGAATGTATGGCAAATATCAGACACTGGAGAGAAAGAATTGGCCAAGCAGTGGATGTCTTAATTGTACAGCATTAGCTTGTAGAATCAAGGATGAGATTTAGGCACACACACATATCAAAGATAGCCTAAAGCAAAACATAATATGTCACAGCACATCTATTTTCTATATTTCACAAGTAAAAATATAGAAGACAGTCAGACATTAGTAAGAAAAATGTGTATATAGTTTAAAAATATGAAGTAAAGGTAAAATGTGAAGAAAGAAGACACACCATGCTAAGGACCTTTAGGTATCAGTGAGACCCTTGGCCTGATACTACTAGGCAAAGCTGCATTAATAATCTTCTCCAAATAATAGCTGCAGAATATTAATCATGCAGAGAAATCTGTGGCTTAGCTACCTTGACAATATTAACAGAAGAACACAGAAATTCTCCAACCTGTCCCCTAGGTAAGGCTGAAAGGCATTTTAGCAGAAGTCAATAAATCAACACAAGGTATTAGGCCTGCAAAGAGAATGACAAGGTTTGTCCTTCTGTTTACTTCAAAATACATCCATCCATAATTGTTTCACAAGTGCAAAAATACTTGAATTTCTGTAATCATTTTGGCAAGCTGGACAGCTAAAATTCATCATGCTCATGGCAGACCAAATGACCTTATTTTTACCTTTTATTTCTAGGTGTAATTCTTAAATCACTCTTCCATCAACCTGTTTACTCTAGTTTCCTAATCTTGGATGCTCATTTTTTGAGAACAACCATCTATCTATCTATCTATCTATCTATCTATCTATCTATCTATCTATCTATCTATCTATCTACAAACTGTATTACTGAATCCATCTGTGTAAAGTTTCCATGTTCTCCTGATGTTTATGTGGATTTCTTCCCAGGACTCTTTTTACAACAACAACAACTTTTATTTATATAGCACATTTTCATACAAACAGTAGCTCAAAGTGCTTTACATAATAAAGAATAGAAAAATAAAAGACAATAAAAAAACAAAATAAGTCAACATTAATTAACATAGAATAAGAGTAAGGTCCAGTGGCCAGGGGGGACAGAAAAAACAAAAAAACTCCAGACGGCTGGAGAAAAAAATAAAATCTGTAGGTATTCCAGACCATTAGACTGCCCAGTCCCCTCTGGGCATTCTACCTAACATAAATGAAACAGTCCTCTTTGGATTTAGGGTTCTGACAGAAGGACTTGATGATGGTGGTCACGTAGACTTCTGGCTTTTAATCCATCCATCATTGTTGGAGCATCATGATGCTTTGAGTAGGTGGAGGTGGCGCAGGTCACCACCACAAAGAAACCGGAAAAAGAAACAGAAGAGAGAGTAGGGGTCAGCACGGACCCTCACCCTTTTTACCTCACACTGTTGCAAAATATATTTTAAGATTGAATTGCAAATTAACCAGTGGTGTGTGTCTTCTTGAACATGTCTTGCCATGCACTCACATCCTGTCTATGGTTCTTACCTTGTGATCAGTGCTACCAATGTAAGCATTAACTTCCATGATCCTTTATTAGATTCAGCATATATGAGAAAATTATTTTACTTCCTTTTAATATATAGTAACAGACTGACTGGGAACTCCAATCTAGCCAAGGCTGGGCCTATTCCTGAAGGTGACCTACTATGGACTCTCATCCAGTTACTGGTTGTTTAATGCTTTTTGTAGAGCATCAATAGCAAAAGATTCAGCCACTTGCAGCCCAGAGCTACAAACGGCAGAGTTAATAATAATAATAATAATACATTTTATTTATATAGCGCCTTTCCCATGCTCAAGGCACTTACAGAATATAAGAAAGAATGGCAGGGTATACAGCGTATAGCATTGTACAAACCAAATAAATAAATAAAGACGATTAAGACAATAAATTCAGAGAAAGCCTAACAGACAACAGAATTGATGGTCTAGCACACACACATACAAGTTATATGAGCATCTTGGCAGAGAGGTAAACTGAGAGAAGGGGAATGAAGTCAAGTAGAGCTAAAAGCCTTCCTGAACAGATGAGTTTTGAGTTGTTTTTTAAAAGAATTCATGGAGTCAGTTGATCTGATTAATTTCGGTAGGTCATTCCAGAGTCTGGGCGCTATAAAGCTGAAGGCCTTGTCACCCATGGAATGTAGATTAGTTTGGGCACAACAAGATTGCCAGAATCGGAGGACCTTAGTGGGCGGGCAGGCACATAGTGATGGAGAAGGTCACTGATGTAGTTTGGCGCAAGGTTATTTAAGGCTTTGTAGGTTATTAGTAGGATTTTATATTCGATTCTGTAAGACACAGGGAGCCAGTGAAGACGGAGCAGGATGGGTGTGATGTGCTCACTGCTGCTGGTTTGAGTAAGGGCTCTTGCAGCTGAGTTTTGAATAAGCTGGAGCTGTGATATAAGTTTAGAAGGGGCACCTGCCAGCAGCGAGTTACAATAATCTATGCAGGATGTGATAAAAGCATGGACAAGTTTCTCAGCATTAGAAAAGGAGAGGAAGGAGCGAACACGGGATATGTTACAGAGGTGAAAGTAAGAAAGTTTCTTAATGTGATTTATGTGGGCGGAATAAGAAAGGGAGGAATCAAAAATGACACTGAGATTCTTTGCAGTAGAGGCAGATCAAGATTGCCTGGAAAGGAGCTCATTTTATTAAGTTGTATTTTAGTTCCAATTTGCAGGAGTTCAGTTTTGTTGCAGTTTAATTTTAAAGAGTTCTGCTCCATCCAGGTTTTAATTTCACTAAGGAAGTTTGTGAGCTGAGAAAGCTCTAATGAAGTTCCACTTTTAACACTGAAGTAGAGTTGAGTATCATCTGCATAAAAATGATAGCCCAGTCCATAGCTACGAATAATATGGCCAAGGGGAAGCATATAAATACAGAAGAGAAGAGGGCCGAGGACAGAGCCCTGAGGAACTCCTTGTGTGACTGGCGCCAAGCTGGATCTGCTGTTGCCAAGACTAACAAACTCTTGCCTATCAGTCAGATAGGACTTGAACCACTGGAGATACCCAGCATGTTCTCCATTCTGGACAGTAGAATGTCATGTCTGACAGTGTCAAATGCTGCACTGAGGTCTAACAGAATTAATATGCTGGTTTGTCCAGAGTCTGCTGCCATAAGCAAATCATTGGTTACCCATAGCAGAGCAGTTTCACAGCTGTGCTGCACCCTGAAACCAGACTGAAAGGGTTCCATCAAATTATTAGACGTTAAGTAATTGGTGAGCTGGGAAGCTACAACACGCTCAAGAGCTTTTGACAGGAAAGGTAAGTGGGAAATAGGCCGGAAATTGTTAAGATTGTCAGCATCAAGACCAGACTTTTTTAACATTGGGGTTATAGAAGCGATTTTAAAAGTGAGCGGCACAGAGCCAATGTTAAGGGATGAGTTTATTATTGTTGTAGCAGTCGGGTTTATGGCATGAAGGCAGGATTTAAGTAGTGTGCTGGGGATGGGGTCCAGTACACAAGTAGTCGGCCTCATCTTACAAAATAGGTCATTAACATACGCAGATGTGACTGGTGAGAACTTAGAGAAGGTGCTGGATGGAGTGGGAAAACAGGGAGAGATATAAACAGATAATGTATTTATGTTAGTTGAATTATTTAGATCAGTGGTTCCCAAACTCGGTCCTGGGGACCCGCTGTCATTGCAGGTTTTTGTTCCAACCAACTTCCGTTTTTCATTGGACTCTTAGCCTAATTAAGTAAGTCCTTGGAGTCAATGTAGAATTTACAAAACTAAGTTTGGTAGATTTTTATTAAACTGTAATAACCTGTTATATGGGGAATAGGTAGGTTTTTTAAAGTCATTAACAGTATTTTCAACCTAATTTTCATTCTCCTTTTCCAAGTGTTTTGGTTATTTAATTGATTATTTACTAAATAGTGGGCCTGACTCTGAAGTAGTTGCAGCTTTCATTATTCTGGGTGTCTGCTCTGGTTGTTGTTAATTGTCACTATAGGGTTAAATGAAGGGAGCAAACTACACAGGAAAAGGGGAAAATAATAGGGAAACAACAAAAGAGTTAAGCATTTATAGCTTTTGAAAAAACTAAAATATTTCTAAATGTAAAAAACATACTGTTATGTTTTTTCTGAATGCAGAATAAGAGAAGAATAAAAAAGTCCAGCTAATTAAATGAGATCAGTTGCTATCAATTATTATCACCGATCGTGCATCTGGTTGGAACAAAAACCTGCAGCCACAGTGGGTCCCCAGAACCGAGTTTGGGAATCACTGATTTAGATCTTTAATTTTGTTGCGGAAAAAGTGGAGGAAATCCTCACAGACTTCAGTAGAAGAGGTAGTTGGGCAGATGCAGGTTCGAGTAGTTTATTAACTACAGAAAACAAAACCCTTGGGTTATTGTGGCCACTTTCTATTATTCTGCCATAGTTTGTCCCTGCCTACTTTATTTACTTCATGAAATAAAACCAAAGATAGCAAATTAATTACTTTATGAAACATACAATACAGGCCTCGATGTATTCTGTTCAGGTTATTCATAACATATATATTGTAAGAACTTTAATTTCCATTGTTAGTGACTATACTTTCAGGAATCATTTCTTACAGAATATTCCTATGGCTAATTGTGTTTATAAGAATACTTCTGAATGCTGTGAAATTACTTCAGTTTTTATTTTTTCTTTTCTTTTCTTTGCCTCCTAACAGATATGAGAAAAACCCCAAATATGATATACCATTCAATTTGTCTTGCCATCTAATTATGCAAGATGTCAGACATTTTTGGTTATCCCCCCATATTTCTGGCCCTCTAGACCCCAAAAATAACCCTAATTTTCGAGCATGTTTTGTGGAGGAAATTGCACCCTTATGATAAAGAGTAAAACCAATAGGTGTCTCCAGCAAAACTGATTAAAAGAACTTGTACATGCCACTAAACTGACCCTAGTGGTTCACACCCTAATGGGATAAAAGTGGTCAAAGTTACTTCTTTTAACAAATCTTCAAATAAATGGCGATCATTATTATAGGTATCTGGAGTGCCACGATTTATGATATTTCAGGGTTGCTAATCATGAAAATAATATCTTTGATATTTCATTCTTTACCTCTGGTCCTAGCCCACTAACAACCACTAGCATAAGCAAATGGTGTATCATTTTAGACTATTTTAAGGTCATTGATTGCTAATTTTATGTTATGTTTGATATTTGATTTTTTACTAGGGATCTAGCCTTCTATGGTCCTTGATCAGAGGGTACAAAATTACAAATTTCTATTGCAGTTGAGAATATTTAGACTTTAAACATGTAAATTGAAGCACACATTTTAATATTTTAAATATCTGATGCAACTATTCTTGTTTATTATTTACTTCTACATCACAAAATAAATCATTAAATTTCTTATAAACATCCCAATTAAAAGCAGCATAAGCTACTGTAACTCAGACATTTACATGTTTACTGCAAGGAACACAATAAGAGGTAGGAAGTTAGGAATGAATGCATTACTAAAAGTCATTTCTGAACAATGATTATTTCACTGTATAAACAAAACCCTTAGCCAGCAAAGGTTTATTGGGTATACAGTAAATGTGCCAAGTGGACATGCAGCTTTTCATACAAGAAATTCTCATGTGTACTTCTTCTTTCGGCTGCTCCCATTAGGGGTTACCACAGCAGATCATCTTTTTCCATATCTTCCTGTCTTCTGCATCTTCTTCTATTATACCCATCACCTGCATGTCCTCTCTCACCACATCCATAAACCTTGTCTCGGGCCATCCTCTTTTCCTCTTGCCTGACAGTTCTATCTTTAACATCCTTTTCCCAATATACCCAGCATCGCTCCTCTGCATAAGTCCAAACCAACGCAATCTTGCCTCTCTGACTTTGTCTCCATCTTGTCTAACCTGAGATGACCCTCTAATGTATTTCTAATCCTGTCCATCCTCATCACAAACAGTGAAAATCTTATCATCTTTAACTCTGCCACTTCCAGCTTCTGTCTCCTGCTGTCTGGTCAGTGCCACGGTCTCCAACCCATATAACATAGCTGGTCTCACTACTGTCCTGTAGACCTTCACTTTCACTCTTCCTGATACCCGTCTGTCACAAATCACTCTTGACACTCTTCTCCACCCACTCCTCCCTGCCTGCACTCTCTTCTTCACCTCTCTTCCACAATCCCCGTTACTCTGTACTGTTGATCCCAAATATTTAAACTCATCCCCCTTTGTCAACTCTACTCCATGCATCCTCACCATTCCACCGACCTCCTTCTCATTCACGTACTTGTATTCTGTCTTGTTCCTACTGACCTTCACTGCTCTGCCCTCTAGAGCATATCTCCACCTCTTCAGGGTCTCCTCAACCTGCTCCCTACTCTCAGTACAGATCACAATGCCATCAGCAAACATCATAGTCCATGGGGACTCCTGTCTAATCTTGTCTATCAACATGTCCATCAACACTGCAAATAAGAAAGCGCTCAGAGATGATCCCTGATGTAATCCAACCTCCAACCTTGAATGCATCCGTCACTCCTACCGCAGACCTCACCACGGTCACACTTCCCTCGTACATATCCTGTACAACTCTTACATACTTCTCTGCCACTCCTGACTTCCTCATATAATACCATAACTCCTCTTGAGGCACCTTGTTATATGCTTTCTCCAGGTCCACAAAAACACAATGCAACTTCTTCTGGCCTTCTCTATTCTTCTCCATAAAAAACCTCAGAGCAAACATTGCATCTGTGGTGCTCTTTCTTGGCATGAAACCACACTGCTGTTCACTAGTTATCACCTCCCTTCTTAACCTAGCTTCTGCTACTTTTTCCCATACCTTCATGCTGTGGCTTATCAATTTTATTCCCCTGTAGTTACTACAGCTCTGCACATACCCCATATTCTTAAACATCTGTACCAGTACACATCTTTTCCACTCTTCAGGCATCCTCTCACTTTCCAAAATTCCATTAAACAATCTGGTTAAAAACTTCACTGCCATCTTTCCTAAACACCTTAATACTTCCACAGGTATGTCATCTGGTCCAACAGCCTTTCCAATCTTCATTCTCAATGGACTGTATAGCTGTCCTTATTTCCTCCTTGCTAACCCGTTGCACTTCATGATTCACTATCGCCACATCATCCATCCTTCTCTCTCTCTCATTCTCTTCATTCATCAGCCTTTCAAAGTACTCTTTCCATCTGCTCAACACACCCTCCTAGCTTATGAGTATGTTTCCATCTTTATCCTTTATCACCCTAACCTGCTGCACATCTTTCCCAGCTCGGTCCCTCTGTCTAGCCAATCGGTACAGGTCCTTTTCTCCCTCCTTAGTGTCCAACCTCTCATACAATTCTTTATACACCTTATCTGTATCCTTCGCTACATCTCTATTCACCTTACGTCTTATCTCCTTGTACTCTTGTCTGCTTTCTGCATCTCTCTGACTATCCTCTTCCTCTGTATACTCTCCTGTACTTCCTCATTCCACCACCAGGTTTCCTTTTCCTCCTTCTGTGTCCAGATGTCACGCCAAGCACCCTTCTAGATGTCACTCTTTTTACTTCTGCCTGTAGTTGCTCTCCTGTCTGGCAATTCTTCACTGCATCACTGTGCCTGACTTGCCTCCTCCATAAACTCAACCTTGTAGTCTTCCTTTTTCAACTTCCACCATTTTGTCCTTGGCTCTGCCCTCATTCACCTCCTCTTCTTGACCTCCAATGTCATCCTACACACCATCAACCTATGCTGCCTAACTACACTTTCCCCTGCCACCAGTTTGCAGTCTTTAATCTCCTTCAGATTGACTCTTCTGCATAGGATATAATCTACCTGTGTACATCTTCCTCCACTCTTATACATTACCCAATGTTCCTCCCTCTGCTCATCCTTTTTGCAAAATCCACTATCATCTGACCTTCATTACTTTTCTTGACACCATACCTAGCCATCACCTCCTCATCTCCTCTGTTCCCTTCACCAACATGGCCATTGAAATCTTCTCCAATCACCATTTTCTGTCCCGTGGGTACACTGTCCATTGCTTCATCCAACTCACTCCAGAACTCTTTCTCATCTATCATACACCCAACTTGCGGGGCATAAACTCCAACCCTGTCTGACACTCTTTTCACCTCCAAAACACTCAAAAACTTGACATACTGTTCCTTCAGAATAATCCCTACCTCCCATCCACTTCATGATAGAACAATTTGAATCCACCTCCGATCCACCTGGCCTTACCCCCCTTCCATTTAGTCTCTTGCACACACAATATATCAACCTTCCTTCTCTCCATCATATCTGCTAACTCTCTCCCCTTACCAGTCATACTGCCAACATTCAAAGTTCCTACCCTCAGTTCCACTCTCTTTACCTTACTCTTCTCCTCTTGCCTCTGGACATGTGTCTCTCCTCTTCTTCTCCTTCTTTGGCTTCGGCCAACAGTAGCCCAATTTCCGCCAGCACCCTGTTGGTTAACAGTACTAGTAGCAGCCGTTGTTAACCTGGGCCTCAACCGATCCAGTATGGAAATTTGTATTATTGTCCGCATATTGATTTGGCAAAATGTTACACCAGATACCATTCCTGACATAACTCTTTCCATTTTGGCTTGGAACCAGCATGAAGAAACACACTGGTTTGTGCATCCGCTGTGGCTGGGTTAAGAAATTCCCATGTATATTATTATCAACAAATGCAACATCTATAATATATCTATGTTGTGATACATTCAGATAGGATTTAGCAAGCAGATGAAAAGAAGCATAAAGAGTAAGCTCTTTATTCAGCAGTTTTCCAGTATAAAATAACAATTATCCACATTGGTATTAATAACTGTCAATATGACATATGAAAACAAGTTTCTAGAAGCAAATTACACTTTAAAATGGGGACTATAGAGAAAAATATAGTATTATGCAGACTAAAATGTTTATGTGAAGCATTTTATCGATGTAATTTTTTGCAAGGACCCTGTTCTTTAAATGCAAGGTCAATAAGTAAACATTTTAAATGTTAACACACATTGCAGACTACAACACTTGGAATTTAAATTTGTTCTCTCTTTGAATATTCAGACATACATGCTTTGATTCTGATTCTTTAAGGCAGTGGGTGTTGTTTATCTTATAGGTGCTAATGGTGACATACAATCTGAGTATGGAATTATGGACAGCGAGAGTGATGACACAGCTATTGCAAAGGCGGAGGGGGCTGAGTGTGGTACTGTCATGTTGCACACTGTTCCCTTTTCAGGCCCATGTGTCTGGTATTTGAACATTAAATTCCATCTGGCTTTCACGTGGACTTGAAAAGAATATAAGAACTGAGCTTTTCAAAAGAAACTTTTTCATAAATAAAAAAAAAACTTGCATGCCCTACCTCTGTAAAATTGAATTTAGATCAGCTGTGAAGAAAGGCTGACACTTGAGGAGATGCCTTACTGAGAAGTTAATTATGCAACCACAGAAGACCACATGAAATGATACAATAGTATGTTTTCAATAAGAATATTGCTAAAATATTTTGGGAGAGCATAGGATACTTACATGTAAAATATTGCTTCAAAATAAATGGTCTGAACTCAGGACAATGGAGAATATTCTTTGCTGTCAATAGATAAAATTCTTGAGTCAGCATAAGAGCATAGGGGCATAACAGTATCTTTGAGTTAAACATCCAAAAATGGACGATCAAGGTTTAGCTGCTACAGGTGATGTTGCAAGTGTGTTGAATACATAACCTGGGTTTTGTGCTAGACATCTGCAAAGCAGCCATAATGAATATAGTCCCTCGGGAATCAACATGATTCTCATTCCACAGGTAATGACAGGTTTGCCTAAATTTCTTTCTGGTGCTCTGTGGTTTATAGAATGGAGATGGAAAGTGTACACATTTGGAATGGAATGGAAAATGAGTACTGAAATAATTAGCTTGTTAGAGGAAAAAACTTTACAACTGTAATTTAACCATTTTAAAAAGGGGAATTTTTTTCCTTGGAGGTTGGCTATATGCTAAAAGGGAATACATTTTAAAATGTCCATGCTTCGTTGTTATGTTATTATTTTTTATCAAATGCACACATGCCTGTTGAAAACCTATGCATTTGGTCATTTCATCTTTTCTCATTGCCATTTTTAACCTTTTTACAACTTTTATATTTTAACTGACATTATGAAACTTTTTAGCATGCCAGAATTTTTTTTTCCTCAGTATATTTCAGTACTAGGAATATAATTGAACCCAATTTTACAGATCATTTTCCAGCAGTGACTAAAACTGTACCAGAGTTATCCATTTTGGAAATGTAGGAACGAAATGCACATATTTTCGCAGGGGAAATGCAGATTTATGTCAGAATGAAAAATCTCTGTGGGTATGGGCAGTGTGGTTTGCACAAAAGCAAGTTAAAGTTACTTGTAACTCATTTAATACAGTGTGACAGATGCCTGCAGGTGTACCAAGCGATATTTAAAAAAATAATTTAAAAACTTGGCCTAGAATATCACAGCACATCATTTGCTTAGAGCTTCTTACATTGATGTGAATAAAATATTTGCACTTTTTGCAGTGCCCAGATTGTAAAAACCAAAATAACCTTGTTTCGTGCACAACAATGTATTAGAACAAGTTTATAATACTTTATTACTCATATCTTCACCTAATAAATATGCATTGTTTAAAAGAAAAAAAAATACAATGGTTTTAAATATATGTAAGTATGTTACGTGTACACACTTTTCTGTACCTATAACAGCATTACATAACATTCTCAAAACAATTATGGTGGTGAGAAACCAGAACCACAGCCAGTGCACTCTTATCTCGCAGTTATCATAACAGATGTCCCTTTCCCTGGTGCCCTACTACAGCTCTTCTAAAGATAAAGAAAATAACACTAAGGTTTATTTACTGACAAGAGCAAGTATTACTATTTATAAACAGCTGACAGACTGCATTGGGAAGCAGATCAACGACTGAAACGTAGTTACACATCTGATGAAACATCAGCCACAGTCAACACAGCATAGCACAAATCTAAAATGGCAGTACCTAATACCACATAACACAACATGCTTCAAATTAGGCACAAGGCAGAAGCCAACCATGGGCATATTGTCAGTCCATCACATAATCCATTTATACATCAGTTAGTTTCAGAAAAACTAACTGTGACATAATGATGCTATATGCCGTCCCTTATTTGGAATATTTATTACAAATACTCAGAAGTGAATATAAATAATTTGAATTAAGGATTGCTCAAAATGCATTTGTTTCCTTAAAAATTGCTTTGTTAATGTCTTTGCACATTTGTAGTATCTAGCTTGTTATGATAATGTTCATATAATGTCTTTAAAGGATGTTTTTGAACTGGTTGCTTAAAGAAGCAGCTTTCTGACAGTAGGCATGTGTACTAAATGAAAAGTTTAAAAGACTCTGAGGCACAGCAAGTCCCGGGCTTTTAAGAATGCATGTTTTCACTGATAAAGACTTTTAAGGTCATTCTGCTTTAACCCCTGACTGAGTGAGAGGTCTGCTTCGGACCAGTTTCACAAGCAGCGTTTTGTTACAATCCCCTTAATCCTTTTGGGTGAAAAGCTGTATAGACACTTTTCTGATGTGCCACTTTTGGATATGAAACTGCTGTTCTGACATGGTTTAGAAGTTTCACTTTTAAGTGCAGAGCATAGATCAGTACTCTATGTATGACATCAGTGTGGGTTTAGTTATACAAAGTGCTTTTGCAGACAGGATTATATGAACTCCAGGAAGGCTTTTACAGAGACTTTAGACACATTACCCGTTTCCCAGGAAAAAAGGCTGGAGGAAGGGACAGGGGAACATTCATGAGCCCCTTTGATGATAATTAATTGCTTCAGATAATATTAATAATAATAATATAGAATTTTTTTATAGGTATGTAGTGCTTTTCTCATTACTCAAAGTGCTTTATATAGTGGTATGGGGAAGTGCGCCTTCAAACACCACTAATGTGCAGCTTCCACCTGGATAATGTAACGACAGCCACTACATTGGCTATTAGGTGGTGAAGGGATGAGAGAGAAAGAGAGAGTTAGCCAAACTGAGACATTAGATGATTAAGGGGCCAGGATATCTTGGCCATAGTGTGCAATTTAGCCACGACATCTTTTCAAACCTCGATTTTACATCTCATCTGAAGGACACTGCCATTTTTACAGCACAGTGTCCCCACTGGGTATTAGGATCCACATTCAGACCACAGGGTAAATTATCCCCTGCTGGCCCTGCCAACACCTCTTCCAGCAGCAACACCAACTTTTTCCTGGTTGGTCTCCAATCCAAGCACTGGTCAAGCCCAGATATGCTTAGCTGCTGAAGTGAATGTGGTATGGACGCTGACTAAAAGAAGTAAGCTGTATAAAGTCAGACGATGAGCTGTCTGGGTAAACAGCTGACCAAAGAGCTGACCAGGGAATAAACCGAAGATGAGCTGACCAGAGAAAAGGGGGGTTTGTTGTAAATTCTGAGACTGAGTATCAAAACCTTTCATGTTATATGGTTTGGGTATCCATATTCTATTTGTTTATGATTATGATATTAATATTACTATAATAATATTTAAAGATTAAAACTTATAAAACCTGTTTTCCTGATTTTAGTTTTTGCTTTGTTTTATTGCTACCAGCTGGGAAACTGAGTTATTTTCTCAGTTAGGTCAAGCAGGGGTGAGCGAAAGTGAACGCTCCCTGCAAGAGCCAAATCCTTTAATATCAATAGTAAGTTTATCTAATTTGATTAGAAGGTAGGTTTCACATAGATAATGGATTATTCTGTTTACCCCATAAGCTAACAATTTAATGGAATGTTGTTAATGCTCTTCTATATTTCTGTATTTAGACAACAGACTGAACTTAGACAGGACAAGAACGAAACATGAGCTGCTAGACAGAAAGGCATTAAATGTATATAGTTTTCTGAATATTATTTCTGTGTATACTTTGGTCAACTGAGAAATAACAAGCTTTTGCAATTGCAGTCCTTTAGGGTGCCAAGCCAGCTGTCCTCATTTACTGAACAAACATAAAAATAAAAAGGATGCACAACAGCGGTTTAGTACTAGTATAGACAAAATAAGTTGTCTCTATTTATAAAAGGGTGGGCGAATCTTTTCCCTTCAAAATGAATTCATGTAACATCTACAGCTCTAATCCTTGGTCTCTTGCACACACAAGTGACATTTTCCTGAGGAAGGTCTTGATTTTATAGCCCCACTCCGGGACCATAAGGGGTGGAGTTAATTGCCTTCTGTGCTGTGGAGCAGAGATTAGACAAGGTAGTCAGCAGGGGCAGTGTGCCCTCTCTGCTTAGGATGGTATCACCTACCTGTGTACAACTTGAGAGGTGACCCTCTGACGCACACGCATGACAATACATGGTTCAAACGTAGGTCCTAATGGATTTGACAACAGATAAACACTTTAAGAAATGTAACCCAGATACTTAAGCTTTAAGCAGAACATCATAGACATGAACTTTTTTTCATTTATTTGTGTGTGTGATCTCTTAGTTTTGAACTTTACTAAAACTTTTAAAATGAACGCACTTGGACTTTGGAGTTTTTTGTATAATGAGTCATACTAACTTCTGAAATACCTTTCTAGTAATTGAATTTCAAACCATTTTGAACTATGAAAACACTCACCAAGGGCAGCTACACTCCCAATAGGGATGCTACAGTAACAGTTATATGAGGGTGAAATCTTAAGGTATTGGACTATAGTGTTGAGTGCATTGCAAGTGTGAACTGTATATCTGTAAAGGTTGGTGAGTGTAAGAATAGACAGATGGAAGTAGAGACGGAGGTGTTAGTGTTTAACTGTGATCTGCAGGAAATGAATTTGTGCATTCAGTGAAAGGGAATTTATGTTTTTAGGAGAGGTGTTCCCATGATAAAGCACACACAGGGTGAGCAGAGTCATTTGATTTTATAGTTCAATAAAACAAACTAAATAATAATAAAGTGTGCTTCATGAGTACAATTGTTAATCATGCTTACTCAGAAACCAAGAGAAAAAAAGTGTATTTACAGGTTGTGTGGAGTCCATATATTTTTGTGAAGCATCTTCTCCAGGTACTTATCCAGTTACTCACATCCTAAAGACATGTGCATTAGTTTCACTGGCTACTCTAAACAGTCTTGTGAGAGCACTGGAGTGTACGTACAGTATGTGTCATATGATGGCCTGGTGTCTTATCCAGGATGGATCCTGACAAACATCCAGAGCTCTTTTGAAAGAGCAAGTATCACAATCCTAAGATTGCAAAATGGGTTCAGAAAATACCTAGTTGTACAAATATTCAAAAATACTGGAAAATGAAAAAGGCTAGAAGATAAAAACAATCATCTGTAGTATAGTGAGAAATGTTAATGTAAGAGGGATTGTTATTTTCTTCTTTAAGAAAATGTTGTTTTAACTTACAAAAATTTTTCTGGAAATAGCAACCAAGAAAAATCTACGAGCAGGATGTGCAGAGGGTGGAGATGAGCATGCATATGATGTGAGGTGCAGATACAGTAAATTAGGAAAATCTGTAGAGATATGTGGGCAAAGGACAGACTTTCACTCTGATACAGAATTCTATTTTTGAGCATCTATGAGGATAGAATTTTTTATATCCAAGACAGATAATTACAGCATTAGTGTTTGAATTTGATTTAAACTAGATTTTCCCCTTTTGTTTATAAAAACAAAATGATGATTTGTATAAAAATAAGAAAACAAAATATGAATAAATGATATATATATATATTTATATATTTTAAATTATATACATATTTTAGTAAATGTGTAACTTTTTGGGAAAAAATATGTGTGTGTGTGTATAAAAATATGCCTGCACAGAATTCTCTCAGTGATTACAGTTTCAATATCCAGGCTATTATGTACAACATCCCAGTTCTGAAAATGACTCAGAAAGGTCTGTATCACATAATTTGCCCAAGTAATGATTTCCTGCCTACAGTCTTGGGGGCTGGCATACCGAAGCTCTATGTGGGATGCATCTGTCACCAGCACCTCGGCTATTAGTAAGCACCAAACAGCGCAGATGGCAGAGTTGAAAAAAAATGACACCTTTTGAGATGTTTACCACTGTTATTAGTTTTGCAGAGTAGCCTTTCATGGGGGAATACTTTGTGGGGTGGCTGATCGAGGCTTTCATCATTGAAGTAGGTGTCTGTTTTTTTTTCTTTTTTTGCTGCTAAAGCCACAGGGTTTTAATTTGTCTAATCATTGATAATAGCATTCTGCATCATCTCTCATCTACAGAAGATTTTTTTTAAACTTAATAATTCTTTCATTGTTCAAATAAATACCTGACTTTCCTGTGTCTTCTTTGGTGGCAATTTAATAAAGAAATTCTTCAGAGGTGCTATTTTTTCATAAAGGTCAATATGGCTAATTTTCAGTCATAGCTGGAAGGAAACATAAGAAGAGATCAACAGTCTGGAAACATTAGGAGGGAGATGTGTTAGGCTGAGTAAAGTTACAATGGAAACTCAAATTTAAAGTGCTAAAAGGGCTGTTCATCAACAACTCACACGCTTAAGCATTAAGTATGTAGAATGTGTTGTTAATTTACCCTGCATGACTAGAAAAAAGACCCATTTTCATTAGCTCCATGTATGTTCTTAACCTCCTTCCCCCCTGTTCCTATCTTAGTGCTCAGTTAGGGATGCTACAGTAACAGTCATACGTGGGTGAACCCTTAAGGTATTGGACTATAGTGCTGAGTGCATTGCAAGTGTGAACTGTATATCTGTAAAGGTTGGTAAGTGTAAGAACAGACAGATGGAAGCAGCAACAGAGGTGTTAGTATATAACTATGGTCCACAGGAAAAGAATTTGTGCATTCGGTAAAAAAGAATTTATGTTTCAGAAGGAGATGTATTAGGCTGTTTGAGTAAAGATCAGGGCGGCACAGTGGCGCAGAGGTAGTGCTGCTGCTTTGCAGTAAGGAGACCTGGGTTTGCTTCCAGGGTCCTCCCTGCATGGAGTTTGTATGTTCTACCCGTGTTCCTCCCACAGTCCAAAGACATGCAGGTTAGGTGTATTGGCGATCCTAAATTGTCCCTAGTGTGTGTGTATGTGTGCTGGCACCCTGCTCAGGTATTTGTTCATGCCTTGCGCACTGTGTTGGCTGGGATTGGCTCCAGCAGACCCCCGTGACCCTGTAGTTAGTATGTAGAGGGTTGGATAATGGATGGATGGATGAATGGATGAGTAAAGTTCCAATGGCAACTCAAATTTAAAGCGCTAAAAGGATTGTTCATCAACAACTCACATGCTTAAGCAAGTAGAATGTCTCTCTTAATTGACATCTTTATGGCTTCAATGTACCGTGTACGTATGATCTTAACCTCCTTCCCTCCAGTTCCCACCTTAGTGCTCAGTTAGAAAAACTTCCGGCAATTTTTTAATTAATAAATCTTTCAGGTAGTCACTACTTTCCAGCTTTCTGCAGCTTGGAGGGTCACACAGGTTCATCTTTCCTACTTTGCAAAATGAAGTGTATTTACTCTAGGAGTTATACAGGTTAATTTCTGATTCTTTCTGCTTTCATTTTGTGACCCAGTAATATTTTATTTAGATTATGTACTTTATATAAATCTGCAGTGAAAGTCAGTTGTAGTTTTAATTTTCATTTTGCAATAAAGTGAAATTAGGACAAGTAGGATAATCAGGTACACTTGTTACATGCAGAGAAACATGTGAGAAGCAGACAAAGAAAGAACACAAAAAAATGTTAGCAGATACGTACAGTATAAAAAAGTACTCATTTCAAGTTGACATTGCATACATATTTCTTAATCAAGTAAAGCAAAACGTTTACATGGCATTTGCTCAAATAACCCAAGCTCAAGTGTATCATTTTTATTTTATTTGTTCTGTATTATATTTTAAAAATGTGTGCTATGTGAAAGATTAAGCAGCACTCACATTATAATAAAAAAAGTTTTCTTTTATTCTAATCCAATAATGCACTAGACTGAAGAATTGCTAGTAGCTGAGCCAGTGGTGGTTAATTGGGAATGAAAAAGAGGTGAATGATTTTAACGCAACATATGTGTCTGTCAGAAAAAAACAATAGATCAGGCTATGCAGAAGGTCAAGACTGATGTAGATCTGGGTCAGTAATTAATTTCTAGTCATCAAGGGAGCTTGATATTGATTAAGTGCTTATCTCTATGAAGTTTGATTTAGTTAGTTTAATTTGAAAAATGAGAAGGACCATTAGCTAAGAGTTAGAATCAAATTATGTAAAATCTTTTTTATTGGAAAATTCAAGCCATTACTTTCAATATGCATATTTTTTTGTTAAAAATGAACAAAGTTCAATGTGTGAACTATTTTAAGAACAGCAATCAGGTCAACACATGAACTTTAAGAAATGATTCTTTTCATATATAATTGAAATTTTCACCATATATTGGTGGGACGAGGTGGAAAGTTAATTAGTCCAGCTAACAAAAAAATTGGAAAATAAGCAATGAAAACTATTATGAAAGCATGTGTTTCTACAAAAGCACTGGTGGCTCAGATAATTAAACAATTAACATGTCATTACTTTTAAGATCACATGTAAACGTAATAGGCAGACCCAGTTAACTAATTAGGGGGGCCTGCTTCAGCTGTGTTGTGAATTAAGTGGTAGGAGTTGGGGTGAATGGTGTATGTGCAAACTTTGCAAAAAAAAAAAGAGAGTTGGCATATTGCATTCTTTCATCTGTGAAGAATAAAAATGTGTAACAGTAGAAGTTTTGATTCCGCAAGATTTAAGATTTTGAATTTTTATATACCTTTCAGGAATATTATTGTAGAAGATCTGGTAAAATTTCATGGATAAGATATTGCTTTATTATTAACATGTTTGTCTACTTGACAACAAAATGAAAGGGTTAATAGTCCAATCATCCCCAAGACTTCATAAAGCGTAATTAGGACTATTGACCTTTAATGTAGTTTAAAAGCTTGATGAATCTTGATGATGGTGGTCATTTTTAATTGGTTTAAATCTAATATTACATATGGGATCTAATTAATATTTTGCACATTGTGTTATTAAATTTTAGCTATTTTACTGATTATATGCATTGAATTTAATACAAAATGTTTATGTGAAATTGTGGTTATGTATACTAGATGAACAGGTTGTGTTAGAATTATTCAAAAAGGCATTCTGAAATAAATTACATGGGGCACTAGGGATAGAAATGGAAGCTACAGTATGTCTCTAGAAATCGGAAGAAAGAATATAAGTCTTGTACATTGTGTTAATTTACAATTGTGTAAAGAGACATATAGATTATTATCAGTTGTGATGAACTGTTGGTAATATAGATGTAAAGCTAAATGTTTTAAATAATTAATAGGAAAATCCATCCATTTTCCAACCCGTTGAATCCAAACACAGGGGTCTGCTGGAGCCAATCCCAGGGCACAAGGCAGGAACCAATCCTGGGCAGGGCACCAACACACCACAGGAGACACGGGAAACTTTAGAATTGTCAATCCACCTAGCCTGCATGTTTTTGGACTGTGGGAGGAAACCCACGCAGGCACAGAGAGAACATGCAGGGAGGACCTGGGAAGCGAACCCGGGTCTCCTAACTGTGAGGCAGCAGCACTACCACTGCACCACCGTGCCGGCCTAATAGGCAAATATGCCAAAAAAATTAAAATCTGGAACTCACAGTGTACAGATTAGCCCGATTGTGACCTGTTATAGCAATTTTTTGAGCTGGACATGGACCTTGAAATATCTGATGCTAAAGCCATTAAAAGGCAGACAGTGGTATACATGAAATGATGTCTGAACAACCGAGGCAAATATTTTAGTCATTTTTATCAATATACACTTGTAACTCTAAATAAAATAACTAAATAAAAAATTAAAAAAAAAACTGAGCTCAGGGGTTTCTTTACTCAGGTTATTTTGGAAATTGTGAAAAAAATGTCAGTACAAACAGTAAAAATATTGACATTTATTATTAGACTTGAGTGACTTAAAGTTAAACCAGGTGAAGCAGTCAAGTACTCAGAAAGTAAAATACAGTACAGTAAGTAAAAATGTATTTATAAGAGCCTATCACAGGCAACACACACAAGAACTGAACAATAAAATGAAATATCAAAATAACATAGAGTACAAGGATGATATAAAAGTCACCAACAGACAACAAAGCTATGTAAATGCCAGTCTGAACATTTAACTTGACATTTGAACATTTCAGTAGATTCTGCTGATCTCAATGTCAGTGGAAGACAGTCTCAATGGCCTGCAATGAGTGATCCCTGTGTGTCTTTAGTCTGTTATAAGGACCTGAAAGGAGATTTAACCAAGCAGGCCTCAAAGCATGTCCTCTGGCGTAATGCTAAAGGAGATTTGTGATATATTGGGGCACTTGATCATGCAAAGCTCTGTAAGTGAGTACCAGGATTTTAAACTGGATCCTAAATTCCACTGGGATCCAATGTAGAGAGAATAAAATTGGGGAGATGTGGGTATATTTGTGTGAACAAGTTAAAAGCCTGGCTGCTGCATTTGGAACAGTCTGAAGAAGAGACAAACTGACTTTGCTCAGGCAGGTAAAAAGGGAATTGCAATAATGCAGACATGGAGAGATGAAAGCATAGATAAGCATTTCCATCTCAGCCCTGGTAACAACAGATTTTAACTTGGATGGGTTTCTTAAATGAAAAAAGCTAGAGCAACTGAAATACCTGACATGAGCATCAAAATTCAGAGACTGATCAAATATGACACCTAAATTATGTAGGGATGCAAGAGAAGACATAGAGATGCTAGAAAGTTTTTGAATAAGTACCGGATGCAGATTGGATGGATGTTTAAGCAGCTAGTTAGTAGCCAGTTATTGACCTCCTTCAGACCGCCAACCAAAGAAGACAACTTGGTAGTTGTTTTGGCTTAATAGAACAATAAAATGAAAACACCCTGCTGATGTAGATAAGTATTATTAATGGAATTATATTTGATTATGTATTCTTTGAAGGGTTTGGGTATAGGGGTTATGTTTTGTTTGTGGCCTGTGCATGTAGGGTTTTTGGCTAATGAAATGTCATATTATTGCAAGGGATACACTTAAGGTGATGAAAGTGGATATTTCAGTTACTGTGGGAAAGGAAAAATTACAATGAATAATTAGGATCGCTGGGATTATAAAATGGTTATAAGACAGGAGTATAAATGCTAATTGCTGTTTGTTTATGAATAGAAACAGAAAGAAGGAAATATGATTGACTTCATTGAAATTTGAGCATGGGGTCTATATTACAACATGGAAATTATTGTGGAATATGAGTAAGAAATGTGTAATTCATCAAAGGTATCAGAAATAGTTCAGCATTTAATAATGTACTGTAATATGTACTTAGCAAAATGAGGAACATACAGTAGTTTACGCAAATAATGGTTGACACCAGGGTGGTTAGAGTAGGAGATATTTTGGATTGAAAGAAATGGACAGTAAAAGCAAGCCAAGTTTTACTGTAATTATAATTTAATGTATGTAGGTCCGGATTGTAACATATGAATGTGTCATTTTTACTTCACACTCCAGTAGAGTAGGTGGCAATTATGCACCCTCTTGTCAGGTGCAAGCCACTAAGAAATGTATGAAACAGAAGTTTCTTATTATGTTGGCTACCATGGCTCCAAAAAGATCTCTGTCACTTTTGAGAGAAATAATTGCTGGAGCATGTTCCACAGGACCTGCAGTGATCCAGACAATTTAACTTGTTAAAAATCAGTTAGACACATTATAGCTTAGGGGTAGCTGTTGATAAAATGTTTAGTCCTTGACTGTGATGTCTGTCTAAGGAAGATGGACAAGTAGCTGTTTGACATTTCTCTATCACACTTTAAGGCAAGAGCAACAATTTTAGCTGAGAACAATCCATTACAACCCTCATAGAGAAAGATACTTTGATCATCTCTGTTATTTAACCCCTCAATACACCTAAAAATGTACTTTTCAAGCCAAAGCAGTGCAGAGAACACAGATCACAACCTTCTGAGCAGTGGAGACAAATGTGTGCTATACACCAAAGAATTCTTGATTCCATCATTGAAGAGCTCTGGTAGCTCTTTTTTGGCATGTGTTGTATTTTCCTAACATGATTTATATCAATGAAATAGGTAAATGCAAAGGAAAAGAAAGGAATTTAAAAATATCCAAGCTGAAGTGAAGCTTACTTTTCATGTTTATGGTCAATGTTTCATGAGACAGGAGTGGTGAAGTGACAAGCTATAAATCCCAATTGGAATTCAGAGTAGATTCTGGAACTGCCTCTGAAACAGTGTCTTCCAGTACCTCCATCTATACACCAAATTACTCAGTTTTGATGGTTACTTTTATATGATATCTACCCAATACAGTTCCAGACTCCTAATTGCCTAGATGATTTTGACAGCCCTGTTAAGATAATGTGCTTAGAAATGTCCTTTAATTTTATTTTGAGAGTTATCTCATTATTAAATTCCCAAATTAATGGATATGGGAATTGACAATGGATTGAAACGTAAAAAGGCAGGCAGCATAAAGAAAAGAGGCACTGTTTACAAATAGTTGGGTTAGTTAAGTAAAAAAGTACATTCCAAGGATATAAAAAATAATACCAAGCTAGCCACTCATGTATGTTATGGCTCCAGTGTGTCCCTGTAACTAAACTCATTCTTTTGGTGATCTACGTTTTCCTATTTCTCTTATTCTACCATGATGTTGATGTTGGAGGTTGGGAGCATGACGTTGAAATAGTTGATAAAGTTTAAAAATATGCTTCCTGGTTAAATCACTTAGAAATAATATCTATTTAAGCCATAAGCAGCAAGAGCTGCCCAGTAATAATATGTCTTATGTGATATTCAGACAAATTAAATATTTAGCCTTATGGTAAATTAGCTTAACACAAAACAGTTATAGTATTGCCTTTCATTTCATTATTGTAATTCAGCAGTAATAACGTTATTGCTCATTTGTATAATTCACATGCTGTTTAATATCACCATTTATTTGGAAAACTTTTTAAAAGTATTTATCAGAGGTTTCCAATCTGGGTGTCACAATGCCTTGGGATTTTGCACAACAGCTTGGTGTAGTTTAAAATGGTAAAGCTCTAATTTTAATTTTTTATAAAAAATATAGCAAAATTGATTAGTTTTAGATTCTTTATTTAAATTTGGACTTTCATTACAGAGCAAACAAATCTGCAGTAGAGCTTTTAAATTAGCACAAAATAATATTCAAATAGTAATTTTAAAAAATAATAAAATATTTTCAAACAGCTTATGTATGTAGCTTTTATGTATTTATGTTTAGTTTTTTGCTTATGATTCTTAGTTTCATAAAAGTTGCAAGTAAAAGTTACCGCTCTCAAATGAATATGGCAGTTGAAAACACAGCCCTTCACAATAATTTTATTTGCAAAAAAGTGAAATAATTAAAGAGAAAGTTCAAACTGTCTTGCTCAATCCGTAGTACACTTAAGAAACCAGACAAAATCGCTCCTAGCTGTCCAAATCAGTCAGCAGTCTGATCAGCAACGCATACGATGTGAGGGACCTGATTCAACCTGACACTGCAATATGGGAACTGGCGATCAATTAATAACAGACAGGCCTAAACTAAACTCAGTTTTTCTTTTTTTCACATTTACAGTTATGTCAAAAATATAACACAGTTGAGCTTAATATATTTTGCATTCATTTAAGACAGGGTGTGAAACTGCGTGTTGACTACAGTAGCTAAAATGAGCATTGCTGAAACTAAAAATGTACTTTACAACTGTAATTTTAAAACTGTTATAATACAAAAATACAAGTAAGAATTGCATATTGTTTGCAACTGTCTTTCATAAAAAAGAAAAAAACATTTTTGATTGCTGTGATAGATACTAAACAGTGGCATAAAACAGCAGGGATCTCTGACAGAAATGAATGTTGGAGAAGTACTTAAAAAACTGTTCAACACAACTTTAGATCCAAGAGAAGACAGTGGGGTAGACAAAAACTGTTCCAAATGCACAGTGACAGTGTGTGCTTAAGAAGCAGACAGCACTAAAGACAGTATTTTACTAAAGACAGTATTTGTAATTTGCTAATTATTAGTAAAAACAAGTAATACAGGGTGCTCACTGATTTTACAAAAGGTAAGTATGTTTATACACTGAGAGGTATTTGAAAATGGAATATACATGGTGTGAGAACCATCCTACACTTCTATGGTTAGTTTGTAATAAATACAAAGCATAAAAATTAAGTTTACAAATACTTGATATATCTATATATATAAAATCCTAAGCCTAAAAGTGCAACGATTTTGTGCAATGATGTTATGTCACGTTTTATGTAATGCTTTAAATCGGGCTTATTTAAAAACCTACATATATATGTTTGGTTTACTTTTTTTCAGAATTTATCGGACTTTAATGTGATGTTAGATTTTCAGATTCTTATTCCGTTTTAAAATTATAAACTAAAAAATATCAAGAACTCATGTCCCACGAGATAGGACTTTGGGGCAAAAGATTTAACTACACTCGGGCCGGAAATAAAAGACAAAGAGCAGGATAGGTCCTGTGCAGGCTTTTAATTGTTCAAAGCACCGTATGAGATTCAGATCATACAGCACGGCAGCAGCAGCAAGCCAGCAGCTGATCGAGCAAAGAGGAGGTAAAAAAAAAATATTTGTTTCCCATTGTGGCTGGTGCATAGCGCAGGCCATGAGGGTTGGTGAGCAAAGTGAGCATGGGGAAGCCTTTAGTGTATACACTCACCTAAAGGATTATTAGGAACATCATACTAATACGGTGTTTGACCCCCTTTCGCCTTCAGAACTGCCTTAATTCTATGTGGCATTGATTCAACAAGGTGCTGAAAGCATTCTTTAGAAATGTTGGCCCATATTGATAGGATAGTATCTTGCAGTTGATGGAGATTTGTGGGATGCACATCAAGGGCACGAAGCTCCCGTTCCACCACATCCCAAAGATGCTCTATTGGGTTGAGATCTGGTGACTGTGGGGGCCATTTTAGTACAGTGAACACATTGTAATGTTCAAGAAACCAATTTGAAATGATTCGAGCTTTGTGACATGGTGCATTATCCTGCTGGAAGTAGCCATCAGAGGATGGGTACATGGTGGTCATGAAGGTATGGACATGGTCAGAAACAATGCTCAGGTAGCCCGTGGCATTTAAACGATGCCCAATTGGCACTAAGGGGCCTAAAGTGTGCCAAGAAAACATCCCCCACACCATTACACCACCACCACCAGCCTGCACAGTGTTAACAATGCATGATGGATCCATGTTCTCATTCTGTTTACGCCAAATTCTGACTCTACCATTTGAATGTCTCAACAGAAATCGAGACTCATCAGACCAGGCAACATTTTTCCAGTCTTCAACTGTCCAATTTTGGTGAGCTTGTGCAAATTGTAGCCTCTTTTTCCTATTTGTAGTGGAGATGAGTAGTACCCGGTTGTAGCTCTGCTGTTGTAGCCCATCCGCCTCAAGGTTGTGCGTGTTGTGGCTTCACAAATGCTTTGCTGCATACCTCGGTTGTAACGAGTGGTTATTTCAGTCAAAGTTGCTCTTCTATCAGCTTGAATCAGTCGGCCCATTCTCCTCTGACCTCTAGCATCAACAAGGCATTTTCGCCCACAGGACTGCCGCATACTGGATGTTTTTCCCTTTTCACACCATTCTTTGTAAACCCTAGAAATGATTGTGCATGAAAATCCCAGTAACTGAGCAGATTGTGAAATACTCAGACCGGCCCGTCTGGCACCAACAACCATGCCACGCTCAAAATTGCTTAAATCACCTTTCTTTCCCATTCTGACATTCAGTTTGGAGTTCAGGAGATTGTCTTGACCAGGACCACACCCCTAAATGCATTGAAGCAACTGCCATGTGATTGGTTGATTAGATAATTGCATTAATGAAAAAATTGAACAGGTGCTCCTAATAATCCTTTAGGTGAGTGTATATATATATATATATATATATATATATATATATATATATATATATATATATATATATATATATATATATATAAATATATATAGTTTTTTTTCTGTACTTTCCTTCTAAAATATAGCTATGTATGTATACTTTAGGTCTGTTAAGTTGGGAGAATATTGAACATCATTGGTGTGTCACCATGGAAAAAGTTTGGAAAGCACTGTTACATATTAGAAAGTGGGATGGATAAATGGGAAAGTGAGATGGTTCCTGCAGAACTGATAGCTTAAGGTCGGCTGTTAATTATGGAAGATTGTGAGTTCAGCATCGTTGTGGGTAAAACTGAAAATGTATATTGCAAGAAAAGCATACCCTAATATATTAATAAAAAATATGATATTTTTTAATAAGAAGGACAGATATTTCAAGGTAAGTTAGATATACTCACCAATCATGGAGCCATCATGGTATTGTGACCCATGCTGATTAATGCATGCAATAAAGAATGTCACAGGACTATGAACATGTGACAATAATACCACTATAAAACTGTACAATATGCAGTGCATGATTAGACTGTGTCATGGAGCTGTTCTATCTGTCTAAAATAAAGCTTTAAACACATACAGTAGGTGGGTGCTGGTGTAGTAAGTACCTCTCCACACATTAATAAGAATTATATTAATAAGATTATATACTGAATATAGCATGCATTTATTTTGAGTTGTGTATCGTCTCTGATATAAATAATATGTAGAGGTTGATGAAATTAAGAATATTAGGTAGGTTTTTGCTATTTGTATTTAATCTGTCTTTATTATTGTGTGAATAATAAATAAGTATATTGCATATGCAATATTTTTATAAATTATTAAACAAAAACAGACAATACTTTCTCTTTATAAAATTACAACAGACATTGTTAAATAGGTCATCCTCTACATTAAAAAAAAACACATTAGATGAAGGTTGTACCCATAAGGGTCAAATGAAGAAATCACTAACTGCATTAATTAGCCTGGGTCGTTAAAACATGCCTCATTCCTTGAAGTGATTCTTCAGGGGCACTGTAGCATAGCTAATAATAATTATACAGTTCAATTGTTTTCTATATTTATTAGACAAAATTAAATTGATATTTCTAGTCAAGAGACAGGGCATTGCCATTGCTTTATTTTGTAATAATATAACTGTCAAAGCAGAAATCTGCTATAGCAGAGAAAAGCACTTTTTTGTTGGAGTCAAAGAAAGCATCAAGTAAGAATATCAAAAGAAAGGCAAATATTTGACAAATCAGTAGGTAATTTTTAAGGCCCAAAAAAAGAAGTGTTTGACCTTCATAAGCAGACATTTATAAGGCAGAATAGCTTCATAAAGTCGATTGACCTAAATATATGGTAAAGCATTGTTTTAACGAATTGGGATATAAAAAAACAAAACAAAACTGCATGTCAGCTTAGTTTTAAATTTTAAGGAGTATGAGTTAAAAATCAATACAAAATTGTATTTTCATGACCTTTTCTATAGAACCTAGCCAAAGTTTACAAGAATGACAAACAAGCAGACACGTGAAAGTAAAGGCCAAAGTCATTTATCAAACAAAGAAGAGGTGAAAACAAACTGATAATTAAAATTCACCACATGTTGACAGCAGTTAACAAAAGGCTGAAACATTTCTTCAACTTTTGTGCATTGTTCAATGGAAACCTAATAGAGAAATGTTTTTCATTATTAAAATAGAATCCCAGATATAAAATGAAATTGTCAGTCACACAAGTTTTGTTAGAGCCAGTGCTGT
The DNA here is from genome assembly GCF_016835505.1 of Polypterus senegalus. Taxonomy (NCBI): domain Eukaryota; kingdom Metazoa; phylum Chordata; class Cladistia; order Polypteriformes; family Polypteridae; genus Polypterus; species Polypterus senegalus. The sequence continues at coordinate 99,597,753 of NC_053163.1, read as the reverse complement.
AATTGAGAAATCATAAAAACTTAATCAGGCTTCTTAACTTTTTATTAAAACACCAGTATTTAGTTTTTTACACTAAAACTAGAACTAACAGATCTTGCTTGAGTGTCCCAGTATATCTGAGTCAGTGTGACTAGGTGGGAGCTGAAACCTATTAAGAACACCGTAAAAGAGGTCTGAAAGCAGAAGGACATTGTCTCTCAATATTATGAGAATTAGAAATGGCAGTTCTTTGGATTATTTAATGGGTGAGGCAGTTGCAAGTCAAACCTGTAGATGCGAGACACTAAAAAAGCAGCTTATAGAAAAAGAGTTTTATAAGTGCCAGGGAAAAAGCAGGATGGGATTAGCATAAATAATGAGAACGAAGAAAGACCTACAAAGGGTTTTAACGTTTAAAAGAGAAAGAGAAGCCTTTAAAGAGGCTTAATACTGTGAAGAAAAAACAAAGAGAAAAGAATAATGAAAGAAAGGGCCAAAAGAACTCACAGAATGACTGAAGATTTGTTGTGAACTAGCTTGGCCACTACACACCTTGTTTCATTTTCCTCAGAATCTCTTCACAGCTAACAAAAAGCACTAGCTTTGCTGTAAAAAACATCTTTCTGTCCCTTTGTTTTCAAAGCCTTTTCTATGCATTATACTTTTGGGCATTCTGTAATGTTAGCACTGAATTCAAGTCAGACAACACAGCTAGAATGAATGCCTGCTCACACTGAGGAAGTGCTTACACATACACCTACACTAACACAGACTGGGCAAATGTAGATGTCAGTGTCTGAGTAAATGGAGAAGCCCACACACAAACACTGGGAGAATATGCAAACTCAACAGTGGACATTAACCCAGCTTCCTATCTCAGTGCAATACCACCACTAAACCAATGTGCAAGCATGTTATTCATGTGAAAAATAGATTTCATCAAACTATATTAATGAATTCATAATATCATTTTCTAAGCCTCTTAATTATATTTGTTTTTAATTATATTTGTTAATGTTTTTGGAATAAGGGAGGAAAAATACATGCAGAAATTAGGAAATTTACACAGACATTGGGTGCATTGGCGATTCTAAATTGTCCCTAGTGTGCTGTGTATGTGTGTGTGTGCGCGCCCTGCCAAGGGTTTATTTCCTGCCTTGCACCCTGTGTTGGCTGGAATTGGCTCCAACAGATCCCCGTGACCCTGTAGTTAGGATTTAGCGGGTTGGATAATGGATGGATGGATGGATGGATGGATTGACAAGTACTACATGTCAGTACTACTCTTTTGACATTAGGAACCAATACATACAAGTACATATATGCTCATTCATCATTCTTATTTATCACATGAACACTCTATTTAAGATTTCTAGTATAAAATTCATAAGATATAGTAATTATTTATTGACAGAGTAAGTAGGTCAATTTAAAACTTATTTTACCTTACTTGGGTGTGTGCATGCATATGCCCTGCCAAGTTTTGTTTGTAGCTTTTTCACCAGTGCTGCCAGAATAAGTTGTAGTTTCCTTCAACCTCAAACAGGGTAAATGCTGATGGAGTATATACTGTACATCCAATGTGTGCTTAAGTTAGAAAAATCATTTTGGACAGATTGCATGAAATTATGAACTGATCATCTATCTAAAACTTTTTAAAATAAATTCAGTTCAGTTTCTTAAAAAGGAATGTGGAGACTTAATACCTTTTTGAACTAAGAGCTAACATCTGATCAGTATGGATGTAATGCCATTTTTCAACTGACAAATAATTAGGTCTTCCAGTTATTGTTTGAGCAAATCCTATTGAAGATGTAATACTTATTATATTTGAAGAAAGAAACAGATGTACAATAAGCATAACTTCATCAGTCTAGACTTGACTAATTAACACTTGAAAACAACTCTATGAAAACATTTTTGGTTACTGAGAAAATACTGTCTGAACTATCATGACCAGCGTGCTGGAAACATTAATATTCATACTATATATACAGTATGACTAAGCGGACGACTTTTTGTTGTCATTTCAATAAATGCACTTTGCCAGTGCTTTTCATTCTCATAAGAAGAGAAGAGCAGGAAACTACTGAGTCTGCTGGAAGGCTTAGAGGCTCATTACCTTCCTGTTGTCTTCGCCACAAAAACAATCACTCTAAATGTTATCTCTTTTATTGGTATATCCTTTATCACTTTTATTGATATAACCTTATTTTTACAAAAAAGAATATTGATGTGGTATGGAATTAACTTAAGTTGTTCCTGTGTCATTTTTTATTTATCACACATTACATTATATAATTTAGAAATATTATATTATTTACAAAAAAATTATTGATAAAACATCCTAAAACCAGGACTTACTTTCTTGCGCCTTCTCCCTATATATATGAGGTGAGACACAAAAATAACCGGATTGGTAAAAAATATATTTATTGATGAATTTCAGCTTTCTAAACAATGTCACCTTCTATACTGTATACTCCCCCTCCCGATCTTCACACCGCTCCATATGTATCTTCCATTGATTGAAACAGTGCTGGAAGTCTTCTTGCTTGAGGCTCTTCAACAGGCTTGCCGTTTTTGTCTTCACTTCATCCATTGAAGAAAAATATGCTCCCTTCAGGTTACTTTTGATTTTCGGGAACAAGTAAAAATCACAGGGAACTAAATTTGGCAAATAGAGGGAGGATGATTGAGGACAGGAATGTTTTTGACAGTCAAAAACTACTTTATGGAAAAAGAGAAAATTCATGAGAAATTTGATGTTGATTCGCTGTTCGATTTTTTCACCCGTCATTATCGCGGTAACTCATGCAGCGATGGTTGTGCAAATACTAACTAGGCTATTCACAGGTTTTACCTAACCGGTTAGCGGTTTGAGAGGGCATGTAGGAAGGGATATAGGTCTATGATTCACGTCTGGCTGATCTTCAGACGATTTTCCAGGAAAGCCCCAAGCCCATTCTGGTTATTATTGTGTCTCACTTCATATATATGTCTCTCTCTCTCTCTCTATCTATATATACCACATTTTTTCCCGAAAATTTTTCACACTTGCGTTGTCTCCCTCGCGCTTTTTCTCTCTCTAAACGCTTCCTATACAACCACAATGCACGTGGTACACGGGGAAAAATTATTCCCAATTTTCTTTGTAAAAATTAGGGTGCACGTCTTACACGATGGGGCATGGTATACGAGTAAATACAGTATATATATATATATATATATATATATATATATATATATTGTCACAGATGTCTGGGGTTCTTACGTGGCCGGGATGCCTGGAGGGACCAGATAGAGACATTAAAAGCTTCCGGGTCAGGAGGGCACAACTGCCCTGGAGCAGGAGAGGACCATGGGAGAGGAGGAGAGACTTTCCAACTCGTTGGGACCCGTGGCCACCACCAGGGTGCGCCGTTAGCCTCCTAGAACCCGGGAGAACTTTACCTAAGCCACACTTGGCAAGATGGCGGAGGAACCTGCCAGGGACACCTGGAGTGCTACCGGGGCAAAGGGCAGCACTTCCACCACACCAGGAAGTGCTGCCAGAAGTTAGTTTCCAGCCACCTGGAATGCATCCGGGCAGGAATAAAAGGGCCCACCTCCTAACAGTCGAGGAGCGAGAGTTGGGAGTGGGACCTGGACGAAGCTCCCAGGAGAAGAAAAGAGGCAGCTAAAGACTGTAAAAGAAGGTTTATTGGGGAGATTTACAGTATTGCTGAGTGCATTGTGTGGTGTTTGGGACTTTATTCTTGTGTGTAATAAACGTGTGACTTTTTATAAAGATGTGGTTTTCGACTGGTGGTGTCTGGGCAAGTTTCACAATATATATATGTCTCAATAATGACAATCAGACATAATAAAGATTTGGGGCAGCCACCTGTATAATATTCCTTAGCTGCAAAAACATATTTTTGAAGATAAGGAGTTGTTCAAACAACTGAGTCCAAAACAGAACTGTAGTATACAGAGAAAATGGCTGCTTTAAAGGCCAGTGTAGGAAGTGATCTCATCTGGGCTGGAAGTGGAAGTAACTTCATCAGAGACGGGGCTGGAAGTGGCGTCATCAAAGGTGCCGGGACCCTGTGGTCTGCAAGGGATCGAGAAGGGCAGTTAGTGCACCCCGCCACCCCCTGATTGACCATGGAATTGCCATTATTCAGGCCCTTCAGTTGACTCCTACTCACACATGTTTGACAATATATATATTGTCTGTGTCAAATATGAGAGCAAGAAGAAGTTGCTCAGAATTTCTGTGTGAAGTGGCTACTTTACTTCAAAAAGCTCCGAATTTGTTATCAGGAGTCTGCACCTAAATTGTCCAGTGTAATTGTGGTACTTGATGGTTTAAGATTTACATCCATTCTGTTAACCGTTTACCAATCAAAACCTAGTACGCGTATTTGGCACCCACCTCTTAGCTTTGATGGGTGAAAATTATGATTTTCATTTCAAGGTATATTTTTTATTACGTCTGGTGTTACTGAATTAAATAAATGAAGAAATAATCAAATAATTACTAACAGAAACAAGCAACACGAAACATACTTAATGACAAATTAAATCATTAATTCTCACATGTTATTTTAATTTTATATGTTTATTGTCACATTTCGCAATGCATTTATTTATTTGATTTTGTTGGAATTATTTCTCGATAGGCAATGACTGGGTAAGGATAATAAACAAATCTCTAGCAGCAGTTAGCACAGCAGCACTAAGCTCACAGTATTCAAACAATGAATATTACTGAATAAAAAACTTCAATGTCAAAATTAAAATTCTGGAAGTGACAATTCTTTATATCTTTAAAAAATGCTGTTTCTGCTTGAATATGACACTTCTATAAATACTTTGCACCTCAAAAGTTCCATACACTAATTAATTAAATTTTTTTTCCTCACAATGACTGCTTGGTCAGTGGTAGTTGTTTAATATCCACATTCATGCTCTCATTTGAAGGGGATGCTCACATATGTATTCTCATCTCTTGTCATTGATGTTCATAGTGACTTTAAGCTTTCATTCTTTTGTTGTCAGTTAGATCAATGCAAGACTTCTGAAGATCCTGTTTCATTAGAAAAATCTTTTATCAAATATCTTTTGTAAATGTAAAATGATTCCAAATGAATGTCTAATTAAAGTAGTTAAAGTTGGCTGGAATTAAATTCAAAAGATCTAATTATGATCTTCAAGAGCCAAAGGTGGTGACCTCTATTACAGTGTATGTTTCTATTTTAAAGTAAGATGTGACCTTTCATTTGTATGATAAATGCAAACATAGTGAGATAAATCATGTTGGCTTGCAAGACTTAACAAATGTAAAGTAGCAGAAGCTGATAAAGCTTTTTAGTCATTTTTAATGACAGTGGCTACCATGCACCTGTCCATGTGTCAGTGCAGCTTTTGTGCTCCTTCAGATGCATATACTTTTCTGACAGCTGCTTGTCATTCTTTGTGCTACATCCCTGTCTAGCACAAACAAAGAAAATTGGGAGGTAAGACTAGATGAATATTTTATCAAACAGTATTGCATCCATCCATCTATCATTTATCCAGATATGATCTAATAAAAAATTAATGTTGGATTTTTTCTATGAGTTGGATTAAAACTAGACCAGAGACTTTTTTAATCTAGCAAATGTTCTGCTCTGTGAGTAGTGGTTAATGCAAGCAATCCATCTCTCTAGTTTCAAATAGCCACTATAAAAATAATTGAAAGACAGAAACAAAATAAGGACCATCTCTTGTTTTTCATTCAGAATATAAAATAGTTGAAATACATCAGACTGGTTTAAAGGCAAAGACATACTGCTAGAATGATTGAAGAGTTTAGTTTGCTCTTGTATATATTGTGAGTATGAGTGTGTCATAAGGAACTGGCGTCTCATACAGTATGTAGCCCTCTCATCTGTACAGTAGCCTGCTGTAGCTCACTACTCTATAAGCTTATTACGTATGTATGAAAGCAGACAAAAAACAAAAAATTATTAAGATATTTTCATTTGGTGAAAAGCATAGTTGTCATATTACAATTTTTATTATATTTGGCTTGTTCCTTCATCCTAGTTGACTGACAAGTTCAGTATGCAGTCAAAATGTAGTACAGAACTATTACATGCCTGTTTCAGGGACACACAAGTAAGCCTGAAGTGGAAATTGAATTGTCAGCCTTCTACTTTGCTGTCCAGAGCCTTAGATAGTCAACTGCAATGTATACGTATGCATTATATCTTATGTATGAGTTACACAATGATAATATCCTTCAGTCTACAGGAAAATGTTGTTTGTTAAAATGTAAATAATATGCATGTATTTACAGTATATTAGGATACATATTTTTTAAAGCTGCTATTTCTGTTTTATACGTATTAACAGATATTTTTAAAACAATCCAATACAGTTTATTTTTGTAAAGCCCAAAATCACACAATAACTGCCTCAATGGGCTTTAACAGGCCCTGTCTTTCTGATAGCCCCCCAGCCTTGACTCTCTAAGAAGACAAGGAAAAACACCCTGAAAAAATCCTAGTAGACAAAAAAAAAATGGAAGAAACCTTGGGAAAGGCAGTTTATAGAGAGACCCCATTCCAGGTAAGTTGGGTGTGCAGTGGGTGTCAAAAAGAAGGGGGTCAATACAATACAACACAGAAAACAAAACAAAGTAATCCTCAATACAGTATAATAGAAAAATAAAAATATATAAGTACAGAGCAGAATTTAACAGTAGATGATATCACATAATATTATTTGATTCAGTTGTAAGGTTGTTCATCATAAGTGCTAAAATACCATATAATCTAACCTCCAGTTTTACTATTGAATTTCAGATATACTGTACTGTAAACACTTTGAAACTTTGGAAAAATCATTTTGCGATGGAAATCTTGTTCAGATGCTGTTTACTTCTGTTTGCTTTGAACTCCAGTGATCAAAAAATATTCTTAGCTTAACAGCAAACCACTTAAATGGTTTCTTGTTTAATATATGGAAGCAATGTGTTATTATTATTATTATTTTAGAATTTTAGTCTATTCCTTGTCCTTGTTCGTTTTGTGTTTTGTTTTGTACTTTTAATTTATCTTTGATTAATTATCCAAAATTACGTCATTTGGGTTTAAAGACAAAGCCACTTAATTCTAAATGACTTTTGCAGTCAACTGGGAGGAAAATATAAGCAGATCTCTTATCTACTGCTAGTTGTAGCAGCATTAGTTTCCTTTCTGCTTGTGTTCCTGTTTCTTGATTCCTTGTGATTAAAAAACTTTAGATGCTTTGGGTCAGTTGCTGTGTGCTTTTAGAAACATAGCAACTCAAGATAAACTCATACCTTAGTTTGTATTTTTCGTAACAAGATTAACGCAGGAGTATAACTCGGTTGTAGAGTGCTCTCAGCTCTTTATTAGGTGCAGATTAAGACCAGCTGCAGATTAAGGCTGACTTCAGTTGCAGTGTGCTTTTCAGAGCTGAGAAAGGGAAGTAAAGTTGCATACTAACTTAAAAAATCTCAACCACAGGTTTATATTAGTATTCTGGTCCATGTGAGACCATGTGATATTTCCGGCAGACATATGAAGGACCTGCAATAGCTGATGAGAGGGTGTCACATATTAACAATCTATACTAATAAAAGGCAAAGCCCTCACTCACTCATTCACTGACTCACTCACTGACTCATCATTAATTCTCCAACTTCCCGTGTAGGTAGAAGGCTGAAATTTGGCAGGCTTATTCCTTACAGCTTACTTACAAAAGTTGGGCAGGTTTCATTTCGAAATTCTACGCATAAGGGTCATAACTGGAAGCTATTTTTTCCCATATAATGTAATGGAGTCTTGAGTTGGAGATGGCCGTGGGGGGCGGAGTTTCGTGTGACATCATCACGCCTCCTATGTAAGTACGTAGAGAACAAGGAAGAACTCCAGCGATGAGCACAAAACGCCATTTCACAATTGAGAAGGCAGAAAAACATTATGAAGCAAATGATGCATACAAGCATATTCATAAGTACAGCTACTGCGGAAACAAAGCACGGCGTGAACCGTAAGTTTATATTAAATTAAGTTCATAGACAGGCTGCCACTAGCGTTTGTAATTTAGTGCCTGCCCATATAAGGCCGTCCATCAGCGGCAATCCAATACAAACACTGCCGGTAAATATTCACGTGTGAAGGACTGTGCTTATGCAGAGGAAGATGAGATGGTCAGGGTGGTGTTTGGCACAAACTCATTGAAACTGCGAGAGAAACTTTTAAGTGCCGGGGCTTAGCTGACATTACGAGATGGCACCAGTACAGCTGGGAACCTTCGATGCAAGAACACCAAGCGGCTCACGTGAACTGGCGCAGTGCACAGACAAAAGCAACAGTTCCAAAGAGTGCTGAACAAAAACCGAATTACACAATTGAGAAGGCAGCAAAAAAATATGAAGCGTCTTATACATACAATCATATTCATAAGTGCAGCTACTGCGGAAACAAAGCACACGGTGGAAAAAGTGAATGTCCTGCTAAAGGAAGACAGTGTAAAAAAAACCCGTGCATGCAGTTTGTCACATCACAGATAAAAGGAAGACGAGCTGTTTATTGATGCAGTAAGGAACTAATCGATGAATGAAACCTCTTATCTCTACAGCGATTGACAAACACGGAATGTAACTTGAACACATCCTACAAATACGAGCCTGATTGAAAGAAATAATGATAATCAAATCCTTGATGACAGCAACATTCAATAACACTCACAAAACAATTACTGTATATTGACAATCATGTTACGTTATTTTTAAAATGTTCCCTTTTCTTTTTCATAACTTCTACTTCTCCACTGCGATACACGGGTATATATATAAATGTATATATATACCCCATCTACAATACATACTTTAGCATAGACAAGCCACGCTGTGGCTAATTGTAGAGTCTTAAGCCTCTAACGCCGAGTTCGATTCGAGAGGGATGTACTGACTATGTACGCGCTACCGATTCATTTTACCTAGCATCTCCTTGGTTTGGGACGTATGAAAAATATTAGGTTAACGCAGAATCATGTTACGTTATTTTTAAAATTTTCCCTTTCTTAGCACAAGCACAGCTGAGAAGCTTCGATGCATGTACTCCATAGCGCGTTAAAAATAACGCATTTAATCACACTTTCAATTCCAAGCAAGCGGGAACTTTTGTCAATGCATGATTTCCTGGTACATCCATTACACTGATGCACACATCACAGCTACAAAAATGTTAGAGTCGGAATAAAGCGCGTTACGACTGATCATTTCGACTACCCAGCGAAGCCTTGATAAAAGCATGGTTTTGTGCACACTGAAAAGCAAGCAAAATTAGATGCATTACAGAAAGCGGACTTTGTGGCTCTTACTGGGGATCATTGGACTTCCGTGACCGTTAGTAATTCTAAATACATCTAATTACAAAATGTTCAATGATCACACTGTTTTAGCCTAATGTACAAAATAATTTTGGCTAATGTTACTCAGAGTTTAAAGAGTAAGCTGGTCAAATTACCTTTTATGTTTCTGACTTATTTTTTAAGAAGAAAAACTGCACTTTATGGTGAAATTTTGGTTATTATTATTTAAAGACAATACTATTCTGAAAATGTACTTAAAGTACTTAAACTACCACTTTATTTTTAAGTCTGCCCAATTTTAACCAGGGATGATATTTTTGTTTCTGTTTTGAATTCAAATGCAGTTTAAAAGCTTTTTTCAGAAATTAAAACAGCTTCAGTTTACAATATTCATGTCCATGTCTATTATTTGATTCTGTAAGCCCACTAAAACCGTTTTAAATAAAAAAAAAAACATTTGCGATTTGGGGCAAATTTACGTGTCGATTACATACGATTAATCAAGATTAATTCTTACACAGCCTCTAATTAATTGGATTAATTTTTTAATGAGTCCCACCTATATATATATGTAGATATATATATGTAGATTTGTATATATATATGTGTATATACAGTATATATGTAGATATGTATATGTTGTATATACAGTATGTATATATGTGTGTGTATATATACAGTATGTGTATATATATATTATTATATTTGTATATATGTATATATATGTTTATATATGTGTCTGTGTGTGTATATGTATATATATATATATATATATATATATATGCCAGCAACACTCATGACAATGACAAAACAATTACATTGTCAATCATGTTACGTTATTATTAAAATGTTTCCTTTTCTTTTTCTTCTCGCTGCCAAGCTAGGTATTTTATATATATATATATATATATATATATATATATATATATATATATATATATATATATATATATATATATATATATATATATACACACACACACAGATATATATAAATAGATAGATAGATATAAATAGATAGATATGACAGATATGACAACAACACTTATATCAATGACAAACCAATTACATTAACAATCATCTTACGTTATTTTTAAAATGTTTGCTTTTCTTTTTTATAACTTCTTTAACACACTACTTCTCCACTGCGAAGCGCGGGTATTCTGCTAGTAACATAGTAATGGATCAAACAATTTACTTTGTTATGCTAAATTGTTCTTCCTGGTGGCCATGTTCCTTGCATGACGGATTCTCCAACTCTGTTGCTGTCGATGATATAGTCGATATATGTGATACAGTCGAGGCTGTCAAACCAGGGAGCAACTGTACTATCTGCACCTCCACTGCTCCCAGTTGCTTTTGCACAGCCAAAGACCCATGTCACATTAGTGCCTTGCACGCTGATCTGTTCATCCTATACCACAAGTTATTCATGGCTTCAATGCTGTATGGATAGTGGTTAGGTAAGTGAACATTGAAAATGGACATACATCTCTTCCATCTCCTTCAAAGACCTCTGGAAATGTCTTTATGGTTTTCCTCCAACTCTGCTTTTTCATTTTTTACTAAATGCATTATGGAGAGCTTTACTCTAGTATAAAATTCTTACCACGCATTCATAGTGAATATTGCCCTGCATCTGATAATATTATATATATCTTTTTACAAGATTGAATTGTTAGCATGATTAGCCACATTACTGCTGCCAACCTTGTTTAACGATTACATATTTTGTCAACTGTTAACCAAATTATGTAATAATGAATAGGAAATTTGGTAGCGTGAGCGCATATTGAGTCCTGTTCACAGATTGTTGCTTTCCAAGCATTCCATTTGTCTTTATTTATTTATTTTGATGTAGTAATCCCTCGGCATAAGAATTTTGTTAATGCTCAAGCTACCAATGTATATCAAATGCATCATTTAGGATCTGGATCTATATTTTAGTACTATTCTGTGGAACATATTTTATTATAGCATTTGTTTCAGGGATGCTGAAAATAAACATTCAATTTGGAATGACACTCTTTAATGTAAACTAGTGTAGTTTTTCAAAAATATTATTAGAAAATTATTAGGATTTGTAATTTAAAGAGTGAAGAATGCCTCACAGCAAGTCAATAATTCTTAGCACAACACTGTTTATTGGCAATCAGATAATTACCAGGTTTCCATCCAAGGAGTTTGTGCAAAAAAATATTTAGCGCTTCAAATTTTAGCTGATGGAAATGCTAATTATCGATAAAATGTTGTACATGTCAACATAATATTTTTCCGTTTAACTTTAGCGCATAAATTCCATATCGATACTTCAGATGTCGCAAAACTACATTGGAAACACTTTTTGTCAGAAAAAAAGGGCTTTAACGCAAATAAATGTGTCACATGATACATTTTCATTACGTGCAATCAAAACGAGAATAGCGGAGCGGTTCGCATGGTCTGATGAAGAGACTCGTTATTTCTCGTGATGAGCCAATGCAGTAGCGGATAGGCTGGGTCTCCTGCTACTAAAAGGGGTACCTGAACTCCTCCACATCAACTGTAGCCTGGGGGTGTCTCTCAGGATGTCTAAATAATACAAAAACAACCAAGGGTAATTTACTGTGCCAGTCAAAATATTTAATAAACCGTGTGTTTCATTATCTAAACATTTTTTTCTTATTATTAAATGGCAGATGTTTTAGCATATATGAGAAATTCTCTCATTAATATTAACTGTAGTTTTTTTTATTAAACGTCGTTATTTTGTATTAATTCAAATTTCAGTTTTAATTAAAAACCTTAAGGGAAGCAGGTTACAGTACTAATTCAGTTGTTATCGCACAGAGAAGGGATGTTGAAAGGTAGGCTCACCTGTACAGATCTGATGCTGCAAACACAGCTGCATCATGGGCACTTCCAGGAGTGCCAACGCAAATGTCTCGTTTCATGCACCTGTCATCAACAAGGGCCTGGAGAACAATAGATGACCACCCTTTGCGATTAATGTAATCGCGGTAGCCTTCCGTCGGGGGAAGAATAGGCACATGCGTGCCATCTATCGCACCATAAATCTGTGGCACAAGATGCACCAAGAAATTGCGATATGCAATTTCATTGGCCTCCGCTACAGTCGGAAGTCTGATATAACGTCTCATTAATTTTTCTTTAATAGCAGTGCACACAGCATATACACATCGATAGACGGTAGTTTTACTAACCCCGAAAGTTTCTCCAACTACTCTGTACTCGGCGCAGGTTGCCAGCTTGTAAAGGGCGATGGCAATCCGCTTTGGGATTGGAACCGGTGGTCGGTGACAACCTGTGATGGGCACAACATCAGGACTGATGAATCCACACAACATCTCAAACATCGGCCGTGTCATTCTAAAATATTGCAGCCAGAGATTTTCTGTGAAGTGTTTCCCCACCAGCTCCTTTCAGAAGGTCTTATTCCGTCATCTCTCCCATACCCGCACTGGGGTACTTTCTTCGAGCTCTAGGGCTATCAGACAAGCAACTGCTTCATTCTGCTGTCGTCTTCAGATATTATGTACAATTCCAATTATTTGTGAAACTGAAATAACAGTAAGCTGGCAAATATAAAAAAAACTGAATAATCTCTCAATTTCTTTGTTTCTTTGTTTAGTGGAGGGGGTGTAACGTGGAAAACAAAAGGTGGTAGATAATTTGTGACATACACAAAATTCTGCATGGAAACGGCTCAATGGCAGATTTTTTTTCGCGATACAACAAAACTTATGCGACAGTTCGTTTTGGAGGGGATGACGTCATCACGCACACCATTTTATCGATAAAAAGCCAGTTGGATGGAAACAGGCTGGAGACAGCAAATTTTACACATTTTTTTTACGTATATTCTGCTTGTCGATAACAAAACGTCGCAAAAAACTGGATGGAAACTTGGCTAATGATAATGACCACAAGATGAAAAACGGGTTAGCTGCTATTTAGTTAAAACTTAGTTTTGAATCTTGTTATCTTTGACACTGCAATGACACTTAAACATAAGGATAGCAATCAGCTATTACTAGTGTAACTAGTCTTGTCTTAAACTGCAGCTATTACCATACTAACTAACTAAGATACACTTCAACTGACCCTGAAAGTTGATTTATTTAAGTGATTTTTTTTTATGCTCTGGTTTTTAGAATTTTAGACTTCTCTTCAGATTTTGTAATAGCAGCCCCCCTTATTAGTGTTTGTACTTATACTTAAAAAAAATTTAACTAACTAGCTAATTTTCTTTTTGGAGTTTTCTGAATTAGTTTTATTAAAGATTTGTTTCTTTTGGCATATCCATTATAGTTAAATTTTGTGTATATTTATCAAAGTTATCTTTTCTTTTTTTAACATTCCTTTGCTTCAATTAATTATTAGAAATGTGTGCATTCATCAATTAGTTCTTTTTTGCACTTTAAGAAGGTTTTTTTTAATGATTTTCCTGTCAGTCAGGGTTTGAAGCAAAATAAAATACAGCAAATAACTATTTCACCCTACTCCATTACATAGCAATCTTATATTTTAGATTTCTTTACCCTACATAGTTTTTAATTTATGGAAGTCCTTAAGTATTCAGAATTTTTATAAACCTTTATATTCAGAGTGGGTTGCATTATGTAGGAAATGAGGAGAAATTCAATTTGGTCAATTTGTTATCTTTTTTGCCTTCAGCAATGTCTGTAATTAATTAAATAATTTGGTAAGGCTCCTACATTCTTTACCTTACGTTTCTCTATTGTAAGAGGCAGGCTCTGACTGTTAGACTTATAACAAGGTTACCAAAGCACACTTGTTTTAACCAACAGAATAATACAATTTATTGATAAACATGAGGATTATAAAATTATAACTGCAGACATATATTGATATGTAAGACAAGGTACAGACAGACTAGACAGGCAAACATAGGATAACTGTTTACTGATTATTTAGAGTTCTAATTTATGATGGCACGATGATAAATATTTTTACAGTACCACGTCTTTAAAGATGATGCCCTATGTTGTGTGGTGCATCATATGGACTATACATGATATGCATATGACAGTATCTATGTATGTATGTAGATACTATATAACAGAGATATTGCATCAGCAGTTGGATGTGTATGGCATGTGTTCCCAGTATTGTATTTGTTTGAATTGAGCGTTTTTTTGGTTTTTTTTGGTTCTTTATTTTGCCTTATGTAATTTCTTGTATTAGGGTAATTTGTTAGTTTTTGCATACCCTTTGAGGGTATTAGGGTAATTTGTTAGTTTTTGAATACCCTTTGAGGTCAGAGTGCAGGGTCAGCCATTGTACAGCACCCCTGGAGCAATTACAGGTTAAGGGTCTTGCTCAAGGGCCCAGCAGAGTTTGATCTCTTTTGGCAGTGATGAGGATTCGAACCAGCAACCTTCTGGATACCAGCACAGATCCTTAGCCTCAGAGCCACCACTTATTTATGAACATTTATGAAAGGTAGAATGCCCAGTGGGTACTGGGCGACCTTTTTGGCCTTGGAACCCCTGCAGATTTTTTATTTTTCCTAGCCTAACTGAAGTTTTTTTTTGCTTTTTCAGTCCTCTAGGCCATCTGATCTTACCTTTTTCCTTTGTTACTTATTCTTTAAAATTATTGCCTAATGTTATTTATTTTTCATTTCATATAACTTTCTTTTTTTCATTTTGTAAAGTATTTTGAACTACATTGCTTGAATGAAAATGTACTATATAAATAATTGCTGTTATTGTTGCTTTGTTGCTGCTCCAGGCTCAAGTTGAGAATTCTTCTTTCACTGGAGTGCAATCTTTCTCTTTGCTGCATCATTCTTTGTTTGTGATGTTCTGTGAAGTTCCTTTCTCAGCTTGCTTTCTGTTGTCTTCTGCAACTTGATTGGGAAAGGTATTACTCTTTCTGGCATGAGAATTTAGATACTGAAGTTCTGAAAGGATGGGTGGTTGCTTTGTGCAATTCAACATCAGAATCTGGTGCCGTAGCCTATGAGTTAAAGTCTTCTAGACTTGATGGTAATGTAAATGGCTGTACAGTAAGTCCCCTACATATGGATGAGTTCAGTTCCGAGAGTGAATTCACAAGTACACTGTGTTCATAAGTCCAGCAAAGTTAGTCAACAAATGCCATGCAACCTTCAGCCCTCAACTCCTTTAGGAAACATGTATATGTACATCTATTTGTAAATTAGAAAATGCTTTTAAAAGTCAATATTTGTATTTTGGTATATATGCCTTGTGTATCTTAACAATAAACAACAGAAAGTTAATTTTTATTGTTTTGTGTCTTCAAATCCAATTTTAATCAAGTGAGCAATCAGATGGCATCATCACTCAACACCTTTTGCCCATCACTTAATATTGATGCCCAGTAGTGTTCACGGGTGAAGATTCATGGAAGGTTTTGAAGGAAGGAAAAAAAAAAAAAACAAAATTCACAAAAAAAGTACTTTTAGAGATCCAACCGAAGGTTCCTATTGTGCCTGTGCTCCACCACACTACTTTGTCTTGTATGGCATGTTAATGTGGTTCTCTGATTGAAGAAAAACTTACCCTTAACAAGTTTTAAACTGTGACCCAGTGTTTCAGTTTAACATGCTTAATTCTGGACATCCTGGGATTGAAATAAAATGTGTTAACTCAACATAAACAGAGATAAAGCCAAAAGCTGAACCACTTGTAGAGAATGCACATAAGTGACTGAGAATGTAAACAATAATAGTGTGGGTTTTGCCCCCCGCCTAGCGCCAGACATGCAGACTAACTTACATGCTGCCACAAAATTTGAAGTTATGCTACAATTTTTTGCATCTTTGAAATTTTGTAATTTGAAGGTTCATGTGTAGGGGACTTGCTATATATGTTAATATCTGTTGTTGTTTAGTTTACCTTATTTTATTCTGGAAAAGAAGCATCTTTGTGATCCTGTTGATAGGAAGACTGTTATGTCTCATGATTTCTGTGCTCTTTAAAACATCTGAAATTATTTTTCCCCATAATGTGTACACAACATTTTTTAGCGGTGTCACTAAATCGACCCCTCATCCACCTCCTTTGCTGAAAGTTTTTGAAGAGAGGATGGTTCAACAGTCCTTTTCACAGAAATCAATTATTAAATCTTGGGAAGTTTTGAATTCTCATAGGAGAATGTTTTGAAAAGTGACTTTTAAAAATTAAGTTTGTATTACGCCCAGTCTTTGAAAATGTTATTCCTGCAAAGTCTTGCTGTTATTCACCTTGACATAACTTTGTTATATTATATACAGTATAGCAAGCCTCAGTAAGCAAATAGTTCAAGAAATTTCCTTTATTTGAAGAAGAAAATCCTAACATCTGACCTGAGTTCAAGCTGTTGACTCTGACAAAAACCAGGAGAAGGCAGTTTAGGATGAATTAGGTCTGCCATCAAGTTAACAAACGTTGTTACAATATAATGAAAAAATCACAATGTTTTTATTCACAATGGCATGTAATATGTAACCACTTGGAACATCCATCCATCCATCCATCCATCCTTTATCCAACCCGCTAAATCCAAACTACAGGGTCATGGGGGTCTGCTGGAGCCAATCCCAGCCAACACAGGGCGCAAGGCATGAAACAAACCCCGGGCAGGTCGCCAGCCCACCGCAGTGGAACAGAACAAAGTTGAGAAATGTCACTTTTTATAAAATGTAAAATAAAAACACATATATTAGTGTGCATAGCATGTTAGCAACTGTGAAATGAGGTTTGCTGGGTCATGCTATGGAGATCTATTTCGTCAATAACAATGTTTATGCTATACCATATTCTTACCATTGGCTGACATTGCAGTTAGTAGTGAAGACTCACTCCTCTTCAGGTATGTGTTGTTACTCTCTGTTTTACTTTCTGTCACCAGCTTTTTGGAAAGTGACTAAATGATTTTGATCAGCGAGGCAGCATTTCCTTTTCTTTCTTATCAATTATTATTGTTTGTTTTTTTAAAATGTGGGTTTGATTTCTACGTTGCATATGGTGTTGTCGGATCAGGCAAGATTTATTTGTTCATGAAGAAATGGATTAATGGGAAATGTTATTTTCTTAAAAAGAGAATACATTTCTAGCCAGTGGTAATTTATGCCAGTCCATAATATAAAGACTCTGCTTTAAGTCTCCAGTACGACAAATCTGATGTAACAAATCTACTGTACTTGTAGGCACAAGTTGGCAATGTATCTTTGTTTTGATCTTCCAGATGTGATTAACAAATAGTACAACTGTGAAGCTTTGTGCAAGCCATAATTATTATTGTGCATGATTGTGTTTAAATGTTTTAATAATTAAAAATACTTATTAAAATGTAAATCTGTTGATAATACATTTGCTGGTCTTGCAAAAAATAAAGCTTAATCTTCAAGAAGGAATGATTGACTCATTATTGACTCAATAGTCAGTTGAGACTGATTTACCAAGTATTTTAGGTCATTTCAACAAACTGGAGAGTGGCTATGTTATCTGTGAAATATGTTAACAAAACTCAACTTAATGGAGAAGGGAGTTATTGCAAAAGTGTACTGAATGGAAATGGAGTCATCTGAAACGTTACTTTAGTCAAAAAACCTATGTGGATGTTGATATCATATAAAGCTTTGATTTCAGAAAACAACGAATCTTCAAAAATCTATGGACTCAGTCACCAAACTTCTGTAGAACTGGACAAAATTGTATTGAATAAATCAACTGCCATTAATAAAAAAGTTTCAATTGAAAATGTCCTGCTAGCTGTTATCCATGCAGTTTGTGCTGGAAGTGCATTATCACTTAATGAATTATTTAAATTCAACTCTTGTAGTTTATGAAGTTTGGATATTTACAGTTAAAAATGTTGATTTTGTATCATAAGAGTAGGAAAACAAGTGAACCTTCATATACCACTGTGTTTGTCAAAAGTCACTAATTTATCAGTTCAAGCAATGTTGCAATAGTTATAGCAGTTAAACTTTTTTTATTGTGATAACAGTTTCAATATGAACAGAATGGTGAGGTGGTGCATCAGTGATGCATGGAAGATATAACGGTGTGACTGCACTTCTTTGTCAATCAATTCCTCATTTGGTAGAAGAGTATGATACGGCACATAATGAGGATTTAGGTATTTCTGATGCTTGAAAAATATTCTATTTATGAAAGATACTGAAACACTTATGAATGAAGCCCGGCCACAGACAGACAGTGAGACAGCCAGATGTCCAAAACACACACACATTTAATTCTCTTTGCCCTTTTACAACACCACACAATGCACTTAAACAGCCTCAATTTGCTCACAGTCCCTTCTTTTCTCTCTTCTTCTGCCGCCTCTACTCCTCTCCTTGTAAGCTCCGTCCTCTTCCTCCCAACTCCGGCTCCCCAAATGGATTGAGGTGGACCTTTTTATGTTGCACCCGGATGTGCTCTGCAGCACTTCCACCACACCAGGAAGCACTCCAGGTGCATTTAGTTCCTCTTCGGGCAACACTTCCTGGTGTGGCAGAAGTGCTGCCATCCAGGGGGCACTAGGATTGTTCAGGTGCCCCCTGGTGGTGGCCATGGACCCAAACAGGGTTGAGCTTCTAAGCTCCCAATCCGTGGCCTTGATGTAGTCTAAGGGGATGCCCTCTTGCACCCTGGGGAAGATATTGCTCCTCTCTCTGTCATTCCCTTCTCCACACGTCCCGGTGGGGTAAAGACCCCAGTCATCTGCACAATTTTTAGTAGACCTACTATGAGAAAAGGTGAAATTTAGTGAAATTGCTAAGCCACCTGAATGTGAATCTGTATCATACAATATATTGAAATGGATGAAATTGCTGTCATTTGTATTTCACTAGAAGTGCTTTTGTCAAGAACATATCAGTAGACTGATGTAAAAGACAAGGGCATAAAAGCAATGATTCTGTGCCTTAAACACACCAGAATATTGTGTTACATTGGTCACCCTTTATTACTGAGCAGAACTCAATAAAATTTCCTTAACAACAGTGGAAGCATTTCAGTTTGTCAAAAATAAAAATTAGCTCTTTTTAATTTTTAAAAATTTCAATGAACCAGTTAACCAGTTCTTCAGTTTATGTGGCATACCTGTGATCACATGGAAAGACATTTTCCAGACCATGAATTACAAGATTGTTCTGTGTTTGTTAAAGACTGCTTTGAGGCTCCATACAGGACTGATGACCTTTGGATTTAAACAGTGCCGTGTACTGTCAACAATATACAGAATTTAAGTTACTTATATCTGAAAAAATGTTGAGTGATGAAAATGTTTGACGACATACTATCTTTCACACAGCAACAGAAGCAGTTTAATGAACTTTGTATTCTACTGGATGACTACAGAACTTTCCAGTCTGCCAGTGCTGATTGTGCACAGGAATTTGTCTTAATGAGTTGAACACCTTGACAGTTTAATGAGGATTTAAAATGTATCTAGAATCAGGAGACCATGTTAATCTTGACACTAATTGGCGGAAAAGTGAAGGAGGGAGAAGGGAAAACTGTTTTGCTCTGCAATGTATATTTAACCATTTTCAGCTTGTTTGTGCCTCCTTCATTCATTTATTCATTCTTTCATGATTTTTATTTTAGCCCAATAGTTTAAATAAACATGCCACTTTAATTAATACATTTTAAGTGTGTTCAGTAATGCATAAAAGTTTCAGATTATTATAAATAATTAGATAATTATATTGCATAAAGTAAGTAGAGCTCACAGAATAACGTAACTGAAAATTTTGCTCATGAAAAAAAATTTCCTCACGCCAACCTGGTCCTTAGAGAGAAGATTGACTGAAATAAATTAATCATCATCTGAGGCTAACATAGAGTAGACATTCAATAAAAATCTACTAACAACTATTCTGTGACCAACAAGAATGAATCTTACAAAAAAGAGAAACAGCAGAGGTGGAATTTACAAAACAGAAACCAAAATGTTAAGACTTTCAGTTGTTCAACAACCAGGCAATCTTTAAACAGAAATTTAAACAAGAACTGTAATCACAATTAATTTAAAAAACTGACAATCTTAATCAAACAAAACTTTATTTTTTTTTCATGAAGGTTTCTTCTTTATTTTTAAGTTGTAGTAAGAAGTTACTGCATATTATCATACTGCAAAAAATGAAATGTTAGCAGTAAAATTACATAAAGTTATTAAATCTTCGAGGCCACTCTTGAGTAAAAGGCATACAACAGTTTCAAGGAATTGGAGAGCTTCAGGTAAAAGATTCTCTGGTATGATGAGAGAAAAATTGAATTCTTTGGGCAGAACTGCAAGCTCTAAGTCTGGTAAAGACCAGGCACTGCCTAATCAGCTCCCTAATTCGATCCTTACAGTGAAGCACGGTGGTGTTTGCATCATGCTTTGGGGGTGCTTTTTAGTGGCTGGGACAGGAGACAGGTCAAAATTGAGAGAGGGATGAATGCAGCCAAGTACAGAGAGGTCCTTAAAGACAGCCTGCTCCAGAGTGTGTGCAACCTCAGACTGGGGTGACAATTCATCTTTCATCATGACAATGACCAGAGGTGGGTAGTAACAAGTTACATTTACTCCGTTACATTTACTTGATTAACTTTTTAAAAAAATTGTACTTCTAAGAGTAGTTTTACTGCACCATACTTTTTACTTTTACTTGAGTACATTTGTGAAGAAGAAACGCTACTCTTACTCTGCTGCATTAGACAACACTCGATTCTTTACTTTTTTCCATTAGATGCAGTACGCTATATTTTTGCCAGAGAGAATCCACCAGTGGATCTACTGCATGACTGTTTCACCAATCAGACGTAGCAACAATAATCACAAGACTCCATTTCACCAATCAGATGTAGCAACAATGATCACATAGCTCCATTTCACAAATCAGATGTAGCCATGCAGTCACATGACCACACACAAACTGTCGTGTCTTAGTGGCACAAATTCCTCACAGACAGCAAACAGAGAAAGAAAGAAGACTGTACATGAAAAATGAGAGCCAACTCCTGCTGAAGCTTAACTATCACTTCACTGAGTAAAAAACAAGCACGTTTTAACCAATCATGACAGACACAGACAGTCAAGGTAAAGTGAGACTTCTTGTACATGCACAAGCTGCCTTGTTCTAATGTTATTTTCTATCAGCTGTGCTATTTGGAGGGCAAGTGAATATGCAGTATTATACTGTTAGTGTACAGCAGGGGTGCCCACACTATTTTAGGCTTGCAAGCTACTTTTAAAATGACCAGGTCAAAATGATCTACCTACATTAAAATAAAATATATATATATACTGAGTATACTTTATACATAAAATATATGTTGTCGTACCTTGCATAACTGAATAACCATCATGGCACAATAACAATTCAATAAATTTATGGTCACTACAGTATTTGGATTTAATAATCTTCATGTGGGAAAAGGCTGACTCGCATAAATAAGTAGAGCCGAACAATGCAGTCAAGGAGGAAGCACTTTTCCTCATGTTTGGGTACTTTTCCTCTGTGAGTAAGTTCCAAAACTGTCCATGAGCCCCATACTTCAGCTGAATGTCATCCTGTAGTGTCAAAATCTCATCCTCCACTGTAGAGGAATTTCAGGTGAAACAGTGTGCAATTTTTGATGTGGGTGAATCACCCTCAACATCTTCCCTAAATGGATAGCACTTAAATGTAGCGATTGGCTCAAGTAAAGCTGAGTCCATTGCATTCCATTGTATCTCCAGCTCTGACATGAGGTTTTGGATGTTCCCTAAATCAAGGCTCTGCAACTTTGAGGACAGATGTTGCATTTTTCGTTTAAAAGCATTAACTGAGCTAATCATATTGACCATGGTTTTCTCTCTTCCTTGCAGCTGTAAATTAATCTCATTCAACATGTTGGTCAGATCAGAAAAAAATGCTAAGTCTAGTGGCCATTGGTCGTTATTAAGTTGCTTTTATTATGCATGTTTAATGACAAAAAGAAACTCCTTTTTCTCCGGCCAGGGGTCTTGAAATCTCAGCAGGTATTTCTCCCTAGCCATCTGCCTCAACAAAGGCCTCTTTTATCATCTCTCCATCTTGGAAGGACTTCTTATGCTTAATGATCAAGTGATTCACCTGGAATGATGCTTTGGTGTGTCTGCCTTTGCTTTTGAATTCAGCCGAGTGAAAAATGACAGCTGTCCAATTAATTGCGATTTTAGTTTCCTCTCCTTTCTCTTTCTCAGATCGCTTTTCGATAGGAATACAGTTTTGTAGTTTTTATGAACAGTTCGAAAGTACCTTTCCACATTTTCCTTCTTTGGAATAGCAATGATAGATTGACAGATCAGACAAACGCACTTCAATTGTGACATTGTGAGAGAAAAAAGTCCTCTTCTAATTCCACATCCAGCCCATTAAAACTATTTTTTTTTTAATCCCTTCTTTAGTCGATATAAATTGGAAAGCTAACTAGATCACTTAGATAGCCGGAGTTTTGCAGTAGCTCGCGCGTTTGATCATGCGTGTGGAATGACCAGTGTGTCAAAAGAAAAGAGATCTCAGACTGGCCGCCCTGTATGTCAATCAAGTGGCAAATGCCATAGGGAGGATACATGATAGACTAACATTTAAAAAAATGTTTTGAATACAACGCAATCTACCTGCACTACCTTTCCGATCTACCGGTTGATCGTGATCGACATATTGGACACCCCTAGTGTATAGTATATCTTGTCATTGTAAGTAGTTTGCACTGTTCAAACATACATGTTACCTACTGTAGGTATTGGCTTCAAAAGCTTTGTTGTGAAGAACTGAGATTTGTAATTTTGTGTTATTTGTGCATCTTTATTTTGTAACGATGTTATTTATTTTTACTCATTTTTTATTTTATTATTTGGAAATAGCAGAATTTGCACATTATTTTATGTTTTTGTCTGTCTTATTACAACACTTCTAAAAAATAAATAATGTATTATGATCAAACAGTTACTCAGTACTTGAGTAGTCTTTTCACCAAGTACTTTTTTACTCTTACTTGAGTAATTTGTTGGATGACTACTTTTTACTTCTACTTGAGTAATATTATTTTGAAGTAACGCTACTCTTACTCCCCGTGACCCAGTGGTTGGATTCAGCGGGTTGGAAAATGGATGGATGGATACTCTTACTTGAGTACAATACTTGGCTACTCTACCCACCTCTGACAATGACCCAAAACATGCAGCCAAGACAATGCTTAAGGGGCTTTGGGAGAAATCTCTGACTGTCGTTGAGTAGCCAAGCCAAAGCCCACAATTTAAACAGCATAGAACTTCTCAATTCAACTCAACTCAAACTTTATTATCCAATATAGGGACAAATCATTTGGTTTGTGCATCAACAACAACAACAACATTTATTTATATAGCACATTTTCATACAAACAGTAGCTCAAAGTGCTTTACATAATAAAGAATAGAAAAATGAAAGACATAATTATAAAAAATAAATCAACATTAACATAGAATAAGAGTAAGGTTCAATGGCCAGGGGGGACAGAAAAAACAAAAAAACTCCAGACGGCTGGAGAAAAAATAAAATCTGTAGGGATTCCAGACCATGATACCGCCCAGTCCCCTCTGGGCATTCTACCTAACATAAATGAAACAGTCCTCTTTGGATTTAGGATTCTCACGGAAGGGCTTGATGATGATGATGGTCACTTAGACTTCATCCTTTTAATCCGTCCATCATTGTTGGAGAATCATGAAGCTTTGAGTAGGTGGAGGTGGCGCAGGCCACCACCACAAAGAAACCGGAAAAAGAAACAGAAAAGAGAGTAGGGGTCAGTACCGTTTTAGAGCCACCATGAATAGTTGTTATGATGAATTGAACATACAGAGTATCAGGATTAAGTTAAATTACGATTAAAATGAAGTTATAAAAAGGCCATGTTAAAGTAATGTGTTTTCAGCAGTGTTTTAAAGTGCTCTACTGTATCAGCCTGGCGAATTCCTATTGGCAGGCTATTCCAGATTTTAGGTGCATAACAGCAGAAGGCCGCCTCACCACTTCTTTTAAGTTTTGTTCTTGGAATTCTAAGGAGACACTCATTTGAGGATCTGAGGTTACGATTTGGAATATAAGGTGTCAGACATTCCGATATATAAGATGGGGCGAGATTATTTAAGGCTTTATAAACCATAAGCAGAATTTTAAAGTCAATTCTGAATGACACAGGTAACCAGTGTAGTGACGCTAAGACTGGTGTGATGTGTTCTGATTTTCTTTTCCTAGTTAGGATTCTAGCAGCTGCATTCTGCACTAGTTGCAAACGATTTATATCTTTTTTGGGTAGTCCTGAGAGGAGTGCGTTACAGTAATCTAGTCGACAATAAACAACAATAAACTTAAATTGACATTGATTTTAAATATAAAATAACTGGAAGGAGAAATACAGTATAAGGAACCACATACATCTTCCATCTTAAAAACGTTGGGAAATTAAGGCGTTTTCTAAATAAGCAGGATTCTAAGAAATTAATTCATGCATTTATTACTAGTAGGATTGACTACTGCAATGCGGTGTTCACTGGATGTTCAAACTGTTCTTTATACAGCCTCCAGTTAATCCAAAATGCTGCTGCAAAAATTATTACAAGAACAAGAAAATACAAACACATCACTCCAGTTCTTAAATCCTTACACTGGCTCCCGGTTAAGTTTAGGGCAGATTTCAAAATCCTCCTTTTTACATATAAAGCATTAAATGGCCAAGGTTCGGCTTACTTGTCTGAACTTATCATGACTTACAAACCAGAGCGCACATTAAGATCTCAAGATGCCGGTATGCTAATGATTCCAAGGATTAATAAAATAACAGTAGGAGGTCGAGCTTTTAGTTACAGGGCCCCTAAACTGTGGAATGGTCTGCCTGCTACTATAAGAGTTGCCTTTTCGGCCTCAGCTTTTAAATCCCAGCTGAAGACTCACTACTTCAGTTTATCATATCCTGACTAGAGCTGCTGATTAACTGTACAGACTGCATCTCTGTTGTTAGTCATTAGCACTAAAACATAAGTAACTTGATAGTTATAATTTGTTACTAACCCTCACCTATTCTGTTTCTCTTCTCAGTTCTCAAATGTGGCACTTGGTGTTATGGACCACCTGCCGAGTTATTTTGCCTGCCTAAGGTAAAGTCATCCCTGATGGTGGATTGCAGGAATCATGGGGTAGAGGGGTCCTTTCATCGGATTGGCTGGCCCAAAGCTGTTTCAGCTGTGGAATGGCCAAATGGGGGAGGCAGCTTGATGGCTGAGGGCTTCAGGACTTTAAACAAATCCAAATCATATTATGGGATATCATCTGCTGTTAAATTCTGCTCCATACTTGTAAATTATTTATGTTTATACTGTATTGAGGATTTGTGCTATGTGTTGTATTGTATTGACCCCCTTCTTTTTGACACCCACTGTATGCTCAACCTACCTGGAAAGGGATCTCTTTTTGAACTGCCTTTCCCAAGGTTTCTTCCATTTTTTCCCTACAAGGGTTTTTTTGGGAGTTAAAGCTGCTTCTTTATTTTAATCCGGAAGAGAACCGTGCTGACGTTTTTAATACGGTAGGCTTACAATATCGTCAGTGTTGTAAATATATGATTTTCTTCTAAGATTGTAATAATCTCGTATTTTCTGCCCTATGTTTTGCATCTGTCTTTCTGGAAGCTGTTGAATACATTAGCCCAAAATTTTCTCCAGTTCCTCTTGTCTGCAATGGTTCTGCAGTCCTACAACAACTTATGGTGCAGTCCTTGCTTATGCTTTCTTCCCGTAACTAGCCAGTTCTCATCCAGAGTATTCCAGTTCTTTATGTCTGTTTTGCTATACAGCTGGCCATATGCAACCAAGTTTGCGCTGTTCCACCTGTTTCTGCGGCTTGCCCACCCCCTTATGTGCCAGTTACCCTCTCTGTTTTTCTGCTTTCCTTTTCTTCTTATTTATGTCACTTGTGTGTTGGAATGCTTCAAACTGTTTTAGTCTACAGTGGCTGCTATGTTTCCAATAAGAACATTCTCCTTTCCCCCATAATAATTAGTGTGTGTATATTTAGCATTTTTTTGACAGTTAATCCCTTTTGTTTACTGAAAACAGTCTCCTTATACTTTTTATGTACTTGGCAATTATGTTGTTTTTGAACCTCTCTCTTTGTCTTAGCAAAAAGCATGATTTTTCTTCTTGTCATTATGTTAAAATCAATAAATAAGCAAGCACATGTAGCAATGCTAGGTAACAAAGCCAACAGCCTGGTGAAATATTAATATTAATTTCAAAAGGAATATTAGAACACTTTCAATTTGATACATTTCTATATATGTTTTACCCTACAGTTTTATACTGTATAACCTTAACTTGCCCAAATGCTCTAAAATACTTACTGTACATGTCAACAAGTTGCTTATATTGAAAATGACTCCTGCAACATTATGTGCTGCTGTGAGTGTAGTTACACTGTAACAGGACTACCAGTACACAATGATGCCATTGGAGTCATTTTCAATATAAGCAACTGGTGGACTGAAAGAATTCATTTGCAAAGAGAAAAACAAAACAAATGCTGAAACACATTCACAACATCAATATGAAAACACATTCATGCGTACAGTGCTGTCACCTGTCAGAGCGTGAGGGTGCCTGGGCATGTTTTTCTCATTTATTTCAGTGTTCTATTTGATGGAATTCTTTATTTCGTTTATGTCACAGGTACTTTACAGCACACGCCACAAAGAGCACTCTGTCCTGAAATTTTGTAGATGGGGGAAACTTTCTCATTACATCAGTATTTATTATAATGAAATCATAAGAGACTACTTTTTTAAGACAGAAAATAATAAAGATAAGCATAGGTATTTAGAGAAGACAAAGAAGAAAATGCTAGTCACTAGTGAGGAAAGAACAAAGAACAACTAAAGAAAAATTAAGTGGGAAGAAAATCAGACGTATAAAAAAGGAAAGAACAGGTTAATAACTAAACTGCCAAATTCATACTTGTGTGGTGTAGCTGATTATTCTTATGTGAAACTCGAGGAGGGCCATGTGTTTGGAATACAGTGAAAAGTGAGCATGTAAAGTACAAAGTAGGGAGGAAAAGCATTGCAGAAATTTTGAGCCTATCAAACACTTTGTAAATGGATTTGTCCCCTTTTGTTCCTAGGCTTTCCTTTTATTAGGAATGCGATTCCTTCACTAATTTTTAGTTATTTGATCTGGAAAAGAATCTTGACTCTATGTATTACATAATAGGCAGCATGTTGGCAAAGGTGCCGGTATTGCTGTTGCATAACTCCCGAATCCTAAGCTTGAATCCTGGCTCTGGCAGTGCCTACAGAGTGTTTCCATACTCTCTTCTTGTCTGAGGGGTTTTTCCTTCCACATCCCAAAAGATGTGAGTGTTAGATTAATTATCACCTGGTAGTGAGCAAATTAGATTAGATTAAATTAGATAAACTTTATTAAACTCAAGGGGAAATTCATATGCATACAGCAGCAGAAACATACGGATACCAACTCATGAAAGGAACAATACTGCAATTCAATCAATCCATCAATCGATAGATAAATACATAATAAATAAATGTATAAATAAATATATATTGTGCAGATGTATGGATGTGTACATAAGTAAACTGTGTTGGACTAGCACTTTATCCAGGTTTGGTTCCTATGTTGCTCCCATTTGTACTGGGATAGTGTGCTGTACTTGGCAAGCTGGATTTTTACATTTTATATAGTGCGATGGTTATTTTGTTTGGAGTGGTGCAGGTTTAAGTTATTGATTTAATTCTCAGCAGAGTTATTACCAACAGGATTTCAATATCTACTCATTGCAAATATTTATTGAACAAAGAATTATCAAGTGAGTCGTGAAAAGGCTTACTGAAATGAAGATAGTGTAACCTAAATAAAATAGTTTTGTAAGCTCAGAGTGAATGATAACATATTGAAAGAACCTAAAGAATGAAGTCAAACTCATAGTCCAAATCAAGGATTAAGAAAAATCTGGAATACCCCTCAAGAGCGGCTTTGTTACAGTGTATCATGCAACCCAAGCTAAACTCACTCCATTCCAGTGACGATTCCTCTCAGTCTCATTGACAATATCCCATTAGGCTTCAATATGGAGGCGGGATTACATCAGGGACCAGCCCTGAGCCCTTTTATATTTGCAATGGTGATCAACAGGTTGATAAACAAGATGAGACAGGAGTCCCCGTGGACTATGATGTTTGCTGATGACACTGTGACCTGTAGCGAGAGTAGGGAGCAGGTTGAGGAGATCCTGGAGAAGTGGAGATATGCTTTAGAAAGGAGAGGAATGAAGGTCAGTAGGAACAAGACAGAATACGTGTGTGTGAATGAGAGGGAAGTCAGTGGAATGGTGAGAATGCAGGGAGTAGAATTGGTGAAGGTGGATGAGTTTAAATACTTGGGATCAACAATTCAGAGTAACGGGCATAGTGGAAGAGAGGTGAAGAAGGGAGTGCAGGCAGGGTGGAATTGGTGGAGAAGAGTGTCAGGAGTAATTTGTGACAGACGGGTACCAGCAAGAGTGAAAGGGAATGTCTACAGGATGGTAGTGAGACCAGCTATGTTATATGGGTAAGAGATGTTGTCACTGACCAGAAAGCAGAAGACGAGTGTGACGAGGATGGACAGGATTAGAAATGAGTACATTAAAGCATCAGCTCAAGTTGGATTGGTTTGGAGAAAAATTCAGAGAGGCGAGATTGTTTTGGTTTGGACATGTGCTAAGGAGAGATGCTGGGCATATTGGGAGAAGGATGTTAAAGATAGAGCTGCCAGGCAAAAGGAAAAGAGGAAGGCCTAAGAGAAGATTTATGAATGTGGTGGAATAGGACATGCAGGTGATGGTGTAACAGAGCAAGATGCAGAAGACAGGAAGATATGGAAAAAGATGATCCACTGTGGCAACCCCTAACAGGATCAGCCAAAAGAAGAAGAAGGCTTTTAATATTAAACAAATATGAAATACTTATGCTAGCACAAGAAGACCTGTTTGATCAGCTGGTGTTATTTCTAGGTAGGTTAGAAAATGTAACGTGGAAAGCTTGAAAATTCAAAGCCATCATTCATAGGTAAAAGCTCAATAAACAATTCGGTTAAAAAAAATAAACAGGAATAAGGGATCATGTGGTGACACATTCATTTGTAGGAACAAACATCAAAAAACACAATAAAGAAAATTATAAATGAAAGGAAGATAAAACCACACATGAGCACATAAAATGCAATTAACTTTCATCAAAGACAAAACAAGAGAGGTTTTAGAAGGAGGTTGCTGGTTCAAATCCTGTTACTGCCAGAAGAGATCTTACTCCGTTGGGCCCTTGAGCAACATCCTTAAACCGAACATTGCTCCAGGGGTGCTGTACAATGGCTGACCCTGTACTCTGACCCTCAAAGGTCATGCAAAAAGACATTGTCTTCTAATGAATTAATAAAGTATATCCAAATCAATAAAAAAGATTTTAGAGCAGCTGTAGCCACCATGTAGTGTCAAGCCTGGAGTCAAGGCCATGTACAGTATATAATAGATATGAAATCCGACACCATGGTGTTCTGTAATGAACTTATAGCCTTCTACATCAACTATACATGTAGGTAGTATGTAGTTAATACTGCCCTTTAGCAGCAGTAGTACATTATAAAGACAATAAAGACAAGTTCTTTCATCCTCAATATGGTGAATAAGTCAATTGCTGTAAAGCAGCCAAATATTGAATTATTTATCATGCAAATATCAATACCCAAAAGTAAATAGATCATGCAATAATTTTCTGTGCCAATGTTTTCCTGTTAACGGTCATGGAAAGCCATATCCTATTCTAACAGTGCCGAGTACAAGGCATGAACCATGGCAGGGCCACACTTAAGCAATCACCCACACTGACTTGATTCTGGGCCTTTGTATTGTTGCTAACCTGATCTGTGGATTGGTGGAATGTGGGAAAAACTATGAAAACTGGAATACAAAACACACTTATGAATAGACAGCATGTAAATTCCAGTCACAGGTCTCCTTTAGCTAAACTAAAACACAGTGCCACTCATTGCATAATTTTAGAACATGAATAGAGACAGATCAAATGAATCTAATTCTCCAATCTTTTGAAAGTATGCCAAATGTGTGTTGAATATTTCACTGAATCATACATTTTCAAACTTCTTTTTCTATGTAGAGGAGAAAAAACACTATAATAGTCACTTGCTACAAGCAGTAAATCTTTTTTTTTTTCCTTAACTCATTTTGCATTTCCAACTGTTTTTGTTCCTCAAGGGTAAGTCCTCCATAAATGTCAAGGGCATGACCAGACGGCAACAAATTGTGGATTGGACTTGAATATACAATTTAGCACTGTTTAAATATCATGGCTGCCTTAATCTGTGACCAGAAGAAAGTTGATTAACCAGCATGTGTTTAAAATGCATGTACATTATCGCTGCACAATTTTTTCCTATAAATGAGATTTGCTTTGGTGTCCTCCAAGAAAGGTGTTACAATTCAAAAAGAGTTTCAGCTCTTTCAGTTAGTTTCTATTTTTTAGATTTTTTAACTGAACATTTTAGCTTTCCTGGACTAAACCTATCATTTATTTACTTATATGCAGAACTGTATTTATATTTGGCCACTTCATTCAATTATTTTGTCACAGCAGGTTTAATTTTTTTAAGTGTCTTTTACTTTAGTAGCATAGTCATAAAATACATTGTGGCATTTTTCTATGATACAAATTTGGCTGAGTTTTTTTTTTTTTTTCTTGAAAGGAAAGAAAGCATAATAAATTAAAGTGGCTAAAATGAAAGATATTGTTCTGTGACCTTATGCCGGGAGTTCATTTAACGTTTTCAAAGAACATAGATCAAAATGTGGCTTATTCATTTACTGTAATTGTAATGCATACTTGAGTGAGTAAAGCAATCATGCAACCGAAGCATCACTACCTTTTAATGTGGATGTACAAAAACACATTACTTCCAACCTCTGCTTAGTTATTTTCAATCCATGTTTTTTGATGTTTTCTTCTTAATATGGCCTAAACTGATATAAATTATCCACTTCTTCAGCTCAGTAATAATACATCACTTAGAACAACTGAGCACTTAAGATTTAAACATTTTACTCTATGCATAAAATGCCATCTTAATGAAAATAAATTGGGCTGTTTCTTTCCTGTTTCCTTTATCACCAATATAAGTCTATTTTTTAATAGAGAAGAAATTCCTCTACTGTCAGTGAGTTTAGACAAAATATGCTAAAATTAAAATGCACAGGGAAAAACATGAAACAAATCAGTGATATACATGTTGTGCTAATAGCAGATGGCTCTTTGAGAATTAAAAATCTAATAACAGCCTTGGCAAAAAGGACTGTATATCACAAATGCTTTTAAAAGGCTTCTGTCTAATTTAGACAGACACTAAAAACAGGCTGGAGGTCAAGTTAAGTCAGGATAGAAACTTAAAATTTTTCCCACTGCTACTAGAGTAGCAATACAGTATCAGTAAGTTTTGAGAAACCTAACAAATGAATGTAGCAAATCATCGTAATGAGCAACACATCACAAATGAACTCAATAAATATTTTATTCAAGTATTTGCAAAAGAAGAAATACAAAGAATGTCATGGGCAGAAGAAGAAACTAGCACTGTTTTAGAAGATTTTAAATTAGAGGAGATAGATGCTTTTAAAATACAAGCTGAATTAAAGGCAAACATTAGAAATAGAAAAGAATATATTGTTTTTAAACACGTAAAGGGCATATTTTAATGATTTTGCTTTAATGTGTTAATTTTGTTTTTTTTTTTAATTTAAAAAATTTGTAATGTGTTAATTTTAATTTTACTTTAA
Source organism: Polypterus senegalus (assembly GCF_016835505.1). NCBI lineage: Eukaryota > Metazoa > Chordata > Cladistia > Polypteriformes > Polypteridae > Polypterus > Polypterus senegalus. Next base: position 99,565,538 of record NC_053163.1, on the reverse strand, counting down.
TTATTAATGTAAATAATTATCAGCATTATCTTATAAGAAGAAAGATCCTGCTTAACCAAGCTTCAAAGACTTTTTTGCAATAAATATCACACAATTTACTTTCAAAAAACATTTGATATAAGCCATTAACATCAGTAGTAACTTACAAAACTTAACTTTAAGCTGGTTAGTAGACAAGGGACAAAAGTTACATGTACCAGAAGCGCACCCCACTTGGAATGAAGTCATGAACAGGATTTCCCAAGGGATCATGGTTTATACCATTATTCTTTGACTATGATGAACTTGTGAAATGTGCAGATGACATTAAAATTAGAAGGAAAGCAAAAATAAAGAGGCTGGAAAACAGAAAGAAAGATTAAGACAAATTTTAAAACTGGAAAACACTTAGTGTGGGCCAGTGTAAAGTGCAACATGCAGGCTAAAAGAAAATTAATCCAGAGTACAATCGGGGATACGATGGGCTATAAGGAAGCACACAATGAAAAGGATTTTGAAATTTACAGTGATATAATGATTTGAAATACCAATCAATGGATAGAAGCAATTTACAAAGATATATCAAATAGTAAAGGCAATTTGAAAATTATGTGGTAACCGCAATGGATAAAAGCTGATGCGATACAACAAATTAACAATGGCTTAAATGTAGTTGAAGCACATATAGTGCAGATCTCTGTCATTAGTCTAGTTGAAACCAAGGTCAAATGAACATAGACGTTTTGTTGCAGGATTTTACCATTGTTGAACAACGTGCGGTTGTGAGTTTTTTTTCAGCAGAGTTAGTGAAACCTGCTAAAATTCAGCAAAAGATGTTGGCTCAGTACAGAAGTGAAAACAGCATGACTCAATGAAAAGTTTATCAATGGGTATAAAGGCTTAAATTGGGAAGAACAAGTGTAACAAAAGAAGCTGGTCAACCATCAACATTACAGACACAAGTCCACGTTGACATGGTAAATGCCTTAATCAGTGAAGGCTGATTAAGTTGTTCGCTGTTGCTGCACATTTAGATGTCAGTTATGGATCTGTGCATGATGACTCGGGGTACTGTAAAGGTTGCACAAGATGGGTATCCAAACAGTTTATTGACCCATAAGCCATTGTGAACATGTTGTATTGCATCAGCTTTAATCTGCTGCGGTTACCACATAATTTTCAAGTTGCCTTCATTTTTTTATTTATCTTAGCAGGCTAATAAAATGTTAGGTAATATCATAAAAGTTGCAAAGCACTATTGGATGAACAATTTGTCACAAGGAAACAGACCAGTTTTAGTGTCTCTCCTACCCAGACTTACACAATATATTAAAAGGATACATGTACTAAATATCTTAACTCACAAGAAGAATGAAAATGTGAAAACATACATAACAAACAACAGGACAAAATAATGTACACTCCTTGAGCCTATCTAATAGTTTTCTCCTGTCTACCAGGAAAAGCTGCTTGCCCACCTACCTATGTCGAAGTGTTATGATCCATTTCCAAAACTCATCTACTAATCCTTTTTCTAAAGGGTTTCAAAAGTGAAGTTCTAGGTTTTGGCGTTTAGTGTTAAAAGGTGACTAACAAGGAGGTTGTGAACGGTACTAGTCCCATGAGAATTTGTTTACTGATTCTGACAGTGAAGTTAAATTTGAAAATGTAATATTGAATGTGTAGGCAACTCAATTCCTATCTCATGTGGTCAAGGAGTAAACAAACTATACTAAGTCAAAAAGTTTTGTACAGTAGTTGAAGCAGAAACACTGACAACCTTTTAAGAATTATCTAGATGAGATAAACAAACTGGTTTGGTTTATTGTGAATCATCTTCACTCATTTGTCAAATTTGTTATTTTTTTAACTTCATATATGTACATGACACACATTATTCAGTAAGCAAAAGAACATTTTACAGATATATTACATTTCATAATAGGAAATATGGATATAATAAGAATGAGTGTCCATTGAGAAGTCAAGGATAAAGGAAAACAAAACAATAAAATGTCAAAATCAGAATACAAAGAAAATCTCTTGAGTACTGTTACAGAATTAGGCTCACAAAAGAAGTTCAGGAAAATCTGCGTTGGCTGGCGCCCTGCCCGGGGTGTGTTTCCTGCCTTGTGCCTTGTGTTGGCTGGGTTTGACTCCAGCAGACCCCCGTGACCCTGTAGTTAGGATATAGTGGGTTGGATAATGAATGGATGGAAGTTCAAGAAAATGTGGGATGTTGAGAAGATCTTCTGTGGAGGATTGGTTTTGTGCACTCTATATAGTGGCAAATAGGTGTTTGCATAGGAAGTATAACAGATTTGACTTAGCTGAGAGGCAGCTATTTATGTTATTTTCAATAAGTCTAGATTTTTGCAGCATTTAGAAGCGGTTGGAGACTTTTTATGTGAAAGGAAGCTACTGAGAAGAGACAGTCACTGACCCGATTGAGAGATAATAATTTCATCACCCAGTATTGCAGTATTCAAAGCCAAGGGAAGAAACTATTGATCTGCAGTTTGCGGTGAGGCATATTAAATTAGGTGGCAAATCTATAGGGTATTCATTGCATTGAGTAAATATTGCCAAGGTATAGCAACTTGATTCTGGCCCAGTGATTTTTTCTTAATACAAATTCAGCTCAGCTCAAGTTTATATCTAGCTTGCTCTATCTGTATACTGGATGCAGTAATTCTCATTACTGATTTTTTTTTCATTTGTGCCCAGGATGAAGCAGCTTTTTGCTTTTCTTTGAATCTTTATTCCTATGCTCCATATTTATATCCCACATTGTTTGTTAAACCTTTGAGCACTCTTTTTTTCCAGCCAGCTACCAATTACACAAAGAAAGCACCATGGCAGCCTTCTTTAGCTATAAAATTTTGAAAAGTTAATTCACTAGAGAGTATGCCTTTTTAAGTCCCTTTGTAAATTCATTTGAAATTCCAGGTTCTGTCAAGTTTAAAGGTTTAAGTAACAGAGTTTTCAGGGTTGGAGTCTTATCTGTTAATTGCACATCCTCCCAGAACACAAGTGCCATTGTGTCCAGTGAAAAGCAGTAACCAAATTGACATGTGAGTTTCAGCTGAATGCTTCTTGGTCTGCTGGGTAACACATTTATGATCGATTTTCTTCCATTTTGCGTGAGCATGAATGCATCATACCTGTTTACAAACACTAGCTGCTTTGACCTGTCTACTTTCAAGAACAAAAACAAGCTCTCATATCTCCCTGCAGTGTTCTATATAAATTTTAATGCCTTTAATGAAATTTCAGGGGAGACTGCCAAATGTGGATATTTCCTTCTGTTTGAATGATGGTAATGTCACATTTTCACCACTTAAAAGAAAAAAAACAAAAAAAGGTTACTGAAAACAAAGCATTGGAGTATTCCGCATGATTCTGCAGATCAGAGGTGGTAGAACTAATCTCTTATAAAAGCATCTTTGCAAAGACAGAACTTTCATGAGCTGTTTAAAAATATGTAACATGATAAAATTGATAACAAAAGTAAGGTTACGTAGATTTAGCAGTGCTGACCAAAACATGCTTGCTCATAGTGCTTGATGTAGGTTGTAATATTCTCTGTAGAGGGTTTATAACAGGACTGCATTTTCATAAAGCGGAATGTTACTAAAGTACTAGGAGAGGATGGTTGATGAAGCAGTATTCTGCATCAGAGTGTCTATGGTCAGCACTGGACTGGCATCCCACACAGGTTGTCATTACAAAATGGAAAAAGGAAATATATGCATATTGAAAATGAACAGATTATAATGTATATACATATAAAAAGTGTTAGACAATGTGTTCGATGTAATAATGCTTAAGGAAGAGGTTACCTTTTAGAACTGGCTCATACAAAATATATAATAATCAGCATTTTGTAACAATATATTCACTGCAGAAGCATAATCTTAACATTAGAATTCCTGAAGCCTACAAAAAGACTCAAAATCCTGGCCCACCTTAAATCCCTTCGCACTTCTCCATCAACAAGTTTTGTTTTGTAAATGTGTTGATCAGCACAAGCAGCAAGCCATCTGCTGTCCCTTCCCTCGCGTTGACAGAGCTCAACTCTCCCAGCTTAAGCCAAGGCTCCTTATCTGCATGTGATGTGCCTCGAGTTGTACAGGGTAAATAATACAGTATATTGTTATTTGGAATACATGCATTTCATGTGTTTTCCATGTCTACAAAGATCTGGGTAAGTGTAGGATGAAAGAAAATGCAAGAAATGCTAAACACATACCTAAAGCTGAAACTTTTTCCATGTTATACTAATAATGACACAAAGTGTATAATGTGTGAAGACTTTTGTCCAAATACCAAATAAACATGTGCGTTTTTATTCATGAATATAACCAAATGAGTTAAAAACTCAAGCTCAAATGTCAATCGACAGGCTTCAATATTGAATTTTAAATAACAAGCCTAAAAATCTTATTTACTGCATTTCTTGTAGAATACAGTATGTTAAGGTATGCACAGTATATAGGTGAAACAGTTAGACAGCTAGCAGACCTCTTCAGGGTACACATTTGAGCCACTAAAATCTAAGACCTTCTAATGCCTATTATAGAACACTGCACATTATCTTTCTGCTTGTGTTCTTTCACAGAGCTTCAAAGCCACTTTTCAAAGAAAAACAGAAAAATCTAAGCTCATCCTCACTCTGAAATCACATATTTCTCCATGTGTTTTGGGGGTTTTGTTTTATATCAAAATGATATTCAAATTAGGTTGACTAATGACTGTGTGAGTGTGGAATTTTACCGGATCATGCAATCTTTACCCTGATACTACTTTGATAAACTCTGGCAACTCCACTAGTAATTGACTAAGACAATTCAGGACATGGACGCATAGAAAAATGTAACAGTGAGCTGAGAGTAACAACTGATAGACTGAACATTTGAATCAGCATTAATATAGCATGTACAAATGAATCAATTAACACATGAACAGTAGATTGTATATCTAAAAGAAGGTCTAAATAGAATATCATTTTGACAGAACCACCCTACGACAAATGGTAAAAAGAGACTGAGCCACAGAGAAAAATGTTTTCGTATTGGACCATATGAATATCAAATGTTGTTTATGAAAAGAATATTTTATTACAATAAAATTCAAAATTTCAAAAAAATTTAAGATTAAAAATTCTTTGTTTATAACAGTGTCACATTATTTTAGCACTAGATACAGAATAACTGTGCCAAAAACCTCAATGTTTATTTTAATTTCTGTAAAGCTTTCTGGGATTTAAACCTTGATGACATTTTTTTTAAATTAAACATGACAATAGAATTTTTCACCTTTAGGTTGAAAGTTTAAGTTTTTACCTGCAGACCCTTGTTACATTTTAGTTATTGTTGGCATGTCATTTTTCACTTTTTCCACTCTAGTTTCAACTTAACCTCAATTAGGGTTTAAAGTACACAGTATGCATATTAAAGCTGTGGATATTTAGAACTTGCTCTGTTTCTTGATGCACACAAGCATTACATTTTTAAAATGTAAAAATATTTTTCTTGGGAAATGTCTGGTTCTTGGGTGGCACAGTGGTGTAGTGGTAGCGCTGCTGCCTCGCAGTAAGGAGACCTGGACTTGCTTCCCGGGTCCTCCCTGTGTTTGCATGTTCAATAAAAAATTTGTATAACCTGAAACTGTGACCAATTCCGTCTTTCATGACTGATTCTAGATTATCTGGCATTCCAATTAGTTTGCAATGGATATAATACATATTGTAACTTCTCACCAGAGTGGATGCTAACAGCAGCCTTGGCTCAGGTACTGTACCTTCCATCAGATGTCCTATTGTGGTGTGCTGCCAGCAATGCACTGCCACTTTCTTCTTTATCTCACTGTCTTGAAAATCCACTAAAATTGAAGAATGGCAATATTCTCTTGTATCTCTCCCCTTCACAATGTTAGTCCATGTTCTCCTGTCCTTTCTCTCTCTCTGTAACCTGTTAGTTATATTGCCCCATTACTTACACCTAATACTCAGTTCTACCCTTGTCAGTCTATTGCTCCCTTATTTGACCTCCTTCACTCTCTAGACAGCTTCTTTCCACTCAGCAGTCCTTTTGTAATTTCTTGGCTAACTTCATCATGAATGAAGGCAATTTAATAATAAAATTTCTGCTCCCTCTATTCCCACACATGCTGTCTGTCAGCTACCTAGCATCACAATATGTATAATCATGTTAATATTATTTGTGTGTATTAAAAATAGCAGTGATCCCAGCACCAATCCTTGAGAGACATACCTTTTAACATCACACTCACCACTCAATGAGCAACCGCTCATTTAACACAAAGTCAAACCAGCAGTACCCAAGGATTCTCTGAAGAGACACAGTACCAAAGGAGTCCAGTCTTCATCTCAGGTCACTGGATAGCATCCATGTCTCACAACCATATAGCAACACAGGAAGCACAAGGACTCTAAAAACTTGGACCTTCGTCCTTTTGCATAAATATCGGGAGTGCCACACACCCCTTTCCAGCGACCTCATGAACCCCCATGCTCTCCCAATCCATCTACTGATTCATAGGAAGAGTCACCAGAGACATGAATGTCACTGCCAAGGTAAGTAAACCTTTCGACAAGGTCGACACTCTCTCTGCAAACAGACACACTGCTGATGGCTGTGCCTAAGAAGTCATTAAAGGCCTATATTTGACTATAGTCAGAAGAAAATTAACATTGAGTGTGATGGCTTTGTGCTTTTGTAATAAACCATGAGAAGGCTATACATTTGGTAGCTTAAGAAAAAATATTGTCTTAATGTGAAATGTTTAAGCTATTACTAATGTTCACAAAAGACTGCATTATTGTTCTTTTTATTCCATTGTAATGACTTTTGAACATGTGGAAATTTTAGAAATTTTTCAACATCTTCAGTCCCCCAAAAAGTATCTATAATCTTCATATACTTAATATTTATCTTTTTAAAAAATACAAATTTCACATTTAATTTTACATGCATCCCTCACCCATGGGACTGAAAATAGTATTGAATATCAATACTATCAAAGTATTGTGCCCAGGTTGGGAATTTCAGTATAATGACAACCAACCCCAGAGCAGATTATATCTAAGAAGATTACCAAAAAGCTATATTTAGAGTTAAGTGATAAATAACAAAAGAATGAGGTAATAAAATGGATAACCCAGTGGAATAAAATTGCAAAAAAAAAACCTGGGAAGAGTATTGTATAAGAAGGAGGGAATAAATCAAAGATGTTAAGACAGTTTCAAAAAGTTACTTAATGTGGACAATGAGAAAGAAGAATGAAAATGGCTATCATTGAGGGTCAATTAATGCAAATCCCACAAAAATCTGGAGAGAAGGAAATATGGCAGAAGAATTTGATAGAACCTAGTTTCAAAGCAAAAGAGATAAAAATGATTGTGAGAACACTGCTTATAGGCTATTGGAAAGAATTGTTGATCAACATCACAGACAGATTACACAGATTGACAAACTCTAATTTATATCCAGAAGAAAAAAGGAACCATGGATAAAATATTCATCTTTATAAAAACATAAATGAAGGAAATGAAAAGATGTACTTGTGCATTCATAAACTTAAGTAGTTATAGGCAGGGGGTTTCTGACAAACTGTCAATCAAAATGACTAATGACCTTTAAGCCTAAGACCTCTAGTCTCCCTCCGCCTGCTCTAATGTAGTGTTGGTGTGTGCTGATAAGGTGCATTTTGTGGTTGGGGGGCAGGCAGTGCCGGCACCATGTGGCCTACACCAGCTGATGCCAACACACAGCCCCACCTCCCCCAAAACTCTCCGTGACTAGGTGCAGTTTAAAATTGGAAGTGGACACCGCACCCTATGATGCAATATCGGAAATTCCACCCAGATACTCCAAGCTCAGACTCTCCACCACATCAACCACAGCATCCCCCCCTGATGATGTCACACTCCTGGCTCCTCATGTGACCTTGCCCTGCTCCTTTGGCACCGCCCCCTGCCGGCAAATGGGTGAAGGGCACCCAGTGTATTAAGGGAATTGACAAAAGAGAAATTAATTGGAAGAACTGTGGATTTTAACCCCCTTGAAAAGGAGTTTATTAGTTCAATTGCCTGGGAGAGAGAGGATTGAGAATTCTGAAGATAAAGTAACACGTCATCTGCATAAAGACAGACTCCGCCTTGAACCCGCCCCCGGCACCTGATTGGTTCAGGAAACTGTCAAGAGCAGTTTGATAGATGTCTGTATCTCAGTGTCCCCTCCTTGAACTCAGTGTGGGAAACTCAGATGTTTTAAGTTCATCTGCAACTGTGGCAGACCTATGAGTCTCTTGTAATAAGACAACATCTGCCTGCAGTCTTTTAAGCTGATCAAAAATCTTTAATCTCTTCTCTCTAGAGCCAGTTCCATGAACATTCCAACTGACAAACCTTAGTGTACCCATAGTTGTGTGTGTGATTAGCTAATGTATGGTGCCTTCAGGTGAGTTAGTTAAGTAAATAAATGTATAATTTAATCTGAAGAAAAAAAAATAAAAAATAAATAAATATATATATATATATATATAAATAAAAATAAAGCAATAAATAAGTAAATAAAAATATATGCATAATAATGCTAATAACAATAATAATATTATTAATGCCCTGGCTAAAGCTGATAATAATCAGACAATAATAATAATAATAATAATAATCAGACAGAACCAAAAGTGTTTGTGGTTGTATGATAAAATGTAATAATTATAATCTAGTGTTTGTATGCGTTGTGTGTGTGCTGACGAGTGTAGGAAAGTTGTGTGATTGTGTCATGGATGTAAACCTGATTGGTGGCTCCTCATGTGACCTTGCCCTGCTCCTTTGGCACCGCCCCCTGCCGGCAAATGGGTGAAGGGCACCCAGTCCCCCGCCCAGACTCCGCCTTGAACCCGCCCCCGGCACCTGATTGGGATGTCTGCCCCCTCCTTGAACTCACCCTGGCACCTGATTGGTTCAGGAAACTGTCAGGGGCATTTTGATGGATGTCTGTACCCTCCTTGAACTCACCCCGTCACCTGCTTGCCCCAGGAAACTATCAAGGGCAGTTTGATGGATGTCTAACCCCTCCTTAAACTCACCACCGCCCCACACCCACTTCCCAGCTCCCCTCTCCCAAAAAACAAGCCCGGGCAGGTTACAGCATTTACCTCGACAAGCAGACATGCCCAAGATCGTCCCTGGACCAATCCGGTCACGTTCCCATCCGTACCCTGTCGGCCTGAAGGGACTGCCTCGGCCCCCAGTGTGGCAGCACCTGACGGCCGGCCTCCCCGCACTTCCCAATCCCCTCTCCGGAGGACGTGTGCTCCCTGCTGAAAGCCCTTCTGTATATGTGGTATAAAAAAGCGATGCATTTTATTCGATTCTATCTATGATTTTAATATGAACATGAAATTAAAATATCAATCTCATCTTTGCTTTATGACTTACAGCTCCAGGCTTTTTTCCATCTCACAGACAGATTCTTTTGTCATCTTGCCGCAGCAATAGGTACATCCAGACAGAAACAAATCAGACACACCAAGACCTGCTATGGTTGCCCCCTCCTTGAAATCTACCCCTGCACCTGATTGGTTAAACAAACTGTCAAGGGCCATTTGATGGATGTCTGCCCCCTCCTTGAACCCACTCCTACCCTACACCCACCTGCTTACCCCAGGAAACTGTCAATGGCCGGTTGATGGATGTCTGCCCCCTCCTTGCAGCCCCAGTCAGCTTTCAGCCAACAGCTCAGCACGCTTGTATAGCTCACAAAATAGCTGAGCTAATTACTCTTTCTGCTTAAACTAATGATCAAATGTTCAGATAATTCTTAATTAAACACTAAAGCATTAGTGAACAAAAATACATGTTCAGTAGCCAAGTAAAATGACCAGGTGCTTTAACATGAAAATAAAGCACCTTTAGAAAATAAAGCATCTAAAAGCAGCTTTGTATCGTTAGCCGTTTCGAGCATCCATCCCCCATAGCTTCTCACTTCAGCTGTGCAACTCATAGGATGACATGCTGCTGAGGAATTCTTTCAGGTCCTTTGAAACACCCGGAGGTTATTTTTCATCTCTTTTAAGGGAGTTTAGGATCATGCTTTTCAGAGAGCCATCTCCACTCCAATTATTTTAGACCGATTTCTCAACTATCAACTTGCTGTCTGCAAGTTCCCTTCCTCCAGCCCCAGCCTGTTCGTGAGTGCCCAGAACGTCTGTCCAAGGAATGTACTTCACTTTTCAAGGTGATGCATGAGATAAGTAGTTTGATATAAGCCTTGTAAAAATCACACAGACGTATGCCGCAGTTCCCTTTTAAATTATGTTTGAGAAGTATAAAATATCTATCCTGGGCTGATTGGTGGCTGATACCAAAATGTTCACATATATACAAAGCTTAACTTTAGGGTTTATTTTCCGGGGGCTGTCTAAAATAAGACAAAAGAGCAAAACCCTAATTTGCTAATTTGCTGCAATTACATTGTCCTCCTGGCTGAGTAATGAACCACGTCCAGTACATGTCGAGATGCCAGCTCATGCCTGTCATCCCTTACGCTATATACTGTAACATGTTTGGTTACTCATTTTGTAAGTATAATATAATGAAGTTATTTTTAAAAGTAACACCACACCGCTAAAACAGAAACTTTTTCATATTTTAGTAATAAATGTTACAAAATGTAGACATAAACTATAAATGTGGCATGCTAAGGTGGCTTTTTTTCTGCAGTTATATTTTTGAATAAAAGCATACTTGTTCTGTTATATTCGTACCTTTTGTGAAAGTGTTTCTTTGATATTTGGACTTCAGGCTTCATAAATTATATAGTTTATGCCTACATTTTATCATTTACTACTACAATATGAAAAACATTTCTGTTTTAAAAATGTGTTTACACGGATTACTGTAGAAACGGAACACACGTGAAATGCGTGTATTCCAAATAATGATCTATTATTTCCACTCTAAAACTCTACTTCACTCCCAGAAAATCAATTAAGGCATGAGCTTGGAGAAGTTTGTGCACGTTCTAAGTCGGTGGGGGATAGAATAGATGGCTACTTTCAACTTTTCTTTATCAGCACATTTAGATTAACAAAAGACGCTGGCGGAGAGGTGACAATGGTTTTAAGAAGCGATTTAAGGTGTGATGGATCTACGAGTTTTTTCGTAGGCTCTGGTAATTCTAGTGTTAATGTTCTTCCTGAATCAGGAGGAACACAAGCCTCACTTTTAGTGCCAGATAAGATTCTAAAAATAACCGGCTAATATTAATTAGCCTTATACTAGCAGATGATAAATAATGTTTTCCCCAACTCTTTGCAGTCAGGTGGAACTGCCTACATAAATGACAGTTTAGCTGATAATATACCGCAGAACATGTAGGCTCTGTTGTAGTGTGTGGTGAGCTTGGGGTGATCCCTTGTTGATCCGGTCTTAAGATGTTTTTTAATCTCCTCTGTGATTTAGTATTTGTAAATTTTAGTTTTTACTGTCTTATCTTTGTGATAGGGGCGAGTCAATGTTTCATTTTGGAATAATAATGTCTAGCTTAACTCTACCCCTGACTATGAACCCCGCACAAACCCTGGTCCTTTGACTCATATTCAAGACGTTTGCAGAGACTTGGAATCACAGTTCGAACTTACATCCCCTTGACCCTGAATGCTACTAAAACAAAGGATGCTTTTTCACAAACAGAGGGGAAAAGCAGTTTTCAATGACAGCTGTCCTATGTCACCTGGACTAACAAAAAGAAACAACCCTCACTGTTTTAGTAAAATTATAATCCTTGTGCTGACGCATATAATAGATATGATGTAGCTATTCACTAAAACATTTTCCATCCTGATTGGCCTAACATGTCCAAAGCCTAATCATCAGCCCTGTAGTATATAGGCTCCTATAACCTACTATAACCATTCTTATTTTCAGGGGCTCATAACTGCTGTAAAATTACCAAGCATTAACAGAATTTCTAATCCTTTGTATTATACAAAGCCCCCTGAGTACCAAAGTGTTTATAACCTGTTGATGAAAATTCTGCTTTAAATTAAAGCCTGGACAAGATAACTGTTTTCTAATCATCATATAAAATGTTTAGTAAATAAAGAGAGACTAAATACAATTTATAACAAAAATGGAACACACGATGGACAGCTGAATAAACAAGAGAATCTAATTTAGCTTGAAATGCCTCAGAGTGTTTTACAAATAAAACCCTACAACAGTGGTTCTTAAACTGTGGGCTGACCCCACTAGGGGGCACGAAGTAACAACAAGGGGACTCGAAGATGTGAAAAAAAGAAAACAAGAATCAAAAATATGAAAAATACATCTATTGAAACCAAAACAAATTAACTTAAACTACCTTCTGATACAGAAAAATAAATATAGAGATAGATAAATGTAGATAAAAGTTAAGTAGGTATAATAAAATATGCAAATAAAGTGTCATGAGAATAAAATCTGATTTATTTATGTATTTATTTTTTCATGATTAGCAGGCCAAAGATTTGACCATTTGAGAAAAAATAATCGTACATTTGTGTTGTAAGCAGAATCTGAATGACTTTGGCTGGCAAGAAAAGATATGTGATAGAAGATATCAGATGTCTTCAGTTCCTTTAGGGACTTTATACTGGCTATTATTATTTAAAATGAGTACAGAAATTAAGTTCTATGCTATGTTTGGGGTGGATGTGATCAGAAAGGCACTGATGACTCCAAAGATCAATCAAGAAAACAGTTGGAAAAATGGGCAGAACTCTTTTAGAAACAAGGATTTTTCTTATAATGTTTTAAAATCGGACCTTTACAAAGATTCTTTTAGATACTTTATTTTCTAACAATGCTTTATTTTCATGTTAAAGCAACCGGTCATTTTACTTGGCTGCTGAACATGTATTTTTGTTCACTAATGCTTTAGTGTTTCATTAAGAATTACCTGAATATTTGATCATTAGTTTAAGCAGAAAGAGTAATTAGCTCTGCTATTTTGTGAGCTATACAAGCATGCTGAGATGTTGGCTCCCATTTATGAGGTCACTAGCATGAGCTAAAGCTGCTGCTTTTAAAAACATGATTTTAGTTTGATGAACTTTAGAGGTGCAGAAAAGCACTTCTTACATCCCCTGCCTCTAGTTAAACCAGCAAACCTCACTATAGCCTACCGTGCTTTCTTATAAATCTCTGTTTAAATGCACAAGTGTATTTACAGAGTTTTCCTTTGTCAAAAGGCTCCTTGGTAATAGAAATGAGCTAAGCAAAAAATTTTAAATCAGTGACCGCAGCAAATCCTAAAACACACGTGGAATCTGTCTCTCTTTTGCGGTATAACTTCATTATATTACTCACACGTCTAAAATCACCCGGATTTTGGGTTATTATTCTGTATTAAAATAATTACATTTAGCGAAATGAATGAAAACACCGTTACAGTAAGCTCCTGGAGTCTGTCTCTAACCGGTTGTTCAAATGAGAGTTTATAAAGCAAAAATTTTTTGTTATCTCAGCCTTTTAAAAACAGGTGGCTCCGTACAGAGAGAGGCCATTTCAAAAGAGAAGGCATTTCACAAGCGGGTCTCTTCTGCAAGTAGTTCAGAATACTTTTATTATGTCAGAGTTAATGCACCACCGGCCTGTGCTTTAAAGCTACTTCTGAATATTCTCAGAGGAGAGGCCCCTGTCTGAATTTTCAGACACCGAGACAAAAACTACTTGATTGGATTACCCGTTTCGTTATGAAACACTACTATTGTTTGCTTCAGTCTTATGAATTTGTACATTAATCGTCGTACACGTAGATAGAAAAAAATGCTGTTGTTGAAAAAATGACCGACGTATTCGTGGCTTGCCAAAGGGTGTTTTAAAGGCCTCTAGTTAAACAAGCACACTTCACTATAGCCTCCTGTGCTTTCTGATAAATCTCCGTTTAAATGCACAAGTGTATTTACAGAGTTCTCCTTTCTCAAAATGCTCCTAGGTGATAGAAATGAGCTAAGCAAAAAATTAAAAATCACTGACCACAGCAAATAAAAAAAAAACACATGGAATCTGTCTCTCTTGAGCGGTGTGGTGTTACTTTTAAAAATAACTTCATTATATTATGCTTACAAAATGATTAACCAAACATGTTACAGTATATAGCGTAAGGGATGACAGGCATGGGCTGGCATCTCGACATGTACTGGACGTGGTTCATTACTCAGCCAGGAGGACAATGTAATTAAGGAAATTAGGGTTTTGCTCTTTTGTCTTATTTTAGACAGCCCCCGGAAAATAAACCCTAAAGTTAAGCTCTGTATATATGTGAACATTTTGGTATCAGCCACCAATCAGCCCAGGATAGATGTTTTATACTTCTCAAACATGATTTAAAAGGGAACTGCGGCATACATCTGTGTGATTTTTACAAGGCTTATATCAAACTACTTATCTCATGCATCACCTTGAAAAGTGAAGTACATTCCATGGACAGACATTCTGGGCGCTCATGAACAGGCTGGGGCCGGAGGAAGGGAACTTGCAGCAAGTTGATAGTTGAGAAATCGGTCTAAAATAATTGGAGTGGAGATGGCTCTCTGAAAAGGGTGATCCTAAACTCCCTTAAAAGAGATGAAAAATAACCTCCGGGTGCTTCAAAGGACCTGAAAGAATTCCTCAGCAGCATGGGGGTCATCCTATGAGTTGCACAGCTGAAGTGAGAAGCTATGGGGGATGAATGGTTGAAACGGGCAACGATACAAAGCTGCTTTTAGATGCTTTATTTTCTAAAGATGCTTTATTTTCATGTTAAAGCACCTGGGGCCTCATGTATAAACAGTGCGTACGCACAGAAATGTTGCGTAAGAACTTTTCCACGTTCAAATCGCAATGTATAAAACCTACACTTGGCGTAAAGCCACGCACTTTTCCACGGTACCTCATGCCTTGTCGTACGCAAGTTCTCCGCTCGGTTTTGCAAACTGGCGGCACCCAGCGTCAAAGCAATGGTACTGTTCTTGTGTGATTACTCATTATTTTCATGACGCAGCTTTATAAATACACAGAAACTAACCGCATATTATTTATTAGTGTAATGCATCTGATTGTAATTAACTCGTAACAATATAATGGTTCAGGGAACAGCCATAGTATTCCAAATACCATAACTGCTTTAGCGTTGTTACTCTCACTTCTTCTTCTTCTTCTTCTTCTTCTTCTTTCAGCTCCTCCCGTTAGGAGTTGCCACAGCGGATCGTCTTTTTCCACATTACTCTCACTGCACGACTGGGAGTATTTATACCACTGTATCTGAGTGTGAATCACAGCAGCAGCTGTTCGGAAAGAGAATTATCGGTATACAGCTTTAAGGACACGCTGTCTCAGCCACTGCAAAACGTTTTAAAGCCTTTCTTGTACAGACCTCGCGGCTCAGAAACAGTTTCATCCCAAGAACTTTAAATGCACTCAATCAATTGCTCCTTGTAGAACGGTTTGTACTTATAAGTACAATCACCCCACTGTAAACTTACACCACAGTTATAATATCTCACAACCTGAGCCACTTTATAAAGCGCGTATTTACATATGATGACGATATCATTTTTAAGGTGAAATGCAGCAAAATATGTTTGTTAAATTATACACATAAAACTTTAACTTCATTTAAATAATCTATATTCTTCACTGGGAGTGTCGTGAAGGATAGAATAATTAAACATGTACTACGAAGATATTTCAATGTTCTTTAAACGTTTTGAAGAATCGCCGCTAAGCTTACAGATGGCTTAACGTCTATTACAGAGCTGATTGTGTGGCGATCGGTTACTTGGGGAAAGAAAAGCACTGACTGCAGTGATGGCTACGCCAATATATATTGAATATAAAACAGAAAGAGAAAATAACAACACAGCTAAAAACGCAGCGACAAATTTCGACAATAAATTATTTCATCAAGTGAAACACATGTTTAATAACGTGCTTTAACTCCTATCATCATGAAAATGATATCACGTATACATCTCAGTATTTTAGTTATTCAGAGAGCTGTAATATCACGAATGTAATGGATTCTGTGTCCAGTTGGAGGAAGAGAGCCAGTTTAAGAAGCAAGTAGTGATTCACACACATAGAGCACATACGAGTAGAAGATCAAATACAAAACAAAGCATTTAACGTGCTACTTTAATTACAATGTGATTTGAGAAACTGGTTAATTAAATGATTTTAAGATGAAGTTTATAATGTTCTACTAAATGACAAAGTAAACTACGTGATTAAAGTGGAAATGTCGAGATTGAAGTTGACATTTCGTGCTTTTTCCCCACCGTGTGCCTTTTTTCTCTGTGCCCTAATAAACTTTCATATGACACTCAGACAGTGGGCTTACAACTCTTCTTTTCACGGCAACTTTGATATGTGACTTCTTTTTATTTCCGGCACTGTGCGATTTTGTGAATGTGAGCTTTCAAGTTTCTCCAATACGCTATGTCACTCGATCAACTTCATTTTGTTGATTATACCACAGTTTATTTGAACAAATAGTATGTTTTTCCTTTGCCTCCACTTGGTATTCGCTGAAATTCTTATATTTTCCCCGTGCTTTTCCCATTGTCTTTTCACAGAAGGCTGCGCTTAAGGGCGATTTATATTGATTTGCATATTCAAATAGGCGTAATTCTGGGAGGATTTGGGGCGTTACTTAATGCGCGTGCACGAGCGTTAGTTTTCACGCTGATCGGGATTTATGTAACGGAAGAACGTGGAAGTTGGAGTACGCACAGATTCCTGCATCTGGATTTTTCTGTGCGTAAGCACATTTCGGCTTTTGTGCTTACGCCATGTTATAGTGCGAGTTCTACGCACGGCATTATACATGAGGCCCCTGGTCATTTTACTGAACATGTATTTTTGTTCGCTATTGCTTTAGTGTTTAATTAAGAATTATCTGAATATTTAATCATTAGTTTAAGCAGAAAGAGTAATTAGCTCTGCTATTTTGTGAGCTATACAAGCGCGCTGAGCTGTTGGCAGAAAGCTGACTGGGGCTGCAAGGAGGGGGCAGACATCCATCAAACGGCCCTTGACAGTTTGTTTAACCAATCAGGTGCCAGGGTGGGTTTCAAGGAGGGGACAGACATCCATCAAACGGCCCTTGACAGTTTCCTGAGCATGCAGGTGGGTGTGGGTTGGGAGCGGGTTCAAGCAGGGGACAGACATCCATCAAACGGCCCTTGACAGTTTCCTGAACCAATCAGGTGCAGAGGCGGGTTTCAAGGAGGGGGCAGACATAGCCAGTCTCGGTGTGTCTGATTTTTTTCTCTCTCAATGTGCCTATTGCTGTGGCACGCTGTCAAAAGAATCTCTCTAAGTCTCTGAGATGGGCAAAAAAGCCTGGAGCTGTAAATCATAAAGCAAAGATGAGATAGATATTTTTAATTTCGTGTTCATATTAAAATCATAGATAGAACCAAAGAAAATGCATCGCTTTTTATACTGCACTTACAGAAGGGCTTTCAGCAGGGATCTGGGACTGGGAAGTGTGGGTAATCCGACCATCAGGTGTTGCCTCACCGGGGGCTGAGGCAGTCCCTTCAGGCCGACAGGGTACGGATGGGAATGTGGCCAGACTGGTCTGAGGGATGACCTTGGGCATGTCTGACCTTGTCAGGACACGCCCTGGACATGTCTTTGCTTGTCGAGGTAAAGGCTGTAACATGCCCGGGCATGTTATTCGGGAGAGGGGTGGGGGGCAGTGCGGAGTTTAAGGAGGGGGCAGACATCCACCAAACGGCCCTTGACAGTTTCCTAAACCAATCAGGTGCCGGGGTGAGTTCAAGGAGGGGGCAGACATCCATCAAAATGCCCTTAATAGTTTCCTGAACCAATCAGGTGCCGAGGGCATGTTCAGGGAGGGGTCAGGCATCCATCAAATTCCCCTTGACAGTTTCCTGAACCAATCAGGACCTGGGGGGGTGGGTTCAGGGCGGAGTCTGGGAGGGGACTGGGTGCCCTTGACCCATCCACCGCCAGGGAGCGGTGCTAGGTCACTTGAGGGGCCGGGATTTCCGGTATGACGTCATAAATGTCATTTATCATTTTGTTTGACAGAAACCCCCTGCCTATAACTACTAACTTAGAAAAGGCATATCATAGAATGCCCAGGGAGGTAGTCTGCTGGTGATTATGGAAAATAAGAGGATGATTTAAATAGTCTAGGAAATTTAGTTTGGAAAAAATGCAGTGATTCAAATAGAAAGTGGGGAAACAGAATTTTAACATACAAAGTAAATGTAGATTTACATTATTGGTCAGCACAGAGTCCATACCTTCTGATGCTAGGGATGCACCTATTAAGCAAAAGTCTGAGAATAGAGGAGTTGTGGGAACTACTTTTTGCCAATAATTTAGCCACAGGAGCAGATAAAACTATAGAATTGGAAAGAAGAACAGGAACACAAAGGATTAAAAGTAAAAACTGGAAAGATAGAAGTTATTATGAGCAGAAAGGAGGAGATGAAAGAATAAGACTCATAGACAGTAGAAATATACAGCTAAAAGAAGTGAATCACTTTAGATATTTCGGATCAGTATTCAAGGCTAAATTTGATTATGAAACCACAATAAAGGAGAGAAATACAGCTGGATGTGTTTAATAGAAGGAAGTGGGAGGAGTTATAGATGATCAAAGAATGTCAAAAAAACATAAGCATTAGTTGTATAAGACATTAGTCTGACCAGTACTGTTTTATATATGGCTGTGAAGGTTGGGTTATTAGAGATAAAGAGGAATAACTGCTCATCAGAAAAGATATCATGATTACATAGCCGACAAAGGAGGAAATTGCTGCACACAATATGGCAGTGATCATCAGAAATCGACACAAAACAGTGGTGCCTATAGCAAAAATAATGCATCACAATGGCACCACGGGCATGTCACTGTCAAAATGATAAAATGTATATAAACCACCAAAAACACAATTAATAACAGTCCAGAGATGAAAGGAGAGCCTGAAGATCCCAAAACCTGGATTTACAACAATCACATTTCAAGATTCTATTGATAGTCTTATTTAATGAACTTAACTTAATCTTCCACATTTTATCTGCTGTTTCCTGGTGAACATTCTTAATGGAAGGAAATAGACCAGCCCCCCGAATCAATGATAGGAAACTGAAAACACTTATACATTAGTTTCAATGGCCTAACACCTATTACTGCTTGTCATTAACTTCCTTGCCATTGTTTTGTCAGAGGGCTGGTAACAGCCATTTACAGACATTTTCCTTAGTAATGTGAGCATTAATTTTAGTGTATATATTTTGATATTCCTATCTTCTTGCAAAATTTAAGTCCATGTAGAAGTGGAATCTGTTTTATTTATTTTTCATTTTGTAGCCAAAATATACTCAAAAAATGTTACAAATTGAGTAGGGTGAGTAGAGAAATGCTTAGTAATAAAACAGATAACAGCTGCTTTATCCTAGCCCAAAATATACTATGCCAGTTTGGTCAGTCTGGGGATATATTGCATCAATCTTTTATAAACAATGCAGTCTCATGCTTACTGTCAAGCAAATCTTTAACAGCTTTTTTTTCTTTTACATTTTGTGAGCTCTGTAAGGTGTAAATATTCATCTACTCATTGGTTCATCTTCTTGACCCACTTCTTGTAAAAGAGGACTGTAGAGAAGGGCTAAACAGAAGGTATGTAAATGAAAGTACAAAATGATGTTGATAGCAGAATTCATATTAAGTTATTTTTAGATCAGGTCCCTTCAGTTTAATTTTCATAAATGTGTCAGAAACTGGCACACCAGGCAAGCTAGTAAGCAAATTAAACAAACTGTACTAAAATAGGCACATATCATGTAAGTATGTGGAACAGGTAATTGCTGTTTGAAGTTTAAGTTGTCCTGTATCCCAACGACCTACTCTCTGAAACAAGAAATATATATGCTGGGGAACAACCAGTATACACCACAAAAACAGGCAAATTACCTACTATCAAATATACAGGTTTCTGACTAAACTGAAAGGAACTATTAAACAGAATTCACTTAACTTGAGAGAAATTGTTTAAGAAAATCAAACTGGTAAGCAATTCAAATATTTTGTAAAACAGAAACTTACAGGATTGGATTTTTTTTTTTTTATCTATGTACACATGGAGGTATGCATTTATCAGGTGAGGTTTTATTGAAGAGAAAAAAGGAGTTTTGGTAAATACAATGGACATACATATTATCAGCCACCTTGCCAAGAACAGCAGCAAACTTAATATTACACCATTTTACTGCAAATCAAGTGATTGAGAATCTTATGTCATCCAGTGGCATGTTTAGTAAAATGTCTTGTGTGGCCACATGTATCTGGGAGAAAGGGACAGAGATATCTTGAGAAACCATGCTGGGTGTGAGTGAGTACAATAAGTGAATGAAAAAGAGAGTGTGAGAAATGACAAATGCTTAAAGAACAAATATACCAAACCCATTCCGCTGCTTAAATCTATTAGGCTGAGTAAGTGGTGATGTTGTGAATCATACAGGCTTGGATTGGCTCACGGAATTTGCGAAGGTTGAGTGCGGATGGTGTTGTGATAGCATGAATGTGCAGACAGTGGACATAACAAATAAAACTTCACAGGAACACCATGGAAGAAGCTGTGGAAGATCACAGCTGTGGCATCAGCATTGGAGAATGGGGGGAGACAGCTTCTTGAAAATCTCACATTAGGGAGTTAGGGAGGGACATGTTTCACAGTGTATTGGGCTACCAGCATCAGGAACAATAAAATGTAAGTCAAATAATGCCATAAAAAGCAACATCAAATACTTAACAGTGAAAACAGCAGCATGAAGAACTATTAATACATTTCTGATTTTTGTTCAGTGGCCAAACTACCAAATTATATTGTTGATAAATACTTGACACTGAATAGTACACCTCTTCTGTTTTAGATTACATTGCTTTCAGAGACTTGTTCTGGCCCACCTCAAATTCAGCCTACCTCTCACACTAGATCCCTATCAGTTTACCTTTTGTCCCAATAGGATAATTGAGGATGCCATATCCTTGGCTGTTCACTCTTCCCTGGCACACCAGGATAACAACAACTCCTGCGTTAGAATGTTATTTGTTGATTTTAACTCTGCATTTAACACCATCATGCCCTCCAATTTGGAAAATAAACTCAGCATCCTTGGCATCAGCACCTCTCTTTGTAATTGGACATTGGACTTTCTAGCCAAAAGACCCCAGTCTGTTAGGTTAAGCAACCACACATCCTCTACCCTGATCCTTAATACTGGTGTTCCACAGGGCTGTGTACTTAGCCCACTCCTGTACTCCCTCTTCACCCATGACTGCATCCCTATGTATACAGTAACTCCATCATAAAGTTTGTAGACGACACCATGGTAGTAGGACTGATCAGTGATAACTATGATGAGTCAGCCTACCGAGAAGAAGTTCAGCACCTAGAAACATGGTGTGCTGATAACAACCTCGGCCTCAACACCAAGCCGACCAAAGACCTTATAGTGGATTACCAGAAAAATAAAGGCAGCAGTCATGCTCCCATCCATATAAATAGGGCTGAGGTGGAGTGTATTTCCAGCTCCAAATTCCTGGGGCCTCATGTATAAACGGTGCGTACGCACAGAAATGTTGCGTAAGAACTTTTCCACATTTAAATCGCGATGTATAAAACCTACACTTGGCGTAAAGCCGTGCACTTTTCCACGGTACCTCATACCTTGTTGTACGCAAGTTCTCCGCTCGGTTTTGCAGACTGGTGGCACCCAGCATCAAAGCAGTGCTATTGTTCCTGTGTGGTTACTCTTTTATTTTCCTGACGCGGCTTTATAAATAAACTAACAAAACTAACCGCATATTGTTTATTAGTGTAATGCATCTGATTGTAATTAACTTGTAACAATATAATGGTCCAGGGAATAGCCATAGTATTCCAAATACCATAACTGCTTTAGTGTTGTTACTGTCACTGCACCTTCTTCTTCTTCTTCTTCTTTCAGCTGCTCCCGTTAGGAGTTGCCACAGTGGATCATCTTTTTCCATATTACTCTCACTGCACCACTTGGAGTATTTATATTATTGTATCTGAGTGGGGAATCACAGCAGCAGCTGATCGGAAAGAGAATTATCGGTATACAGTATCAAGCACACGCTGTCTCAGTCACGACAAAATGTTTCAAAGCCTTTCCTGTACGGACCTCACGGTTCAGAAACGTTTAAACGCACTCAATCAATTGCTCCGTATAGAACTGTTTGTACTTATAGGTACAATCACCCCACAGTAAACTTGCACTACAGTTATAATATTACACAACCTGAGCCACTTTATAAAGCGTGTATTTACATATGATGACGATATCATTGTTAAGATGAAATGCAGCAAAATATGTTTATTATATTATACAGATAAAACTTTAACTTCATGTAAATAATCTATATTCTTCACTGGGACTGGCGTGAAGGATAGAATAATTAAACATGTACTACGAAGTTATTTCAATGTTCCTTAAATGTTTTGAAGAAACGGCGCTCTAAGCATACAGATGGCTTAACGTCTATTACAGAGCATTGTTGGCGGCAAATTTCGACAAAAGTTAAACACTTGTGTCATGAGCACGAGGCGGCTATGCAGTGTCCACAACGGACGTGGCCATCCACTGTGCATAAGATACCATATTGACATTGGCGGCTAAGGGGCCACCGATTCTTTCTCTGCCCAGGGCTGCCACGAGCCTAGAGCCACCCATGAGGACTGCTGCAATAAATAATTTCATTGAAGATCGCGCACAATCACTGCGCTGTGAAACCCATGTTTAATAATGTACTTTAACTCTTATCATCATGAAAATGATATCATGTATACATCTCAGTATTTTAGTTATTCAGAGAGCTGTAATATTACAAATGTAATTGATTCTGTGTCCAGTTGGAGGAAGAGATCCAGTTTAAGAAGCACGTAGTGATTCACACACATAGAGCACATAGAAGATCACATACAAAACAAAGCATTTAACGTGCTACTTTAATTACAATGTGATTTGAGAAACTGGTTAATTAAACAATTTTAAGATGAAGTTTATGATGTGCTACTTTAATGACAAAATAAAGTACATGATTAAAGTGGAAATTTCGAGACTGAAGTTGACATTTCGTGCTTTTTCCCACTGTGTGCCTTTTTTTCTGTACCATAATAAGCTTTCATATGACACTCAGACAGTGGGCTACGACTCGCCTTTTCACGGCGACTTTGATATCTGGCTTTTTTATTTCCGGCACTGTGCGACTTTGTGAACGTGAGCTTTGAAGTTTCTCCAACACGCTATGTCACTCAATCAACTTCCTTTTGTTGATAATACCACGGTTTAATTAAACAAATAGTATGTTTTTCCTTTGCCTCCACTATTCTCTGAAATTCTTATATTTTCCCTCGTGTTTTTCCCATTGTCTTTTCACAGAAGGCTGAGCTTATGGGCGATTTATATTGTTTTGCATATTCAAAGAGGCGTAATTCTGGGAGGAGCTGGGGCGGGACAGAAGGCACGTGCACGAGCATTAGTTTTTACGCTGACCGGGATTTATTTAGCTGAAGAACGTGGAAGTTGGAGTACGCACAGATTCCTGCATCTGGATTTTTCTGTGCGTAAGCACATTTCGGCTTTTGTGCTTATGTCATGTTATAGTGCGAATTCTACGCACGGCGTTATACATGAGGCCCCTGGTGTCCACATCTCTGATGACATTTCTTGGACAATAAACACTTCCAGTCTGGTTAAAAGGTGCAACAGTGACTTTGCTTTGTGCAGAGGTTAAAGAAAGCTACACTGTCGAGAGCATGTTGACTAACAACATTAAGGATTGGTATGGCTCCATAATTGACAGGAAGGCCCTGCAATGGGTGGTGAAAACTGCACAGCACATCATCAGCATCCTACTGCCGACTATCACTGGAGCATATACAGTGTCTGCGACAGGGTTGCAGCATCATCAAGGATGCATCACACCCCAACTATGGGCTGTTTACCCTCCTTCCATTAGGAAGGCAGTACAGGAGCCTTTGGTCCTATGCCAGCAGGCTTAGGGACGGTTTCTTTCACCATCACCATTCTGAACTCTCAACTCTTACCACTCAACAGCTGACCTTTCTGTACATAAAATATTTCATGTATGTTGTGAAAGAATGAATCTCAACACATTGGAAAGGTTTGGGGCAGCCACCCGTATATTGTCCCTGGCTGCAAAACAGGTTGTAAGAAAGGCACTGATGTGCATGGATTAAGTTCCAGATTGAAATGATGTGAAATGGAAAAGATGGTGGCTTTATAAGCTAAAACTGGAAGTTATGTCATTTAGGCCCAGAAGGGGAAGAGACATCTTTCAGGGCTCCGGAAGTGATTTATGTCTGAGGGATGGAACTGGAAGTGACATTGGTGATGTTGAAACAGGAAGGTTTTTCTGTATTTGGCCTGTAGAGGTAGGTTTAGTGTACCCCGCCACCCTCTGGCCTGGCTGGTAATTACCTTTGCTTGGTCCACTGAGCTCCCTCTTAATCGCATGTGTGTGACAATGTATATTTATTCATATAATGTATCTGTATATATTGATCAGTATTCATATCTGTTGTTGTAGAAAGAACTTTCTTCTATATTCATATAAATCATTCTCAGAGACCAGATGTCTTAGTTCATGGATTGAGCAATCAAAAAAAACAATTAATTCCCTTTTATACTTTTCTGTTACCATTACCTTATCTAATATATCAAGTCTTCTTACTCTTAATATGCACAATTCTATGATCTTAGCCAATCAACTACAGCCACCAGTGGCTTTGTATACATGCCAATTCTTCCTTTTTTCTAAATATTGCTATGTTAATGTAGGTGTCCTATGGGTTTTCCCATTGAACTTATCACCACTGCATAATAGGGGTGGTTGGGCTTTCTCACTAGTTTGTTCTTGCTTTTTAAAGTGGTATTCATTACACATCTATTTCATTTTAATCTTAGCAACTATCTTGCTGGCTCCTCTGGATGAGGGAAAAGCATCATGTGCTTTACGCCATGTTTAGTTTAGACCCATTTCTAACCTACCCTTCTTAAGTAAAATTCTAGAGAAGGCAGTCATTATGCAGTTAAATGACCACCTAAATAAACATGCTATTCTTGATACTTTTCAGTCAGGCTTCAGAACAAATCACAGTACAGAAACTGCACTCGTTAAAGTAGTAAATGACTTGCGGGTAAATGCAGACAGAGGCCATTTATCTGTTCTCATCCTCTTAGATCTGAGTGCTGCATTTGACACCATTGATCATAATATTCTTAGAAATCGCCTTAGTCAATGGGTGGGCCTCTCTGGCAGTGTCTTAAATTGGTTTGAATCCTACCTGGCAGGGAGAAAATTCTTTGTGAGTTGTGGTAATCAAATCTCAAAGACACATGATATCCGATATGGTGTTCCACAAGGCTCTATCCTGGGTCCGCTGTTATTCTCAATCTACATGCTTCCGTTAGGTCAGATTATCTCAGGTTACAACGTGAGCTACCACAGCTATGCTGATGACACACAGCTGTACTTATCTATAGCACCTGATGACTCCGACTCTTTCGATACACTAACACAATGTCTTACCGGTATTTCTGAATGGATGAATAATAATTTTCTCAAACTAAATAAAGAGAAAACTGAAATTTTGGTAATTGGCAATAATGGATTCAGCGAGGTTATCAGAAATAAACTTAATGCACTAGGATTCAAAGTTAAGACGGAAGTAAAAAATTTAGGGGTAACCGTTGACTGTAATCTGAATTTTAAATCGCATATTCATTAGACCACTAGGACAGCATTTTTCACTTAAGAAACATAGCTAAAGTTAGACCTCTTATATCATTGAAAGATGCTGAGAAATTAATTCACGCTTTTGTTTTCAGTAGACTAGATTACTGTAACGCACTCCTCTCAGGACTACCCAAAAAAGACATAAATCATTTGCAACGAGTGCAGAATGCAGCTGCTAGAATCCTAACTGGGAAAAGAAAATCCAACACATTTCTCCAGTTTTGATGTCACTACACTGGTTGCCTGTGTCATTCAGGATTGACTTTAAAATACTGCTTATGGTTTATAAAGCCTTAAATAATCTCGCTCCATCTTATATATCGGAATGCCTGACACGTTATATTCCAAATCGTAACCTTAGATCTTCAAATGAGTGTCTCCTTATAATTCCAAAAGCTAAACTTAAAAGAAGTGGTGAGGCGGCCTTCTGCTGTTATGCACCCAAAATCTGGAATAGCCTGCCAATAGGAATTCGCCAGGCTGATACAGTAGAGCACTTTAAAACACTGCTGAAAACACATTACTTTAACATGGCCTTTTTATAACTTCACTTTAACTTAATACTGATACTCTGTATGTTCAATTCTTCATAATAACTATTCATGGTGGCTCTAAAATCCGTACTGACCCCTACTCTCTCTTCTGTTTCTTTTCTGAGTTTTTGTGGTGGCGGCCTGCGCCACCACCACCTACTCAAAGCATCATGATGCACCAACATTGATGGACTGAAAGCCAGAAGTCTACGTGACCATCATCATCAGGTTCTTCCATGAAAATGCTAAATACAAAGAGGACTGTTTGATTTATGTTAGGTAGAATGCCCAGAGGGGACTGGGCGGTCTGTTGGTCTGGAACCCCTACAGATTTTATTTTTTTCTCCAGCCTTTGGAGTTTTTTTTTTGTTTTTTCTGTCCACCCTGGCCATCGGACCTTACTCTTATTCTATGTTAATTAATGTTGACTTATGTTTATCTTTTATTGTGTCTTCTATTTCTCTATTCATTTTGTAAAGCACTTTGAGCTACATTTTTTTTGTATGAATATGTGCTATATAAATAAATGTTGATTGATTGATTGATTGATTGATTTAGTTAACTCTTTAGTTACCTTCAGTTCATATATATGTATTCTCATTTGTATGCTGTCTTATTACATACACCTTACTGTCTGTTTCACTTTAATGTACTATTTATACCCATTTTCTTTTGCACTTTATCCTACTATTTGCACTTTCTGGTTACATGCTAAACTGCATTTAGTTGTACATGTACAACAACAATAAAGTTGAATCTAATCTAATGATTAATGATAATGTGGATGACTATTTCAAATATCCACATGTACCAATGTGTGTACTGGTTAAATTGCATCACAAAAAAATCAACCAATCAGTCTCTAATAAGTACTACTTACACAATTTTTGCATAATTATGCCATCTGCTGGGAGGTTTGGGGCAGTGTCCCATGTACCCTTAATGCAGAGATTTTACTCGTGTCACCTATGAAGAATGACTGTTATGCATGGAATGTTAATAATCATTAGGTTTTTTTCTATTAGTTTTTTGGATTATTAGATTTTAAGCATTCCAATATACAGTATTTGCATATTGACCATCATTCCAAGAATCTGGACTGCATGTCCTTTGTACAGCAGTCACTTGGCTCCTGCAGGCTGTCTTTTTTATAAACTTGGATATAGTTCAGATCTAGCTTTTAGGCTTACACATCCGACTTAACGCTAGGTTATCAGTAATTTCATATTTCCCACTGACACATTTTTCCTTTGTGACATCAGCTAATACAGTATGTTCTTATATTAATAGTGGGAGTTCCTGGCCATTCCAATGGATACTTTATGTAATTGAATGTTTTATTCTTTTTATCTATATACAGCATGCTTTTTCTGTTTTATTATCTTATATTTGTTATTTACCTGCAATGCAAATTAATAAATTAGTTTGTGCATATAAAAAAAATTAAAGTTTGGCTTAACTTCCTTTTTTGGCACTGTGCTATCTACACCAGTTTTGGGGATATGCTTCAGCTCTCTGTAACCTTGGCCAGATAAGGTTGACTTTAGACATGCAGAAATGGTAAGAATAAATAATGAATCAAAGGTAAAATGCTACATGTTGGAACATCAAGTTTGGGCACCTATTTGATTATCATAAGATGGCACTTAGGATGGCAACTATGGTAGTTTGGTGCTCTGTATTTGTCTGTCTTTTTGTATTACATTTTTGTCCTAAATTCATTGTCACCATGCAGAGTCAGATAACATAAACACTTCTGACTATTGGTCACAGTGTGCCACCTGATGTAACTCCAGATTTTATAACAACATCTGTTGATGTTGATTGTAGGTGTTCATGCAACTAAACAGGTAGTCTGTGGAGGACCTAACGTAGAAGAGCTGGTGTCCTGGTTCAATTCAGGAATCAAGGACTATAGCAACCACTACCTGTCTATCTAAAATGCACTTGCTGGCAAAGAAAGCCAACAAACTTAGTTAGTTAATTAATTAACTTAGTTAGTTAATATGTACTAAAATAAATGTTTCTTTTTTTATCTGCTCTTTGCTTTACTGAAACATGGCTGAGTGAGTCTATTCCTGACTCTGTATTCGACTTACCTGACTTCAAACTGTAATGAGCAGACCGTGTTACCAAATTTTGCAACAAAACTAAGGGTGAAGGAGTGTGTTTCTACATCAGTCAAGTTTGGTGTAATGATGTGACAGTGCTGTTTAAATCATGCTCCCCCAACCTATAACTGCTTACTATAAACTGTAAGCCATTTTATTTACTATGCAAGTTTTCCTCATTGATTCTACCAGGTGTTTACATTTGCCCTCGCTCTAATGTTCACAAAGTGCAGTGGCAACTCACTAATGTAATCACTGAGATTGGAAAAAGACAACTTGAACTCACAAATCATTATTTTGAGTGAGTTTAACCATGTCACTTTTAACCAAGTCCTTTCTAAATATCAACAAACCATACCAGAGATGTAAATATTTTAGATCACTGCTATGAAGCTATTAAGGATGCTTATCATGCCTTCTCCCTTGCCCCACTTTGTATTTCTGACCATTCTATGATTCACCTTATTCCTTCTGTGGAACTTGGCCCGGACACAGACAGACGGACATCGTTTTTGCACCCAACACACTCATATTTATTATATACACTATGTACAAGCAAGTTTAGTGCACCCCCAGTGCCTCCAGCACCGATCCCCCAAAGTCCAGGCCTCACAGTCCAACTGCCTTTCTCCTGGCCGCCTCCAGTCCTCTCTCCAGCTCCGTCCTTCTTCCACCCGACTTCCGCTACTGAATGAAGGGAGGCAGCCCCTTATATAGGAACCCAGATGGGCTCCAGCTGCTTCCCGGTATTCCTCCGCAGACACGCCCCAGTATGGCGGAAGTGCCGGCTGCACACCCGGAAGCCATCCGGGTGTCCCCTGTCTTCTTCCCCCCAGCACTTCCTGGTGTGGCGGAAGCGCTGGGCTCCAGGTTTCTTCAGGCACTGGGGCGCCGCCTGGCGGTGGCCACGGGCCCCTACAGGGTTGGGCTTCCAAGCCCTCTACCCGTGGCCCCCAATACAACCAGGGTGGTCGCCCCCTCACATTCTGGAGGAGGTACAAGCCCTCCTCCGGTCCTCCTGGGCGTCCCAGCTGGGCTCCACCCCCAGCCAGATGCCACACTGCTTACAAACAAAAGCTGAAAACTATAAAGCCACTCAAAAGAACATTTAATAAGTGGACCAGTGAGGCAGTAGAGAAGCTTCAGGATTGCTTTGCCTGTACAGACTGGAGTGCCTTCAAAACTGACACCTCCAGCATATACGAATACACTGATGCTGTAACTTCATATATTAGTTTTTGTGAAGATCTTTGCATTCCAACAAAAACAATTGTGAAGTTTAGCAATTATGAGCCTTGGTTTACCCCAGAGCTCAGATGACTGCACCAATACAAAGAATGTGCTTTCAGATCTGGCAATTTTGAGCAATACAGGAAAGCCGAGTATATCTTAAAGAAAGGGAAGCTCCAAAAAGGAAATACTCAGATAACCTGCAAGAATAACTGTCTGCAAATGACAGCACATCACATTTGCAGCTGCTTTGAAAGACAATGAGACTTAAATCTACCTGATGGTCTCACTGTTACTACTCGTTACTCCTCTTCTTTTCCGGTCATCAATGCAAAAGTTGTCTGAAGTTTATTCAAAAAGGAAAATATTAAATAAGCTATATCCCCTTTCACACTCAGGCTCTATGCAATATTTGTAGGCATTTGCAACAAATCTCTGGATCTGTGCAGTGTTCATACCTACTTCAAGACCTCCACCATCATTCCAAAAACAAAAAAAAATCAAATGTCACAAGCCTAAATGACTACAGACCAGTAGATTTTATCTCTGTGGTAATGAAGACTTTTGAATGATTTATTCTGAATTAATCTCAAGAATGCTACACAAAGACTTCCTGGACCCATTTGTTTACATACAGAGCCAACAGGACTGTGGATGATGCAGTGAATTTAGGTCTGAGTTTTATTTACCAAAGCCACAGTCAGCATGCTGATGTTGTTCAAACACATGAAGCTCTGCAGTCTACTTTTGACTTTATGTTGTAGGAAGATAAGTAAATAAATATAGGTAAACAACATTCGATGTGGCTTTTATATAAGTAACATATAAATGTTTTTTTATACAAAGACCGTCAAAAAACAATCACAAACAGGACTTTGCACAATACATTGGCAAGCTCTGTAGGCCCTGCTGTTTTGTTGAAGGACATGTATGTGGCAGATTCACTAGCAGGATGATGCCCAACCTGTTGCTGCATCCAAACAGTGCTATCTTTTGCCTGGTGCAGCTGCAATGTTGTTATATGTGACTGGAAGTTTCAGGTGGGGAGGGCTTCTGTTCTCCGATGTGGAACCCTCGTCCTCATCCGAGTTCACCTCTGTTATAGCACGTCTTTATTTGAAAACTAACATTGTCAGATTGGGGGGAGCGTGAATGTGACTGAGAGAATAAAACTGAATAATAAAAAAAAAAAGCACTAACCTTTACAAGTACCATAAATATACACCGGCCGTTACAGACTCAAATCAAATATATGTTTTTATTCTATAATAGTAACAATAAGAGCAGCTCACTACTAAAAATGGTACATTCAGGAAGAATCCGGAATCAAACTCATAACATCTATCTATCTATCTATCTATCTATCTTGATTATGGGACAGCAGCTCTTACCTCTGTACCAGCCAAGCAAACACATCAGCATTGTACCCTAGCCCAATTTCTAATTACAGTGGTACCTCGGTATACGTCTGCTTTGGAATAAGTCCAACTTGGTATACGTCCTCTTTAGAGGCGAAATATTTTGCTTGGTATAAGACCTTTGTTTGGAATAAGACTCATTTGCTAGAACAACACATGTGGTATACCGGGCGCGCGCCTTCAAAAAAAAAGGGCCAAGTTTTAACCTGTACAGTAATCCCTCGCTATATCTCGCTTCGACTTTACCAGCTTCACTCTATTGTGGATTTTATATGAAAGCATAACTAAATATATATGGCAGATTTTTCGCTGCTTCGCCGGTTCTGTGGACAATGTGTCTTTTTACTTCCTTTACATGCTTCCTCAGTTGGTTTGCCCAGTTGATTTCATACAAGGGACACTATTGGCGGATGACTGAGAAGCTAACCAATCAGAGCACGCAGTTAAGTTCTCCTGACCGAGAAGCTAACCAATCAGAGCACACAGTTAAGTTCCTGCGTGCTGAATGCAGTGTTAACCAGGAAGTCTTGTCTCGCTCATTCAGCATCAATGTGTTTCGCTGTGTAAAGAGTTAACTTTTGTGCTCTTTTGTGTTTATCTTTGTGCATAGTCAAGCCCTTTATTATGGCTCCAAAACGATCTGCTACTGCTTCAGGGGCCGTGCCCAAGCGCAAACGGAAGATGACAATTATTGCCGAAAAGGTAAACGTTTTGGATTTGTTGAAGGCTACGATTCTTTTTATTTAAAAAGTAGGAAAGGAATATAAGATCTATGGCCGCAGTGTCCTTTTAACCAGGGTGTAAAACGAGTTGTAAGTGGATGTAATAAGGCAGTAGTCTGGATGGAATCTGCTTTAGGGATTTGGATTGAAGACTGCCAGAGAAGAACAACGGCAGTGCTTCACAATCTCCTGAAGAGGCTCCTTTGGAAGAGCTGTAATGCTCTCCTTTGTTGTGCAGTAAAATTAAACACATTGTTATCGGACAAGTCATTTTCATTTATTTCATCTAATTGCTTTTGTATTTATGTATTTTAGTATTAAGCAGTGTTTAAATTATTTTATACAACCCCATCAATGTATAATATGCCAATAACAATAGGATTTTTTTTTCATGGGAATGAATTAATCATTTTCCCATTATTTCTTATGGGAAAAATTTGTTTGGTATAAGTCCAAGGATCTGGAATGGATTAAGGACGTATACCAAGGTACCACTGTATTTGGTTAAATTCTTGAATAAAAGCACATCTGTTTTGTTATATTTGAACCTTTTGTGAAAGTGTTTATTTGATATTTGGACATCAGTCTTCACACATTATAAACTTCATGTCAAAATTTTGTCATTAGTACTATAACATGAAAAAGGATTCTGTTTTAGCTATGTGTTCAACATTCCTTGCCTGTCATTCTACATTTACCCAGATCGTTGTAAACACGGAACACATATGAAATGTATGTGTTCCAAATAACAATATATTATTTACCCTATACAGCTCCAGGCTCCTCACACCCAGATAAACAGACTTGAGCTGGTAGAACTTTTTGTCCGACTTGAGCTGTGGGGGTGGGGAGAGATGGGCTAGCAGGCTGCTTGTTGCCTGTGCTGATTGACACATTTGCAAAACAAAGGCGCTGATGATGAGGTGCGAAGGAATGTAAAGTGGACCAGAATTGCGTTCTTTTTTTGTAGGCTTCAGGGACTCTAGTGTTAAGAACGCCCATCAGAGAATGTTCTTTCTGTGTCAGCTGAGAAAATTCCATCTCCCTCAAGCAAGCTTGATCCAATTCTATATAGCCATCATTGAATCCCTTCTGACCTTATCTAGAACTGTCTACTTTGGTGCTACCTCTGTAGGTGTATGAGGGATCCTTTATCCTTTTTTAGTTGATATATTTCAGATAAATGGCTGAGGCCTTCAAAACTTGTAAAACTGAACAAGTGTGAACTGTATTCTGGGAAAGTTTGAAGTCAAAGCAGGGTTCTTAGAACGTTTTGTATAGCTAGTCTGTTTGCTGAGTTTTGAGAAACTGTAAAAGTGTTACCCGCTTTGTTAGAATACAGTTATCAAAGTGTGTGTGCTTAATTTGGGTGGGATGGGAGAGACAGTGGAGAACTTTTTTCAATAAGAGTCTCAGTTCAGTTAATAGTTCAGTTTTCATTTCCGTTTTTAGTTTATTTTAGTTTATGTTTTGGTGCAAAAATGGAATGTTAGGTTCTTTTACTGTCTTTCTGACACTTTGAAAAGAACCATTAACATTTAAATGGAGCATGTTACATGTTTAGTCTCTGGCAAGAAATCTTTCTTTTTTAATTTTTGATTAAGGATACATAATCTATAATCTAAGGACTGGATAATCTGAGATGTGTCATCTGGGACTGACTACATGAGCTCAGTCAGATTGTATAATTCTTTGTATTACAGTACTTATATTTCCTACTATTGGTTATTATGCAAATAAATATAATTCTTATGTAAAACCTTAAACTTAAAGTCTCTGTCCTATTACTGAATATCAGCGTTGCTGAGAAGATATATCATTTCTTGTTTAGCTGCAGTTCCTTAAAGGTAAGAACGATCTTTTGCCTATTCTTCTGTTTAGTAAATGAGTAAAAATAAAATACAGTCCCAGTCAGCAAGTAGCACCTAAGAGGTTGCAGATATCAGTTACACAGCTGATTTTCACATTTCTTCCTACCTGTCATGTTAGGTGCATGTCACAGGTGATCTGATAACACGATAAAACAATAAGAGTCTTATCAACTTTGAAGATCACTATGCCATTTCCAGTGGATTCATTTAAGGGTGTCCTTAATAAAAACTTTTTTGGTAGCTACCTGAATACAAATAACGGATAGTGAAACATGGTTCCAGCACTTTTAAGTTTCGTGGAAGCTCAGTAAGATGATTGATGTTAATTTAAATAGACACCTGTTTTAAATTGCCACATTAAGCATTAATGTCTATGTAAATTTAGAAATGTTTACACTATTTAATATTTACCCAGTGTTGTAACTTCATTTTTATTATACAAACCAGCTATCTTTTTAAAGATATTATATGCATTTAACTAAACCATTCCTCCACTAATTTAGGTATCAAAGCAGACAATGAATGTCTATGAATGTCATCATTAATCATCATCAACATCATATTTGTTCTTGTTTTTCTGGTAGAGGGGTCATGGTGGAAATATACTGAGCCGGGATGACAAGACCTCACTAAGTTTAGCAACATCCTCTAAATCTTTATTTTAGGGGTGCTCCCAGAACAAGTGAGAAAAAATACTCCCTCCTGCTAATCGTGGAATTGCACTTTAATCTTTCCTCAGTAAACTGTGCCTTGCACAAACCCAGTGTTAGGCATCAAAGGGAATGTAACAGTCTAGTTTGGCTTCATGCTCCCTCAAACCTATAGTCATGAATGGAGATGACACAGGCAAATAAGGACACATACATTCAGCAAGGGGTTGTTGCAAAAGTGTTCAGTGTTTTAACTGAAAATAAATTCAAAGTGCAAATAGTGCAGTGCTCCATCCATTAAATAATTAATAAATAAATAATCCATAAAATCAGGTACCAAAAGTGGAGGTTAAAATGTTCAATAAATATTCAAATAAAGCTGAGGTTAAAATCATGGCAGATTCCTCACAAGGCCCAAATCCTCTCTCTAAAATCTGGTGCCTCCTCATCTTACTCCATCAGGACCTTGCAGCCTGTGGAAGCAGCCACCCACAGGTACAGTCTTCCCTTAAACACAGGTTCAGGGTCCTACTGCCAATCCATCTGCGCCAGTACAACTCCTCGCTGAACCCCACACATGTCTCCTGTAGCCAGCATCAGCATCAGTCCAGGAGATGCATTTGAGCACAGGTCTGCCACACGCTCCAACAGGGCATACTCCCGTCCAGGTGCCTCCTTTCTGGGTGACACAGGCTTGTCACAGACCTACCTCTTTTCCAGTCTTTCAGTAACCTCCATTATCTTTTATTGATCTGTTTTGTTTTTTTTTTGTCTTTTTTCTCTCTTCTCTGCCATTCGGGCTCCCTTTATTTGGCTTGATTAAGTGCAAGTGTTGTCCTTCACTCACTTTGAGGTGTGAATAAGGTACCTAACTGATTCACTTGCATATGCATGTGAGTGCGTGATCAGCCAAGCACCCCTATCAATCGTGAAGTGAGCGCCGGCTTCCACACCCAATCAGAGCCTGTCTGTAACCGGGAATTATTGGCAAGTTTCTAAGTCTGAGAGGGAACTATCTGGGAGTTACCTATCACTATCAGTAGTTTAATGAGAATAGGGATATGGACTGACCAGTAAAAGTTCTGTCCAGTAACTTAATGTCTGCATTGCCAATATGGTCTAGTATGGTATTAATTTGTGTGATCACCTTTACCCTTACTTGTGAAATAGACGCTAAAGTATTTGAACTCATACAAATAGGGCAGTTCACCCATTTCTGCAGAGAACAAGCCCTAGCTCCTGGCATTGTTCCTGATATTCCTTGTTCTGGGCAAGATTACCTTTGATTTAATTTCAAATTTCATAACGTAAGTTATGGATTCTTCTTCATTTAACCACTCCATTTAGATACATTTCCCCATAGTAAACTCATCAGGAACACTCTAAAGATATTTAGAGTTCATATGCCCTCCTGACATTAAGGTCACAGTTCTATGTGTAATGACATCTATTCAGTTTAAAATTAATTTTAAAATAACAGTTTTA
This sequence comes from Polypterus senegalus, assembly GCF_016835505.1. Classification (NCBI taxonomy): domain Eukaryota; kingdom Metazoa; phylum Chordata; class Cladistia; order Polypteriformes; family Polypteridae; genus Polypterus; species Polypterus senegalus. Next base: position 99,529,656 of record NC_053163.1, on the reverse strand, counting down.
ACAAATAATCCAGGACAGTATAGGACAAAGTGCATTTTTCCATTAATATGCCATATTTTATGCTAATGCAGTCAATCCACTCAGAAAAGACTTAAACCTTTATTTAGCTAAATCTATATTTTTTTTTCTCAAGTACACTTGAAGTCAATTGATAATACAGTTTTTTGTGTGACTCATTACATTCTCCATTAACTCTTTGCCAAGAAAAAATCCTTTTTGACCAAAGATAGCTCACTTTACTTCTTTCTTTTTACTCCAAAATAAAATCACTTTTGCCATGTTCCTATTGAAACAAATGTACAGTACTGAATTGACTTCATTCATGGCTGGGCTGTCTTTTATACAGTGGAAAGCTCAGAACACATTTAGAAATAAACCTATTCTTCTGGACTTATAAGGCATAAGTCGGTAGCTCATTGGCAGAATGTTTCAGATTTCTATATAGATCAGAATAGAGGGCAACATATATATAACAGGTATTCAAGAAAGACTAAGAAGACAATCATGTTCTTTACAGAAAAAAAAAATCTTTTATGGCAATCTCTCATGTGACAATTTGGGCCAAGGCACTTAAAATCAAATTTATCAGACATATACACCATGCTTTAGACAGATCTAGTCTGGAAAAGATTAAAAATAAAGAACTGGAAATAGTAGCATGCATTGAAATAAGATTGTTTCAGAGCCATCAATTTATTTATGTTATAAGAAATGTTATAAGAACATGGAAACAGAAAGATTTACAGTGAAACTGATAGATAAAAAATAACCAAACAAAACAAAATTGTGTCTGCTGAGGTTTTCATTTTATCTAAAATTATAGCTTAATATGAATTTTAACTTATAAATGTTCACTGTTTGTTTTGTGAGGTATTACATAACCTAATAGAATGTAAGAGCAAAGTTTAGTTGAGGGTTTTTGAGTTGGATAGAAAGAAGAGTTTTTCTTAGAGGCAGAGAAAGATTGAAAGGCACTAGGCGAGGGTGTTGAGGGACACTTGAACTCAACATGCTCCAAGTACTAATCTCAAAGCAAACAGAGAAAGAGTGAGGTAGGAGAGAGAAATTTTATTTTAAAACCTGAAACACAAGGACAGGGGATGCCCAGGGAGATTATATCCAGTTTATGCAGACTGAGTAAGAGATGTGCAGCCTACCAATAACACAAAGTATAACTGTAAAATACAGGTGAACGTCTGTGCCACCGTAGGTGTGAGCACAAGGACAATATGCCTACCTCCAAGTGCACAGATAATAGAGAATAAGCCATCACAAAGAGGAGGAGATGGATTTCAGTTTAACTGACATTAAGGGATGCATATTTAGAGGTGTATTGCCCTTTCCTCAGTAAGAAACCAAAAAGGTTGATACTGATAGTGAGGGAAGTTGTATCTAATGAGAAAAAAAAAAATACCTTTGAATTCGCTTCGCTGTGAGCTTGGTTAAATCATGGAAATGTTTGGGAATTTCATTTAACTCCTCGAAAGTTTTGAGTAGATTATAATGGATCAATACTATTTCAATTGTCCCCAAGAGCTAGAAAAGCATCTGACAACTATGCTGGTCCAATTATTATCTTCATAAATGAGATCTGAGCTGTGTGGTAGCAGTGCTAACAACTGCAACACTATGCCTCATACAAGAAAAAACACAAATAGAATGATAACAACAAACAAGATACAAGAAATGACCAGAAACTAGCAATAAGTAAAATAAAACATATATGTGTCATTGTGCCCAAAGATTTCCATGCTGCATGGGACTGTCTCGATCCCTTGTGTGTCGTTGTGGCTCTAGGCAACTGGAATGTCTTTTTTTTGTTGATGAACTATGTGTATAGAAGCTTTCTACTTTTTTGTATGGAGAAGATAGAAAAGGCCTTGTAGATAGTATTTTTTTGTCTTTATTTTATAGAGTTGCATGTGGTTTCTTTCTCAAGGAGGGGGAGAGCTCCTTTTAGGCTTGTTTTGGACTGTAGCTACAGCACATGGCTAATTATACATGCAAATTAGCTATGTGGTGCTGTAGTACCTGCTGAGATGGATTAGTGTTTTACTGTTTATTCAGTTGTTTCTGTCACACAAAACTATCATTAAACTAACTGGAATAATTTAATATACTGAAGCAAGAGGTTGAATTAGGTTGTAATAATTAAGTTATGTCTGCTTTATAAAAAATAATACTCTGATTAAATAAAATTATGTAAAATTTTGATTAATATGCAGTTAATTTTGATTAAAAATTGTAATCAATTCATTTCAATTTTCTTCACCAAGCAGCAGCCCTAATTGTAACTTGTATTGAAGTACTGTATAATATATTTTTTAGGTACATGAACATTACTTACCTCTGATATTCTCTGCCTTTTTCGGTTTTCTGTTGTGGCATCTGATTCATTTATTCTACAGCCTCCTGAGTCTTTGGAATGTGGATACTTTAACTCTTGATGGGACCCACTGTATCTAATCTTCTAGAATAGTGCATGAAAGTTATAATGAACAACTTCAGTAGATTTATGTTTAACAGAAAGCCCAGTGGTGATTGGGCAGTCATTTGACCTTGTAACCCTGTCAGGTTTATTTTCCAGCTTTTCCCCACTTTAAATTTTCATTTTCCTGTCCTTCATGAGGGTGGCACGGTGGCACAGTGGTAGCGATGCTGCCTCGCAGTTAGGAAACCCGAGTTCACTTCCCGGGTCCTCCCTGCATGGAGTTTGCATGTTCTCCCCGTGTCTGCATGGGTTTCCTCCAGGCGCTCCGGTTTCCTCCCACAGTCCAAAGACATGGTGGATTGGTGATTCTAAATTGGCCCTAGTGGGTGTGTTTGTGTCCTGCGGTGAGTTGGCACCCTGCCCAGGATTGGTTCCTGCCTTGTGTCCTGTGTTGGCTGGGATTGGTTCCAGCAGACCCCCGTGACCCTGTGTTTGGATTCAGCGGGTTGGAAAATGGATGGATGGATGTCCTTCATGATCATCTAACTTATTGTAATAAACATTACTGCCTTCAAAACAATCAGTATAGCATTTTAATCAGTACTAAAGGACTCGACTATTTCAGTTACTTCCTTGTTTATCTATAGTAGGTGTTTACTAATTTAATCTCATTACTTTATATTCTGAACCTGTTAATCCCAGTAAAGAGTGACAGAGATTTAAAGCTATCTTGGTTTTACCAGGTGCTATGCAGTCAGACTCTGCTTGGGCTACACAACCCTCAACTGACTCATGCAGGGACATTCAATACTGTATAACCTGCACATCACCCTGAGAGAAACACATGCAGACTCCACACAGATGGTGGCTCAAGATCGATTAGAACGTAGAACACTAGACCTGCAAGGGAGCAGCTTATTTAACACTGCATCCCCATTCTAGCCTTCACTCAGAAGTAAATTAAAGTGTTCCTTTAAGGTTGGTACAGTGAGACAATGGGCAGTGTTGGAAGCTTTACTATGAATTCTGGTTTGGTTGTATAATGTTCAGCTTGTATGTTGTCTCTTAATTCACACAGGATTATCTCCAGACATATATAGTTAGGTTAATTTACAAATGTAAAATGATCTGGTATGCTGGCACTGTAAGTGTATGTGCATTAGTGAGCCATACAACAGATTAGATTCATGTCCAGTTTTAGTTTTAGTCTTGTGCATGATGATGGCAGGATTTGTGGCAGCTTCACGTAATTGATGACTTAACATTAAATGTATTCATTATGCCAGTTCCAGTGGCTCAACTTTTTAAATTTTTGGATCATTTGGTGTATTTTTATTGCATAACTTAGTCATTAAAATACTTCTTTTGAATGATTATATATAGTAAAAAAATAAAATGATGAAATGCGTCACTTTCAGCTCACAAGACAGTTTGAGAACCATTAGTGATGTGTCTAATTAGGACAATTACTTATTAGGCAGAAATTCAAAGGGTTGCAAATCATTTCAGTGCTTCGTGTTTGAGTATTAAAAAAACAAGATTCCTGGGGTGTAAAAACGAATGTTTTGAGAAGATAGCAACAATCAAATTAAGCATACAGACAACATATACTGTGAAATTAGTGTCTGAAAAGCAACATCTGTTTTTTTAGTATAGGAATAAATAGCATTGGAATAAACTGTTAACTTTATTTTTAAATGCATAAGATTTTCTTAGATTTCTTTTTATTGTTCCCTTATGGCAAAGCTCTTTTTAGAACCTCTTTTTGGACATTATGTTTACAATTTGAAACGAGTGAGGAGTAGGTACAAATTTATATACATTACTGACGAAATTTAGTGCAGATGATTAAATTTGCAATTTGTAAGCCAGAAACAGTGGAGGACCAATTTGAGAGACATTTCATATAATATGCATAATATATCGGCAGCAGAGATCTGTTTAAAGTGAATTTAAGTGTAACAGTGTTGGAAAAGACGAGATATTTTAATGAGACCATCCATTGACCATGCACCCATTCTCATTAAGGAAGTTTTGCTGTCTGCAGAATTTTTCTTAAGGCGCTTATGAAAGTGTAGTTTTGTAACTGAAGCCTGTGGCACATTGACAGTCCTTGGAGGGAAGCCTGTCACCAAGCTCAATTATTCTGTCTATATACTGTACTTATAAAATTACATTGCTCTCTGAATTGATCATCTATTCTGAACTCATGGTGTTGTCAAAGTGGGGATTTCTATAACTTATCATTTTATTAAAAGCAAAATCATTGTCCAGTCAGATTAATTAAATTTCTACATGCTGTGCATCTCCAGAAAGGTTTTCAATTCATCAAAATTAAGTCTTGAATTTTTTAAGTACAGCTTCCTGACAGGTTGCAGCCATGGAAAGAAATAATTTAAAATCCCGAGAAACTTGTGCTTTTTAGAATTGTCTTGAATTTTGACTCAGCCATGTCTAATGTTTCTTCCTAGACATTAAACAAAAGTCTTAAAATAACGATTTCCTTTCATTATTGCGCAACCATTTCAATCTAATGGACAAGAAACGATATTGTATATTCAAGCAGCATATTTTCAGCCATTAGTAGATTACAAGTGTTTTTATATACAGTACTATACATCTGTTCATTAATTTATAAAACTTTTATAAATTCAATATGTAATGTGTATATGTTGTAACAAGAAGACACTATATAGATGCCTGACCCGACACAGACTCACACCGGAGGCATGTATAAAGACAAAGAAACTTTTTATTTTTCTTCACCTGTGGGGCACATCTTCCCCATGACCCCCACAGGCACAACACAGTCCCAAGTACACCAAATAAAGCACACCACACTCTTCTTCCTCCACAACTCCTCCTAGGCAACTTCGTCCTCCTCCTTCTGACTCTGGCCTTTTATAGTCCACCTGGAAGTGCTCCAGGAGATTGTCCTAGGACTTTTATATGTCATTAATAATCTAATTTCTTTGTCTTATAATCAATTTTTTTGTCTTATTTTTTTTAGTTTTGTCATTGAAGTTAAATAATTTAATTTTAATTTAGAAAAAAATGTTAAGGCAGGGGTGGCACAGTGGGTAGCACTTTCTGGGTCCTCATTGTATGTACTCCTGCATGGAGTTTGCATGTTCTCCCTGTGTCTGTGTGGGTTTCCTCCGGGTACTCCGGTTTGCTCCCACAGTCCAAAGACATGCAGGTTAGGTGCATTGGTGATCCTAAATTGTTCCTTGTGTGTGCTTGGTGTGTAGTGTGTGTGTGTGTGTGTGTGTGTGCACCCTGCGGTGGGCTGGCACCCTGCCCGGGGTTTGTTTACTGCCTTGCGCCCTGTGTTGGCTGGGATTGGCTCCAGCACACCCCCGTGACCCTGTAGTTAGGATATAGTGGGTTGGAAAATGGATTGATAATGGATGGATGGATGTTAAGGCAGGTTTAGTAATCCTAAATCAAATTTTAATAATGAGTCCAGTGCAATGCAAGTCCTGTTGGATGCTGGGCTTTTAAGATGACGGCTTGGAAGCACCAGTCTTCTATGAGGGCTTGATCTGCAGGAGATGCCAGCTGATCCAGCACCTCGAAATCAGGGTCGCTGAACTCGAGGAGGAGTTGCCTGGCCTACCTTGTAATAGAGAATTAGCAGAACTGGCCCAGGTGTCCTTTAGAGAGATAGTGTGCACCCCTAAGGTGGTGCGGGTGGAGATTCCAGACCAAATTGGTAAAGAAAGGTGGATTACAGTCACAAGATGCCAGGTCAAGGGTACACACTGTCTGGGGGCATCAACCCCAGAATTGGAGTTGTCAAATTGTTTTCAGGTCCTTCCAGAGCAGGATGATTCTGAGGTGGAAGGCAGGGATGAGGAGCTCCAATATGCCACCTCAAAACCAGTTCCTAGAATTGAAGAGGTAGTATAGTTGGGGACTCTGTCATTAGGAGGACTGAAGCACAGGTTTTCTTCAGAGACAGAGATTCTTGCCTTCAAGGTGCGCAGGTGGAAGACCTCCTTGGAAGGGTAGATAGGCTCTTGGCCAGAGTGGGGACTGATCCAGTTCCAGTTATCATTGTCCATGTTGGAACAAATGACATACATAAGGGTAGTCTGTCAGTTCTGTGATCCAAATTCAAAGGGTTAGGTTCAAGGCTGGGGAGTAGAACTGACAAGAAAGTCTTCTCTGAAGTTCTGCCTGTGCCACGCGCCAGTCCAGGTAAGGCTGAGGAGATTAGAAGGCTTAATGTGTGGCTCAAAACTTGGTGCAGTGTTTAAAGGTATAGATTTATGACGTATAGGGACACCTTCTGGAAAAGATGGGACCTGTTCCACCTCGACAAGTTGCATCTGAACCAGACGTGCGCCAGTGTATTGGGGAGTCTTATGATTAGGTTGGTCGAGGATTGTTTAAACTAGCGAATGGGGGAGCAAGGAGTTTAGGTTAAGAACTATAGGGGCAGGCCAGGATTAGAACTATACATTGAGAAACAAACAGTAGTGTAAAAATGAAAATGCATAATAATGCAAATTCTAACCCAATGTTTAAATGTAAAAGGAGTAACAAATTAAAAATAGCTTACCTTAATGCTAGAAGTATCAAAAATATGGAAAGTGAGTTGGAGTTGTATGTAGCAGAGCTTAATTATGATATTCTAGCAATACCGGAAACCTGGCTAAATAATAAAGATGGGAATTAGTATAACATAGAGGGATACACATCATCAAATGTATGTTTTTATTATGTAATAGTAATAATAATAGCAGCTCACTACTCAAAACAGTACATGTGGGGAAGACCCAGGATTGAACCCATAAGGGGATAGTTTTGTTTATTTTTTTTACTAATCTCCCAGTAGTTATTACATTGGTGCAGGGATCCACCCTTTTTTTCAACAAAAAAATAAGACAACTGGGCTACTAGATGACCACATACATCTATTTTCAAAATTTTCTCTGATAAACTACTCTATAACCTTTTATTTTACTAGAAACAAAACATAGATTTTCCCCTTATTCTGTGGCTTTTGTTAACTTAAAAAACAGTAAACCTGTTGTAAACCCCTTTTTGTCTTATTTTAACAACGTTTCACAATGTTCAAAACAAAACAGGTCCCATGATATCATTTTTCTAGTAGTTCAAATATGCAGGATGTTCTTCTTAAGTGATGGGAAGCCAAGAACGTCTCAAGTTTGTGCACTTTCTGGCATTAGAAAATATGATTTTATCAATGTATAAGCAACAAATCTGAACTCATAATAAAGGATGTATGTTTTAACTGTCCCTGTACCTACAGGATCTCATTCAATGGCATGAATCTCAAGTTTATTTTTATAAATATTACTGTGAAAGTTTAGTATTTTTAGAAATCCAGGGTCTTGTTTATAAAACCTTGCTTTTTTCTGGTTACATTTGAAGGGCAAAAACAGTGTACATACACCAAAAAAAAAAAAAAATCAGATTCATAAAATGATACATACGTCAGGTCTCACGCCAAGTTCCTTTATAAATCTCAAAAGGACTTAAAAACTTGTTTTAGCCACTCCCCATCACCTCCTGTCACTAAACATGTATGGCCTAAAAACAGGCTTTTTAAGTATTCATGACTTGAATAGCCTATAAATTTGGCCATGTTCCTTAGTGATGTCTTTACTTTCAAACCATGGGATAAAACTCAAAACTCAGTAAATGTGAATGTGAGGTAATGCTGACATTTAGCAGAGTTTAAGGAGTGACTAAGAGGGCCTGATCCCCCCAACAGATGCACTATGTCACTACAATAAGTCTGAAATAAAGGAATTTTTTCCTCAATTTTTAGGTCCACAGTTAATGTAAATATGATGAGCAACAAATTAGGTACACAGGAATCACATTCTTGGTGCTGTCTGCAAGGAGTTTGCTCATGAGTCCTACTCTGTTATTAGATAGATAGATAGATAGATAGATAGATAGATAGATAGATAGATAGATAGATAGAACACAGATCTTCTCTGCAGATTGTTCCACTTTATGAATTCACCTACCTGCATCCTGAAAATCCACTCCAACCAAGTTTTATCAACTAAGCTGGTGCTCATCTTCATGACTTCACATTTAACAAGGCAGAATCCATCATTAGAAAAGGCACCCACCCAGTAGAGATCTGCACTTGGACCCACCAATTATCCTAACATCTAGATCAGGGGTCCTTAACTCCAGCCCTGGAGGGCCGCAATGCCTGTAGGGTTTTTATTCCAACCCTTTTCTTAATTAGTGACCTGTTTTTGCTGCTAATTAACTTCTTTTGAATTAATTTTAATTGAATTTCTCTTGAACACTCAGGCCCCGTAAGTGTTTCTTTTTTCTCAGTTAGCATCCAAACAATAATGAGATATTAAATGAGTCAAAGCATGACCAGCAAACAGTGTCCATCATACAATATCTGAAAATAAAGAAGGATGAATGCTTCAGGAATGTTGATCTGCTCAGATCCCCAACACATTTTAACAGTGCTCTTAGAAAATAGAAAATTGACAATTTTGGAAATGTATGCTATTGCAAAATGAGATCAGCAACAAGCCATGGAATTAAAGAACAGGTTTATTTAACAATGGGAATCGGTGCCTAATTAACCAACTGACAGAAATTGAAATTGGTTGGAGTTTGAAGCCCTGGCTTAGTTGGTCTTCTGTTGGCTCACTCACTTTACATTTCATTTCTCTTTGGGTGCCATTTAAGGAAACAAATGTAGCAATTCAGAAGAATGATGAAGAAATTCAGGGGAAGAAATCTTAAAAAACAAGTCAATTAAAATTAAAGGAAAATTAGTTAATTAGCAACAAAAATTGGTCACCAATTAAGCAAAGGGTTAGAATGAAAACCTTCAGACCTCCAGGACTGCAGTTGGAGACCACTGATCTACATAGATCTTGTAGATATGGGATTAGAACATTAATAATCAGGGATAAAAACACAGACATGGTGAGAATTTGCTAACTTCAAATACACAATGACCAGTCTCCGGATTGATTCTTGGAGGTCTTACTCTTAATTCTGAAAATGAGAAAAAAATAAAGACAGAAAATAGCTCTGGAGGATAATTTTCACTTAAGCAGATTAAAAATGAAACAAAATATATTAAGCCGCCTCCAAGCGAGGACTTAAAAATGAAAACCATAAAGATGAGGATAAAATAGTGCCATAGGAAATGTATCATTTTATGTATACTTTTTTCAAAAAATGCAAATAACAGGTCCAAACCTAAATAAACTAAATGTTTGTGATGAAAAATACATTTAAAGGATAAGACCAAATACTTCTGATTTGATATTTTCCTGACCTAATTTTAGAAACTTCTCAACAAATCACAACCATTTTAAGTAGGGACCAAACTGATACTACATCAGCAAATTCTTGCGCAGTTTGCTTTAGTTCAGGTTTAGATAGTGACCTTAGCAACATAAGGACCTAACATATTTCAGAATAGGACAGGTGGCCTACAAAAAAAAAGTATTTTTTGTTTTCATTTAAATAGCATAAGGCAGTAAAGTGAAATCGGTAGGTACAAAGGTTGGAGTTTATCATAAAAATATAGTTAAAAAAACAAATATAATAAATGTCTGCAGCTACAGAAAAATGCAAAGATAGGAATACAATAATACTATTTGCTTTATTAAAACACTGAACTAATAAAATGACTTCCCTGCCTTATTATTCAAAATTATTACTAAATGAAGATCTTTTGATCCTATTTGGCAACTTAACAAATAAACAAACATGTGTAGTTCCCTCACCTTGGTTCCTAGCAATACCAGGGTAGTTTTAGTCCTATCTTTTCCTTTCAGACTTACCAAAAAGAGTCTTAGGTCTGGGTTACACTCATAGCTCCTCCTACTTGCATGTTTTACCCAGGCCCCACCCCTTAAATTACTGGTTGCTTATCCAGATTGCCAGATTGCAGTCACTGGATGCAGGGCACAGACACCTTATTTGATTTTTAATTTGAACAAGTATTTTCGATTGCAGATTTCAATAAGTATTACCTGGCGATGGCTCTTGAGATGTGTCTGTTCAAGTTTGTGTCACCAAATTGGTTCACACAGCTTGCTGAACATAACAATGTTTTTATTTTTTTCTTCCCTCCTGCAGCAGGAGTATCGTGCTGAGACAGTGGCCACCTCTGAAAATGAGGTCAGGCTGTGCACATCTGATATCTTTAAACTGCAACTATTTTGTCAAAATTGATGTCTTGCCCTGAATGTAACTTGCAAGGCTGGAAAAGGTTAATTACCCTTCCCATAGCAGATATTCCTTTGAAACAGGTTTCATGGATATACCAGTCCACCTCAAGAAGTCAGCTATAGGGTAATAATACATATTGCTGGCCATTAACCATGCAACGCAATAAACATATAATGTTTACTTGCAAAATACAGTGGTGTGAAAAACTATTTGCCCCCTTCCTGATTTCTTATTCTTTTGCATGTTTGTCACACAAAATGTTTCTGATCATCAAACACATTTAACCATTAGTCAAATATAACACAAGTAAACACAAAATGCAGTTTTTAAATCCAAACCTACATGGTCCTGTGTGAAAAAGTAATTGCCCCCTTGTTAAAAAATAACCTACCTGTGGTGTATCACACCTGAGTTCAATTTCTGTAGCCACCCCCAGGCCTGATTACTGCCACACCTGTTTCAATCAAGAACTCACTTAAATAGGAGCTGCCTGACACAGAGAAGTAGACCAAAAGCACCTCAAAAGCTAGACATCATGCCAAGATCCAAAGAAATTCAGGAACAAATGAGAATAGAAGTAATTGAGATCTATCAGTTTGGTAAAGGCTATAAAGCCATTTCTAAAGCTTTGGGACTCCAGCGAACCACAGTGAGAGCCATTATCCACAAATGGCAAAAACATGGAACAGTGGTGAACCTTCCCAGGAGTGGCCGGCCGACCAAAATTACCCCAAGAGCGCAGAGATGACTCATCCGAGAGGTCACAAAAGACACCAGGAAAACGTCTAAAGAACTGCAGGCCTCACTTGCCTCAATTAAGGTCAGTGTTCACGACTCCAACATAAGAAAGAGACTGGGCAAAAACGGCCTGCATGGCAGATTTCCAAGACGCAAACCACTGTTAAGCAAAAGAACATTAGGGCTCGTCTCAATTTTGCTAAGAAACATCTCAATGATTGCCAAGACTTTTGGGAAAACACCTTGTGGACTGATGAGACAAAAGTTGAACTTTTTGGAAGGCAAATGTCCCGTTACATCTGGCGTAAAAGGAACACAGCATTTCAGAAAAAGAACATCATACCAACAGTAAATATGGTGGTGGTAGTGTGATGGTCTGGAGTTGTTTTGCTGCTTCAGGACCTGGAAGGTTTGCTGTGATAGATGGAACCATGAATTCTACTGTCTACCAAAAAATCCTGAAGGAGAATGTCCGGCCATCTGTTCGTCAACTCAAGCTGAAGCGATCTTGGGTGCTGCAACAGGACAATGACCCAATACACACCAGCAAATCCACCTCTGAATGGCTGAAGAAAAACAAAATGAAGACTTTGGAGTGGCCTAGTCAATGTCCTGACCAGAATCCAATTGAGATGCTATGGCATGACCTTAAAAAGGCGGTTCATGCTAGGAAACCCTCAAATAAAGCTGAATTACAACAATTCAGCAAAGATGACTGGGCCCAAATTCCTCCAGTGCGCTGTAAAAGACTCATTGCAAGTTATCGCAAACGCTTGATTGCAGTTATTGCTGCTAAGGGTGGCCCAACCAGTTATTAGGTTCAGGGGGCAATTACTTATTCACACAGGGCCATGTAGGTTTGGATTTTTTCTCCCTAAATAATAAAAACCATCATTTAAAAACTGCATTTTGTGTTTACTTGTGTTATATTTGACTAATGGTTAAATGTGTTTGATGATCAGAAACATTGTGTGTGACAAACATGCAAAAGAATAAGAAATCAGGAAGAGGGCAAATAGTTTTTCACACCACTGTACGTATGCAAAAAATAAGATGAATATTTCTGTCAAGTTAGAATTTCAAAAGAGATATTGATTTCAAAAGATATCTTGATTCTTAATGGCTAATACTTTGAGAGTATTTTGACAAAGTTGTAATAGACTTTTCCAAAAGGTGCTTTAAACATTTCCCTGTAATAAGTGTAAAAATACTAAAGAGATGATTTTAGGAAATTAAAGACAAAGGTCCCACATATGGAAATTAATGACAAACTTGTAGAATGAGTCACATCCTACAAAGATTTATGGGTAAAGATTGATATAATAACCAGTTACAATTCAATGAAAGTGCTTTGAATACAGCTAAAAACAATCCAGAAAAGGCCATTTTCCTGTGTAAACTAAACTGACACAGTCTCTGTATGATCAACTTGTGTGTTCTGCAAAGTGTTTTTCTTTTGGCTTAATCTACATCTTTGGCAGCATGCATGCCTAAGACAAAGTCAAACTCTGGTGCCTGATCAAAGCAGCAAGTAGAGTCATTGGGGTGGAACAAAAATTATAGCAACAGCTACTGTATATGAGGACCTCATTCTTAAAAGGCTCCATCGAATCCTCAGCAATCCCGATCACCCATTACAATATAAATTTAATAATAGTTCTATGACATTAGCAGTTAGACCATTTAATGAGCACATGTAACCAGAATATATGTCCATCACTGACATGGCAGATTCATATAAGCCACTATATAGATAGGTGCAATGTTTTTTTTTAGTTTATGTATATATGTATTGCCAACAACAGACAAATAAAGTAT